>NW_012105143.1:334945-341641 GCF_000951045.1 Mandrillus leucophaeus
TCCAAAGTTAGGTTTTCAATCTTGTCTACCTATAAAGTTAGGTTGCATTTCATCCACAAGGACTCAAATATGGAAGAACGGAGTCCTTTTCAGGCCATATTTAGTTTGAATTAACAGACTGAATTTTGCCCGTCTTTGTCTAGGAGCTGTCCTTGGTGTCCTCAGTCCAAAGCATTCTTGCCTATGACTTCATAATTTTTAGACATGTCAGTTAGTATCATTTGCTTTTTTTGGTGGTAGATATATTTTTCCCGTTGATTTAAAATGACTCTTTTTATCTATTAAAGCTATTAAGCTGTTGTTTGTGTGGTAAAATTTTGCCCCTTGTTCAACATTTGCCACTCAATTACTTTTAAACTGCAAAAGTTATGTAGTTTCATTTAATTGTCAATTTTCTTTTATGGCTGTTGCTTTTTTTTACCATGATAATAAAGTGTAGACTAAAGAAAAAATGAACACATTAAAATTGGGACTGAAAATCCATTGTACTCATAGACTGATTTTAAGCAAATTATAAGAACTCAACATATTCATTAGTCTATGTACTTTTAAATTTTTGGTAGTCTCTATGTATACATTGGAATACGCAGAGTACTTTATGTATATTGTATTTGTAAAATCACCTTTCATGACTATAAAAGCAGATATGCATATTTTAGAAAATTATAAAGTACACAGAACAAAAATAAGAATACAAAAATATATCTCACTACTCACAGGATACCTCTTTAACACTAATTTATACCTTGTGAGATCTTTTATAATTTTGCAGTAAAATGAATCTATATTGAACATGCTACTTTGTAACTTTGTTGTTAATATTATTCATCTTTTCAATAATTTTTTAATCTCATCTAATGGCTAGGCAATATTCAAATTCTCCTAATTGTCCCCAGAAGTCTTTTTAGCTGTGTTTTGAGGTTTTGTTGTTGTTGTTCTCCCCAAACCCCATATTATATGCAACCCAGGACTACGCATTGTATCTACTTGTTGTATTCCTTACGTCTCTTTGAAATAGCACTGGTTAAGTTTAGGAGATCAGGCCGATGGTCCTCCAGAGTGTTCTTCCTTCTGTCATTTGTCACTTTCTCATTGTATCACTTGAATTGTTTCTATAGTTCATGTATATTCAGTAAACTAGAGTTAGATCGAAAGCTTCATGTAGTCGAGTCAAATATTTTGACATATAATATGATAACTCACAGAAGTGATGTGGTCTTCATGTTTATTTACATCAGAAGACACATATTATCTGGTTGTCCCACCATTCGTCCCACCAACCACTGGACTTGGGGACATGAGTAATGCAAGTGTGATCCACGTGTACATTTTCCGCCTTGTGACTGTGTTGTGTTGCACACTATCCAAAATTCTTTCTGAATCTGGAATTTCATTAGACTTTGCAGAAGCATGTCCTTTAATGCTATCGGTTCTTCTACATTTAATAAGCACACATCCTTCTATAGAGTTTACACACATTCATCAGGGTTATTCAGTTATCCTAACATATATTTCTATTGCAAAGGCAAAATACATGCTTTGTTTTTCCCATTAGCAATCATCAAACCAAGGAGCTGGTGTGACATGAATTCATTTTATTTCAATTCACTACAATAATATTTTTTGATGTTATTTATTAATTAATACCTTTTGATTTATGTAGACAATGTACTAGGTTCTGGGAATACAGAGGACTCCATTTACGAAAAAGATATGCTTCAAAAGACTATTGTTAAACCCATTTGCTTGGAAGTCCAAGGTGTGATTATAAACACTATTGTCAACACTAGTAGGTAGAGTTGATGAGAGTTTGTTCTTTTAGTCTCTGTGACATGAAAGCTTATGTTCGAAATTCTTAAAAGAGATACTTGCCTACAAAAATAAATAAAAGATCACTTTGGGAGGCCGAGGCGGGCGGATCACTTTAGGTCAGGAGTTCGAGACCAGCCTGGCTAACATGGTGAAACCCTGTCTCTACTAAAAATACAAAAATTAGCCAGGCATGTTGGTGCGCACTTGTAATCTTAACTACTCTCAAGGTTGAGGCAGGAGAATCGCTTGAACCCAGGAGGCAGAGGTTGCAGTGAGCTGAGATTGTACCACTGCACTCCAGCTTGGGCGACAGAGTCAGACTCCATCTCAAAAAATAAAATAAATGAATAAATAAAACTTAGTGTATTAAAATCACAGTCTGTGGGTGGAAAGTGAATAAATAAAATTACATTACAACATTACCTCTCCAGGAAAGAGCCTGAGGGATGATACGGAACTCAGTGTATCTAACATCTAGCTGCAAAATTTATCAATACCTAGTCAATGTTGTTTTATCTGTACCCCTATTCAATTTTCCATAGCCCCTGCATAATTTGAAGACATCAATCATTATTTTATGTATCGATGTTTCAATACTTATCTCTAAAAGATAATGACTTTTAAAACATAATCATAATATCACCATCAAGCTAAAAATGCGTAATAAATCCATCATATATCAAATATCTTATAGTGCTCCTATTTCTTCAATTGTCTTATATAAATTGTTAAAGTTAAATTCACTTGAGTCTCGGTCCAAATAAGATTAAAACATTCCATTTGGTTGATATGTGTTCTCAAATTCAACAATTCTTTTTCTAAATCCTTCTTTCTTTTTGAAAACTTTTATTGAAAGCACAAGGTTATTTGTCTCATAAAATTTCCCCTAGTCTGGATTTGATGATCTCATCTACATGGAATTTCACATCACTTAACACAAGCCTTGTATTTTTCTGAAAATGAGAAGTTAGATCCAAAGGGATGAATTTAACCTGAATCCAGATATATGTATTATATGTATATCTGTGTACACACACACACACACACACACACACACACATACATGTTTAGCAAGAACACTTCATAAGTAATGTCATTTACTTCCATCAGGAGACACATAAAATCTGGTCGTCTCTCTTTTGACAAAAATACGAGCCTTGATGATCATCACTTAGATACATTTATTCACGAGTGGTTACAAACCAGTGATACTTGAATTGTATCATTCTTTCTTCATCCATTAGCTGGAATGTTTCTTAAAAGATCACTGTTTCCTCATCACTTACTTAATTACCCAGTGCTACAAATCATGTAGAAAAGGCAAGAAAAATCCTGGATTGTTTTCTTTTACTTGAAAACGTTCAAAATAATTGGGTATATTCATGGAATATCCACAAGGTGACCAATTTCTTCAGTATCACTATGAGCTCAAGAGTTTAAATATATTTGACATACTCCAAATCCATTAATGTTATTATTTTTTTTTGATGAACAAACTGTCCCATCTCTGTCCAGTGGGAGCCTCTTCAAGATGGTTCCTGAGTCCTTTTGACATGATGTTCAGCTAAGTGCAGGCCCACACCAATCTACCTCCAAAGTCCGAGGAAGCTGAAAGGCTAAAGAAAGACACTGACAAATTCAGTTTCTCAGAAAGAACCGTTAATAGGGACTTAATGAACAGGAGCCATGTCTTTGTGTTGGGGTGCAGCAAGACAAGATGGTGGATCACTTCACACCATGACTCTCCAGAGCCAGGGCTTATATACTGTAGGAAATGGGTGATTCAGAAAGGATGTGTGGGACAGTTGAAGTAGGATAACATCAAGGTAGTTTGACCTAAGGGCAGGATTTGCAATAAATACAGTGGTCAAGGAACACTAGATAAACTGAAAATCTTAGAGTGTTTCCTGGATCTGGGGTAAATCGGAAGCCAATATGGCAGCTTCACATCCAAGATGGAGTTGCTTTAGCCTCCACACATGACTGCAATTAAACTTTGTTAGTTTTCTTACTTTCTGCATTTACAAGATCCAACCTTGTACATTTCCTTCCTTACACCTAGAATCAGCCATTTTTCCAAGGAGCCCTGGTTCTTCCTACTGAAAACCGTTATTTAGGAATTATAATGTGGGCTTTATGGACCCATGGGCTATTGAATTTTTAACTAAATTTCTAATGTTTTGGATGGAAACTGATGTACATTTACCTTAAGAGCAACTGTCCCAAATAATTATTTCTTTCATCAGATTCTCTTGAAATATTGAAGTAGATAGCATAGTCTACACATTAAAGTTAGCTTAGCTTTCTCTCTTAAAATATTTGTTCCACTTTTTTATTTTTATATTTTAGTATTTTGAAATGAACTCTCAGAACAATGATAAACAGCAGTAGTGATAGCTGTTATTCTGCTCTTCTTTCTAGCATTAGTGGAAATACATTAGCTAGCTATATATTACCATTAAGGATGATATTTGCATTATTTTATAATAAGTATCTTTTATATTATAGTTAATTTACCAAGGCTTTTAAAAAAATAAATAATTTAAAAAATAAAGTTGGATACTTAATTGTACCAAAGCCATGTTTTAAAATTATTTATTAATTTTATTTTATATTTGAAAATATAGAGATAGATATTGAGGAAGGAACATTCTTATAATTTTTCACCTTAATTATGTCAATGCATCTTGTTAGAAAAAAGTGTTCTGTTACTTCATAATTTGATCTTCTTTTGTGTGTGTGCATGTAAATCACTGTTCATAAATACTATTGATTGAGCAAAACCTAATCTCTGCATGTTAAATAATATTATAATTCTTCTTGAAGTAACTTATTTGACTTTTTACTTAAAATTTTAAAAATAAGTTCATCTTTTCTTTTAGATTCAGGGGATACATGTGCAGGTTTGTTACATAGGTATATTGTGGGATGCTGAGGTTTGGGGTATGACTGATCTCGTCACTCAGATAGTGAACACAATACCTAATAGTTTTTCAACTCTTCCTTCCCTCCCGTCCTTCCGTCTGGAGTAGTCCTCAGTGTCTGTTGTTGCCATCTTTATGTCCATGAGTACCCAGTGTTTTGCTCCTACTAATTTCAGAACATGCAGGATTTGGTTTTCTGTTCCTGTCTTAATTCGCTTAAGATAATGAAAAGCCATTTTTAACACTTAAGATTTTAAGTGTTTCTCCTTTGACCTAATGACACCATGAGAAATATAAATGGATTTTCTAACATCAATCCATCATAGCACACCTGTAGTGAATTTACTTGGCCATAATGTATCATAATTGTATCATTATTCTTTTAATAGAGTACTGGTTTTTATTTGCTCATATTTTATTTATAACTTTCCAGTAATATGCATATTCATATAAAGTCTATTATTTTTCTTCCATTAGCATGTCCTTTGTCCATCTATTCTTGTGAGCCAGGGCAGTTTAGAAGGTATGGGAATTCTCTCTTTTTTTTCTTTTCTTTTTGGAGGCTAACAATACGCTCCCAAAAAAGCATCTGGGCCTGATGTTTTTTAGTTGCTGATTATCTGCAAGATTTCCTAAATTCTTTCACTAGTAGTGGTGGACTCCAGTTTTCAATATCTTTTAGTTAATTTCTGTTATTTATATATTTCAGACATATTCTTCTTCTTCTTTTTTTTTTTTTTTTTTTTTGAGACGGAGTTTCGCTCGTTTCCCAGGTTGGAGCGCAGTGACGTAATCTCGGTTCACTGCAACCTCTGCCTCCCAGGTTCAAGCGATTCTCCTGCCTCAACCTTCCAGATAGCTGGGATTATAGGCATGTGCCACCATACACGGCTAATTTTGTATTTTTAGTAGAGATGAGGGTTTCACCATGTTGGCCAGGATGGTCTCGAACTCCTGACCTCAAGGGATGCACCCACCTCAGCCTCCCAAAGTGTTGGGATTACAGGCATGAGCCACTGCGCCCAGCGCAGGTATATTCTTTCACTGCTTGATAGTATGCTGTATTCATACATTTTTGCCTGTTAATGTCTACATTTTAGAATTTTTTTGAGATTTTCTCTGTAACCTAATATTATATTATAATGTTAAATAATATAATTCTTTTTGAAGAATTATTTAATTATTTTCATGAGTGTTTGGTGAATTGGGGGAAAGAATTGTGTCCTTTTGAGCATAAAATCTGTTATAGAAACATTACTGGTAAAATAACCTTGGTAACATATTATTCAAATTATGTATATTATTACATATTTTTAGCCTAATGATCTAGTCTAATGATTTATTCTAGTAACATAGCTGTCTTGTCCATATATCTTGGTATATCTAATAATTATTTTTATTTGTATATTTCAGTTCTGGGTCACTTAACCTATATAAGCTCATAACTGTGATACCTTTATTGTGGATTATTTATTTCTTCCTGACTTTTAAACTCAACTTTGCCATAAATTTTGTTACTCTCAATGTTAGTTATTTGGCCAGTCCAGTTTTCTTTTCTACTTTTTCTCCTTCTTTCTTCCTCCCTCTTTTCCATACTGTCTTTTTCTTCCTTCTTTTCTTCCTCTTCTTCTCTATCTTATAAAGTTTACATATGCAATCTTTCTCACTTCCTGTTCTTCTAATTTTCTGGGTTTTTTTGTTTTGTTTTGTTTTTTAACTTTTTTTATTATTGTACTTTAAGTTCTAGGGTACATGTGCACAAAGTGCAGGTTTGTTACATATGTATACATGTGCCATGTTGGTGTGCTGTACCCATTAACTCATCATTTACATTAGGTATATCTCCTAATGCTACCCCTCCCCCCTCTCCCCTCCCCACAATGGGCCCCGGTGTGTGATGTTCCCCTTCCCATGTCCAAGTGATCTCACTGTTCAATTCCCACCTATAAGTGAGAATATG
>NW_012105143.1:352044-360399 GCF_000951045.1 Mandrillus leucophaeus
CTTTGTCTCTTTTGATCTTTGATGGTTTAAAGTCTGTTTTATCAGAGACTAGGATTGCAACCCCTGCTTTTTTTGTTTTCCATTTGCTTGGTAGATCTTCCTCCATCCCTTTATTTTGAGTCTATGTGTGTCTCTGCATGTGAGATGGTAATTTTCTGTTTTAACCCTATAATTTTGAAAGTAAGATTTGCTGAATTTTTTTCATCTCATATAAAAATCTTTTATTTCAATATGAGTGTTTAAGTCACTGTTATGTAGTGCTATAAATGCCATAATTTTCTTCAGTTATTTTATTTTGTGCTTTCAGCTTTTTAATGTTTTTTTTTCTATGTTACTTCTTTCCTATGTACTTTTTTTCGTAGTGTAATTGTTTTTCAAAGAAAAGTTTTGCGAATTAATTATTTGAGGAGATGTTAATGGATGCTCTAGGAAAAAAATCACAACACGTTCTATGACTATGCAAGACAGGGAAATATTTGGGCATTTTTGGGGGGGATCCACAATAAATATTAAAAAGATTGTGTTTCTAAGAGTATCAGCAACTAGGCAATCTCTTTGACTATGTTTAATCTGAGTTCACAATCTTATTTGAACACAGAACACATTTTTCATTATAACTCCAGCAATATTCTACGAAATCGTAGTTGTGGGATACTGGTTTGGGAAATGCGCTTCTAGTGATTAGGAATTCATAGAACCTACTTTATTGTATAATTGTTCACCTTGAACTGTTGTAATAATACTCATTGAACCTATTTTTCCAACCCCATTTTTGAGCTGATCCTCTGTTTTTTGTGTGCCTTCAACTGAACTCTTCAACTAATAACTCAGATTTACAGCTGCTCATGACCTGGTATCATGGTGTAGTTCTACCACCGTTATAGTTTGCCAGCTGAGACATTTTATTAGCAAATGATTAAATTGAGCTCTTGGAAGAGAAATGTATAGTGACAACTATAGCTTGGCCTCAGGTAGATACTGAAATTGCTATGAGTAGGAAAGAAACATCTAATGGATGGTAAAAGAGAAACAGATGATCTCAAGCCCACATGAAGATGGGCTGAAGATTACCACCCAAGACAGGAGATTGGCTTTAAAAGGAGCAGTATCATCACATTAAACCAGCATTCTTCCAAGGCATTCAAAGAACTTCAAAGCTCCATGACCAAATCATTTTAAAAGAACCCCAAGTGAACACATTTGGCTTTGAAACAACCATCAGTGGTTTGATGGTTTACTAATTTTCAAAGAAATACAATACAATACAATACAATACAATACAATACAATACAATACAATACAACAATACAATACAATACAATACAATACAATTTGCAGGACAGTCTGTGAGATGAAACTGGTTGGATTAAGGAGAACAGGGTTCTAGTGACAACTCTTTGGATAAGCCATTTTGTTTCTCTCAACTTCAGTCACTGCAGGTGCAGAATGAAAGCAGAGAAGTAACTGAAGTAATTCAATGATTCTTATATCCTACAACCTCAGAAAGTCTACAAATCGATGAATATAAGCTTTGGGGTGTTACTATTACAATGTCATAATAAACACCCTTGAACATGTCTCCATGTGTGTTTTCGTGTTTCTCTTGGAGAGTGTTGATTGTGCCTGTTTGGAAAATTGTGAAATAAATGTCGTCACCACTAACATATTTTAAGAAAGATGATTGAATAATACAAAAAATACAATCGTATTACATAGAGTTAAGGATAATGGATGTTTCATGAAATTAAGTTTTGTTTTATTTACAAATGCATATGTACATGTATATGTACTGAGTTGTTTTTTAAGAGGTATTTTCTACTGTGAGTTACTTAGAGACAGTTTGAAATACACTCTACTGATAGTAATTATCTAAGATGAACTTGATGAGTCATATGCTTTCTTCATATTTAACTTCATTAGGTATGGCAAAATTTTCTCCATAGTTGGTAGTATCAACTTACAGTCTCATCATCTGAATTTGAGGCCTGGATCTTCTCTAAAATTCAGTTGGATCATCTTTTTCCATGCTAAAGGGCGTAAAACACTACACCAGTTCCATTTTCATTTTCCTGATTGCTAGTGAAGTTGAGTAACTTTTTACCACTCTATTGGTCATTGAGTCTCCTATTCATTGATTTGTTTATAGTTTTTGCCAACTTTTGCATTTTTTTGCTCTTTTCTGATTGACTTATAGGAGTTTCAAAGTATATTCCAGATACTTCATGAGTTATATCCACTGCTAATCTTTTTCAAGTCTGCTGCATTAAGATATGCAAAGCCTTATGGTGGCTTGCAGTTCAGAAACTTTAAAATTTAATGTGAACAAATTTGTCAATCTTTTCTTTATAAGCACAACTTATCAGTTGTGCTTTTTGAGTCATGTTTAAGAAATTATTTCCCATTCCAAGTTCATAGAAACATACTTCTATACATTATTCTAAAAGTTTTAAAGCTTTGCTTTTCAGATTTATCTTTATTCCAACTGAAGAGAATGTTTTGTGTGTTGTGTGAGGCAGGGGTCTGCTTTTTTCAAAATGAATAAACAATTTTCTCAATGCCATTTGTTGAATAATTTATTATTTACTCAGTTATAAAGCGACTTTTCTCATACACCAAGTTCCCAGGTAAAGGTAGCTCTGTTTGTCATACAAAGCCTGGTGTCTTACATATTTGACCATATTTATTGTTAGACTTTTTCTAACTCCTTGAAATAGTTCAGAGAAAATAATTTTGCAGAGAACTGTGGCCTTGTACTAATATTTGAGGGTTTAAATTAGCAAGAAACAGGAAATGTAGGTTACATGTATTGAATAAACAGTAAAAGATAATAGTGCCTTTCACACAGAAGGTATTTTGTTATGAATTAGTAATAAAGATGTAAATATGATGGTTAACCTTGAAGAATAAGAAAGATCTTCAAGTAAATGATGGTCTGGTATAGTATTTCTCAATCTTATTAGACTTAACACCTTTTTGATAACTTTTTGTAATCACCCCTATAACTATCCTGAATTTTATTTTATTTACAAGCTGATGTAACCCACCTGCTCACATACCATAAAATCAATAAAATGTTTTGTAACATAAATGAAAAAAAGATGCATAAGTAAATGATCTGTATTTCAATATGTATTTCATAACTTTACTAAAATAGTCAAATACTTATCCCATATGTAGAATCACCTCAAATGTGACAGCTACAGTTGTAGGCTCATCTTATTTTGTTTTATTTTTCCTTAACCCAATCACCACAGGAAGTATTGCTGCTGATATTGTGAATAACTAACTATGTTTTAAACAAAACAAAGCTCAATTTCCTCTTGATTTATATAGTGGTTGCATTCCTAGAAAATTCAATACATACAAATGTGTTAAAACAGTACTTAATGTATAAAGTGAAGTTGGAGTCTAGGCTGAGAGGAGCATCAGTTGGGTTTTTAAATGGATAAATACCCAGCTGAGCATTCTGAGCCAAAGAAGACGAGGAGCTAGTCTTTTTTGTTGGCCCATCCCTTGCATTTCAGCATGTCCAGCCTCCCTGGTTCTCACCCACTCTATGCCAGCAGCACCTTTGAATCACTACGATCACCAAAAAATACCTCCTCTCCACCAGCAAATGGCTGGTGAAGAAATGGCACCACAGAAGATGGGACTATCCCTGTTGAATGACACTGGTCTAGAAGTAGGAGATTCAAAATCTAATCAGGTAAGGACAAACAAAAATCCAAAGTGCTGAATGAAGGCATACGCGGGGTACATGGGATACAAGAGAGAAACAACTGGCACCCCCGGGATGGGGTGAGGTGTGGCTGGCAATGGTAGTGCTGACAGACGACAGGAATTAAGACAGGAATGATAAATAGACGTTACTCAACTGGCTGAGTCTAAAGAGTGGGGTGAAAAGCATTTCTCAAAGAACGCCTCTCCCTCTTTGGTGTTGGAAAGTGACTGTGATGCAAGTCACAAACAATGAAGAAAATTATATACACAGAAATGTCACCAAAAGCAGACTCAACACATCCCTTTCCCTTCTAGAATTCAGAAAATCTTTGTCTTAAGTGGGTTACAGATGTGGACAGAAAAGATCCACAATTTATTTAAGCTTGAGGAGACAGTCTTTTTTTCTTCTGTGAAACTCATACATCAAGATACTCCTAAATTTCCTTCATCTGAGGCACTTGCCTAGCTCCATGACCTTCAAAACTAACTGGTAGCTTTACCTCAACTACCTTTTAGGAATCTGCTTTGGAAACACATTTGTCCTTTGAGATGATATCTACAAAAGGAAGGAGAAAAAGTAGATTTAAATTTTTGAAGGAGTCTACTCCTTACATGACTCTTTAAGATCATTTTTCCCCTGATCCATTTATTGTAACATCAGTAGGCAAGTGATGGAAGATAAACATATGGAAGACTGGCTGAATTATCATGTAGAACATTCTCCATATAGATTTATTAGTATAACTAGGAATTTCACAGCTGGAATAAAGGGTAGCAAGGAATACATTTCTTCTCCTCTACAGAGATAACAGTAAACTAAAATGATCCCATATGAAATATGTTTTACTTGGAAAAATTTTATCACTAAACAAGGCAATTCTTGCCAGTATCTAACTGCTCAAACATAATATCTCTGATTATAACTCCATTTACATTTTTTTCTGCCATTGCTTCATATCAATTCTGAATTTCCATTCAACCCAGGGCCTTGAATAAGAACAGCATGTCCTCAAGGCTGGCCCTGTGCCTCATATAACGAATTTTTGCTGAAGTATAGGATGAATGAATAAATGATTGAGTCCACCAAATGGCAAGGATGTGTACATTCTGTTAATTTATTGTGCTCTTGTTATTTCAGCACACCATTTTGTCCAGACTCCAACCTTCACCATCTAAATCCACAAGGAAGACCCATTGAGACCTTAAAGCAAGAAGCTCTCAAGCTAAGAGGAACTTGGAAGTGAGCCTAAAATACAACCAATGGATTCTGGTTTTCTGTTTTCAATTGATCAAAACACTCACACTCAAAATTTTCATCCCTGTTTTTCTCCAGCACATCCATTATCTTTACCTATCTGAGAGGACTCCCATAATGATAAAATCAACTAATGTAGTTCAAACTATTTCTAAAACTGTAAAGTACAGCTATTCTAGTGTTTAGCATGTGACATGCACAAGATTATATGTTTAGAATATGAATGTGAATAGGACTTAATTCCAATCCTAAAAGAGCTGGCAATCTAGTGAAAATCCCACCATATAAAAATTTACTGTAACTGTAGGACAGAAATAAGGTTTATTAAGAGATTCTTGTAAAGGTACTGGCTTACTCAGTTTTGTGTTGCTGTAACAGAATACCTTAGACAGGCCAGTTTATAAAGAATATAAATTTATTTCTCACAGTTTTGTAGACTGGGAATTCCAAGATCAAGGTGCTGGTGTCTTGTGAGGGCCTTCTTGCTGTGTTCTCACAAGGTGGAAGGGCAAGAGAGAGAAACTCCCTCTGTGAAACCTTTTTATGAGAGCATCTAACCCCCTCCATGAAGGAGGACCCCTTAATCTAATCACCCCTTAAAAGTCCCACCTCTTAATGCTGTCATATTGGAAACACCTGAATTTTGGAAGGCACATTCAGAGATTGTAGTCTACCTAGTCCCAAGACATAATGTATCATAATACATGGGGACATAGTACAAGATGCTCAAAGAATTTGATATTTACTAGTGGAAACAAATGATGAAAAGAATTACCCATAGTTTTACTGCATTTTAATATACGATGAACTCTGAAGAATATACTCTGGGCTCAAAAATCAAGTTCTATTCTCCTCACAAAGGAATTAGTGGAACCCATAACTAGCTGACTAAGCTGATGGTTTGTGTTGGTCTGGTTTGGTTTCATCCTCCTTGTCTTTTCCCTTCTTGTCTGGATTGTGCTGGAACGTGACTTCTTGCTAGTGGGCCCTAGCTTTAATCTCTGCTTACTGATTTACTAAAAATACAGGGTCTTTACTAATTAATTTATTTCAAAGTCTTTGTTTCCCTTCAATACCTTCAGCAAATATTACCTAGGGCTTTTCACTTCTCTGTAATCGGAATACTGCCAGCTTATATTTGTGACCTTTTCGAATAACTCCGTTTTGATATGTATGCTTTTAAATAATTCATTTGTTGATGGGATGGGTATTTAACTGAATGCAAATAGAGAAAGTGCTAGCTCAGAGGCTGTGGTTTCCAGTGTCAAGAGAAGGAAAATACCATAAAGATGTTGAGAATTCTGTCTGAAAATTGTTTATTTCTTATACTAAATGTCTTTTGGAAATAATCATTTCCCCTCTCCTACCCCCATAATCTACAGTTATTTTGGCCACAAATGCATGGACTGGTATTCTCCCTGATAGAGACAGAGACTAAGGTGGCTACTGTAGGGGCCTGGGGCTGGAAGGTTTTGTAGATTAGGGGTTGAGGCTGCTGTTATGGGGCCATGTTCCCAGCTGCATACACATAGATGACTGAGCAGTGGATCTAGTCTGCAAAGGGAAAAGAATGGCATTAGATGCAAGTGAAAAACATGGAAGTTGCCTGAGGAGCTCCCTTTCTAGTCCCATATTTTCTGCAGTTGTTTGCGGTGAGATTTTGTTGATTCTAGGGTTGTGACTTACACATACAAACAACTTGTGCTGAATAAAAGTGACTTTAATTTTTTTCTAAATAACTTACATGGTCTTCCCAATAGCCTGTACTCCACTGAGTATCTCTTCAAAGTTTGAATAGTATCTTCTCAGAACAGCCTGTATCCTATTTTGTCTTCTTCTGTTTTTAGGCTTTAAGGTAACTGTGCTGTTTTTTCAGGGCCCTGTGTCCCCTCCCACTTTTTCTCCCAGAGATGGCATTCTGAGTATATGAAGAAAATATATCCTGACAGCACATGAAAATTATTGCATCCTCACTGCAAGGTTGGTGGCTTCAGCTGTGCAGAGGTGAGTTTCAGATCCATCTTGTCAGTTGTGGTGCCATCTGGTCCTTGTGGCCTCTGTGGCAATGGTGTCCCTTGTATGCCTGTGGCTTCTGATGTTTGCAGCTGGTAAAATTGTGGTCTCTTCTTCCATGTTTGATCAAGGACAGCTTCCATTCCAGGTGTTCTGCCATACATCCCTCAGCAATAAGCAAGATCTAAGAAAGCATTTCACATGCTGGATCATCTGTTGTCTATTTGGCATCATTTTCAACCCCGTCTGAGGTTTATTTTGCAGATGGTAAGTTAAGAATTATATTTTCTGAAACCCTCTTTCCCATAGTGGTCCAGAACAGAGCCTGTTAATGAGAGACACTCATGGAGATTTGGAAGGTGGATGAGAAGGATGGCCGTTACTTTCCTGAGACAGTTGCAACCAGATATGTGGGCAGATGTGAGATACACAGTGTCCTCCTGGTATGCTCTTGAAAACCCCTGCATTGATGTTTCAGGCTAAAGTCACTGGAGATGGTCTTAGTCAGCTTACGCTGCTATATGGGTGGTTTAAACAATAGGTATTTATTTCTCACAGTTCTAGAGTCTGGGAAGTCTAAGATTAAGGTGCTAGCAGATTTAGTTCCTGAGATTTCTGGTGAGCAGCCTCTTCCTAGCTTGCAGATGACCACCTTCTCCCTGTGTCTTCACATGGCAAAGGGTGCCCTCTGGTGTCTCTTTCATTTTTCGTAAGGGCACTACCCCATTGTGCGGGTCCCACCCTCACGACCTCATCTAAACCTAACCACCTCCCAAAGGTCCCCCCTCCAAATACCATCACACTGGGGGTTAGGGCTTCAATATATAAAGTTGGTGGGGGGAAGTCAACATCCAGTCCTTAGCAGAGGTGTGTTCTCTTCTCTCCACACTCCCAGATATTCCAATGGTTAACACTCTAAGTCCTTATCTAAAGACTTCCAATACTCAAAAATACATAAAGTGTCTTCCGTTTTCTTAATCTAAGCCTGACTAATTAATACATGTAGTCTCTTCTGAGAGACCCAATGGGAAACTGGGTAAAGACTCTTCTGTTTTTGGTTTTACTTCCCTTCCCACATATCTCCTCCCTCTACCTGGCATTTTGCTCAGGAGGATGAAGCTGTGTCATAGATTTTGCCATTTCTCCATTTTATGTCCTTTCTCCTTCCCTCACTATATGATTTAAAGGAGCACACTTCTTTAATATTTACTACACCTAATGCTATGTAATCACAGTATATTGCCTTGCTCAATTTTAGAAGGCACATAAATAGTCAACAGAGTAGTCAAGAGATCTAACTACAAATGGCTACACTGAGAAGGTGGGAGAAGAGGTGAGAAATGTAGGAGAGTGACATTCTCAGCTAT
>NW_012105143.1:360449-366364 GCF_000951045.1 Mandrillus leucophaeus
TCTTTTGGAAATAATCATTTCCCCTCTCCTACCCCCATAATCTACAGTTATTTTGGCCACAAATGCATGGACTGGTATTCTCCCTGATAGAGACAGAGACTAAGGTGGCTACTGTAGGGGCCTGGGGCTGGAAGGTTTTGTAGATTAGGGGTTGAGGCTGCTGTTATGGGGCCATGTTCCCAGCTGCATACACATAGATGACTGAGCAGTGGATCTAGTCTGCAAAGGGAAAAGAATGGCATTAGATGCAAGTGAAAAACATGGAAGTTGCCTGAGGAGCTCCCTTTCTAGTCCCATATTTTCTGCAGTTGTTTGCGGTGAGATTTTGTTGATTCTAGGGTTGTGACTTACACATACAAACAACTTGTGCTGAATAAAAGTGACTTTAATTTTTTTCTAAATAACTTACATGGTCTTCCCAATAGCCTGTACTCCACTGAGTATCTCTTCAAAGTTTGAATAGTATCTTCTCAGAACAGCCTGTATCCTATTTTGTCTTCTTCTGTTTTTAGGCTTTAAGGTAACTGTGCTGTTTTTTCAGGGCCCTGTGTCCCCTCCCACTTTTTCTCCCAGAGATGGCATTCTGAGTATATGAAGAAAATATATCCTGACAGCACATGAAAATTATTGCATCCTCACTGCAAGGTTGGTGGCTTCAGCTGTGCAGAGGTGAGTTTCAGATCCATCTTGTCAGTTGTGGTGCCATCTGGTCCTTGTGGCCTCTGTGGCAATGGTGTCCCTTGTATGCCTGTGGCTTCTGATGTTTGCAGCTGGTAAAATTGTGGTCTCTTCTTCCATGTTTGATCAAGGACAGCTTCCATTCCAGGTGTTCTGCCATACATCCCTCAGCAATAAGCAAGATCTAAGAAAGCATTTCACATGCTGGATCATCTGTTGTCTATTTGGCATCATTTTCAACCCCGTCTGAGGTTTATTTTGCAGATGGTAAGTTAAGAATTATATTTTCTGAAACCCTCTTTCCCATAGTGGTCCAGAACAGAGCCTGTTAATGAGAGACACTCATGGAGATTTGGAAGGTGGATGAGAAGGATGGCCGTTACTTTCCTGAGACAGTTGCAACCAGATATGTGGGCAGATGTGAGATACACAGTGTCCTCCTGGTATGCTCTTGAAAACCCCTGCATTGATGTTTCAGGCTAAAGTCACTGGAGATGGTCTTAGTCAGCTTACGCTGCTATATGGGTGGTTTAAACAATAGGTATTTATTTCTCACAGTTCTAGAGTCTGGGAAGTCTAAGATTAAGGTGCTAGCAGATTTAGTTCCTGAGATTTCTGGTGAGCAGCCTCTTCCTAGCTTGCAGATGACCACCTTCTCCCTGTGTCTTCACATGGCAAAGGGTGCCCTCTGGTGTCTCTTTCATTTTTCGTAAGGGCACTACCCCATTGTGCGGGTCCCACCCTCACGACCTCATCTAAACCTAACCACCTCCCAAAGGTCCCCCCTCCAAATACCATCACACTGGGGGTTAGGGCTTCAATATATAAAGTTGGTGGGGGGAAGTCAACATCCAGTCCTTAGCAGAGGTGTGTTCTCTTCTCTCCACACTCCCAGATATTCCAATGGTTAACACTCTAAGTCCTTATCTAAAGACTTCCAATACTCAAAAATACATAAAGTGTCTTCCGTTTTCTTAATCTAAGCCTGACTAATTAATACATGTAGTCTCTTCTGAGAGACCCAATGGGAAACTGGGTAAAGACTCTTCTGTTTTTGGTTTTATTTCCCTTCCCACATATCTCCTCCCTCTACCTGGCATTTTGCTCAGGAGGATGAAGCTGTGTCATAGATTTTGCCATTTCTCCATTTTATGTCCTTTCTCCTTCCCTCACTATATGATTTAAAGGAGTACACTTCTTTAATATTTACTACACCTAATGCTATGTAATCACAGTATATTGCCTTGCTCAGTGTTAGAAGGCACATAGTCAACAGAGTAGTCAAGAGATCTAACTACAAATGGCTACACTGAGAAGGTGGGAGAAGAGGTGAGAAATGTAGGAGAGTGACATTCTCAGCTATAATGACAGAGAGTAATGTTTAAATTGACAAATCAATAAAGGGTAATATGCACATGCTATTTAGAAATGTAGAATTTACTACCAGGATCAACTAAGAGAGTTTAAAGTGATTGACTTTGGGGATGAAGACTAAGAGACAAGGAGAGACTGAGACAGAGTACAGTTATTTTTTATTTTAAGCTTTTTGGTAAAATTTTACTTTTAGTCATGTATGTATATTTCCTCCATCAAAATGTATATCTTTTAATAAAAGCACCAGGCAGTGCACAGGGGTAGAAAGAAGAAAGCATAGCAACTTTATTGGAGAAATCTGAGTCTAAATGCAGGTGGCGATCAGCAGCCAATCCCAGGAAATCAGCTGAGAAGGTAAGATGGCACTAATCCTCCCAAACACACAGGTGAACCTGCACAAACAATAAGACTAAAGTAAACAATATTTCCTCCAAGTTGCTCCTGGCAGCCTGCAGAGCTTGAAGAGTTGATTTATAACATCAGGAAAGAAAGCTTTCTTCTCCTTGTTTTGTTTCCTGTCTCTCAGAGAATCTGTGTAGACATCGTGTTGTAACATAAAGATCGACTGGAGAGGGGAGAGGCCATCCATGAAAAGCTTAGGCTGGTGAAACTGTCTAGACAGGGATGGGGAACAACTGAACCAAGGGGCAGTGGCATCAGCAGAGTCTCAGCACTGATTGACTGTGGGCAGGCAGAGTCACAGGTGCTGGTGAAGTGCGTGGAGGGAGCAGGGAGGGAAGTGCCATTCCAGAGGGGCAAGACTTGGTGGCAACAGGTAAGATATTGGAGGTAAGGATTACAAGTGACTGCATCATGACTCAATACCTTGAATAACTGCTTGGTAGACCTCTGAAGGGAAAATTGGCAAATGTGTGAATTTGCTGGGGCTGCCACAACGAAGTACCATAGAAGGGGTGGCGCAAACAACAGAAATTTGTTTCCTCACGGTTCCGGAGGCTAGAAGTTCATGATCAAGGTGTCAGAAGTGTTGGTTTCTTTCTTCTGAGGCCTCCCTCCTTGGCTTGTAGATGTCAGTCTTTCTCTAGGGTCTTCATGTGGTATTTCCTCTGCATGTGTGCATGCGTGCATGTATGTGCTTGTGTTTATGTGTGTGTGTATTTTAATCTCCTCCTTTTATAAGGACACCCATCATATTGGATCAGAGCCCACCCTAATAACCTCATATTAACTTAGTTACTTCTTAAAAGTCCCCATCTCCACAGGCAGTCACATTCTGAAGTTACTAGGGGTTAGGACTTCAACATGTAAATTTTGGGGAGAAACAGGTCAGCCCATTACAGGCCTGATGCCATGTATAATATGGCATGACATTTTCTCTCCTTCACTTTCCAGACCTACACACATACTAACATATCTGTCATTTTAGTTCCTGTCTGTGTTCCTCCGCCCTGATTCTTTGAAACACAGCCTCCTACCATCCCATTACTAAACTTGTTTTTTGCACATAAAATGTCTTCAAAGATGCAACATTACAATTGCACACTACACAGTTATTACTAATTGTGCACTTTCAGAAAACTTTCCCTGAAATAAAATTCATTCATGATATAAAAATAATAAAATAATCGTTAAATCACGTTGTATATTCTGCATGTCTTAATTAAAAAAAAAATGTGCAACATGATTATCTCACTAGATGCAGAAAAGGCTTTCAATAAAATTCAACATCGCTTCATGTTAAAAACACTCAATAAACTAGGTATTGAAGGAACATACTTCAAAATAATAAGAGCCATCTATGACAAACCCACAGCCAACATAATACTGAATAGGCAAAAGCTGGAAGCATTCCCCTTGAAAACCAGCACAAGACAAGGATTTCCTCTCTCACCACTCCTATTCAACATAGTATTGGAAATCCTGGCCAGAGCAATTAGGCAAGAGAAAGAAATAAAGTATATCCAAATAGGAAGAGAGAAAGTCAAACTATCCCTTTTGGCAGACAACAGATTCAATATCTAGAAAACCCTATAGTCTTGACCCAGAAGCTCCTTCAGCTGATAAACAACTTAAGCAAAGTTTTGGGATACAAAATGTACTAGCATTCCTATACAGCACCAACAGCCAAGCTCCAGATCAGGAACGCAACCCTATTCACAATTGTCACAAAAATAATAAAGTACCTAGGCGTATTCCTAGATATTCCTAATTAGGGAGGTGAAAGATCTCCACAATGAGAATTACAAAACACTGCTCAAAGAAATCAGAGATGACATAAACAAATGGAAAAACATCCCATGCTCTTGGATAGGAAGAATAAATATCATTAAAATGGCCACATTGCCCAAAGCAATTTATAGATTCAATGCTGTTCCTCCTATCAAACTACCAATGATATTCTTCACAGAACTAGAAAAAAAAAATTTAATTCATGTGGAGTCAAAATGTTGAACCCAAATAACCAAGGCAATCCGAAGCAAAAAGAACAAAGCTAGAGGCATCATGTTAGCTGACTTCAAACTGTACTACAGGGCTGCAGTAACCAAAATGCATGGTACTGGTACAAAAACAGACACATAGACTAATGGAACAGAATGGAGAGCCCAGAAATAAGGCTGCACACCTACAACTATCTGATCTTTAACAAAGCTGACAAAACAAGCAATGAGGAAAGGACTTCCTATTCAATAAATGGCGCTGGGATAACTGCTTAGCCATATGCAGAAGATTGAAGATGGACCTCTTTCTTACACTATATACAAAAATCAACTCAAGATGGATTAAAGACTTAAATCCATAAAGTGTAAACCTAAAACCTCAAGACCATAAAACCCAAAACTATAAAAACCCTGGAAAACCACCTAGGAAATACCATTCTGGACATAGGAACTGGCAAAGATTTCATGATGAGGATGCCAAAAACAATTACAACAAAAGCAAAAATTGACAAATGGGATCTAATTAAACTACAGAGCTCTGAAACTATCAACAGAGTAAAGAATGGGAGAAAGTATTTGTGAACTATGCATCTAATAAAGGCCTAATATCCGGTATCTATACAGAACCTAAACAAACTTACCAGAAACAAAAAAAACAACCCCATTAAGAAGTGGGCAAATGATGTGAACGGACACTTTTCAAAAGAACATAACACATAGATATGGCCAAGAGGCATATAAAAAAAGCTCAGCTGAGCATGGTGACTCATGCCTGTGATTCCAGCACTTTGGGAGGCCGAGGTGGGTGGATTAATTGAGGTCAGGAGTTTGAGACCAGTCTGGTCAACAGGATGAAACTCCGTCTTTACTAAAAATACAAAAATTAGCCAGCCATGATGGCCTATAGAGAGTACCAGCTACTCAGGAAGCTGAGGCACAAGAATCACTTGAACCTGGGAGGCAGATGTTGCAGTAAGCTGAGATTGCACCACTGCCCTCCAGCCCAGGTGACAGAGCAAGACTCTGTCTCAAATTTAAAGAAAAAAAAAGGAAAAGAAACACAAATCAAAACCACAATGAGATACCATCTTACACTTCTCAGAATGGCTATTAATAAAAAGTTTAAAAAATAACAGATGCTGGCGAGGTTGTGGAGAAAAGCGAACATTTATACACTGTTGGTTGAAGTATAAATTAGTTCAGCCATTGTGGAAAGCAGTGTGTTGACTCCTCAAGGAGCTAAAAGCAGAACTACCACTTGAGCCAGCAATCTCATTACTGGGTATACACCCAAAGGAATAGAAATCATTCTGTCATAAAGACTCATTCGCGCGTGTGTATGTTCATTTCAGCACTATTCACAATTGCAAAGACATGGAATCAACTTAAAGACCCATTGATGACAGAATGGATAAAGAAAATGTGGTACATCTACTCCATGGAATACTATGCAGGCATAAAAAA
>NW_012105143.1:367642-370003 GCF_000951045.1 Mandrillus leucophaeus
AAAAAAAAAAAAAAAAAAAAAAGTATTTAGTTCATGAGAATATTTTGTTCTATATGTTTTTGTATCCACCGCAAGTAAATCTCTAACATAAAAATAATAAAGTTTCCTAAAATGATTACCATGTTTTGATTTATATTGTTTCCCAAAGTATAATGCAGGCATGTGTTAAGGCTACCGCATGATAGCATGAGGGTTAGGGTGAGGGTCGTAACACTTAATATGGGTTGTCACCAGGAAGCTGCTTCTCCCCATCAGAACTGTAGTGTCCTCTCTACGGTGTACTGTCAGACAGCATCCAGGTCAAACAAAGTCATTCTGCAACCTACCTTGCTCCTGACACCCTGTGAAATGTCGACAAAAGCCATGCATAATAATGAGCCTGGAATGTGTACCTATTCAAATTAGTACCAAAGTGATAAAAGGCACTATTTATTTATTTATTTATTTTAGAAAAAAATACATGAAACCAAATGAAGGGAAGGTGAGGATATGATTCTGCCTTCTACCCTAGACCACAATGCCAAATGGATCAGAAGAGCAACATGAAAATGGTACTTTAGAACCTTAAAAACAAAATCTGAGCAAAAGCCAGGATCTTTTCAGGCTTTGCAAAAATTAAATATTTTTGTTATCTTTTGTCGATATTGTCGGTTTGTCAAACTTTTGAAAGGTGGAGAGAGCACATCCTTGTTAAATGACTCAATCTTTTGGATTCGGAAAAAGTAAGCACCAATGGTATGAGTTTTATCTTACGATGACTTGACATTTATTTTAATTCTTAGGTGACATTTTGGAATATAAGCTTTTGAGGGTCTTCCCGGCGCTTCAGTTTTTTCAATAAGATGGTCCTTTGCTTCCTCCCCTGGGCAGGGTCACATCTTATCTTAGATAACTCCTTCAGGAAGTTAAATCCATCTCCAGGGTCTTTGGTTTTAAGCCACAGAAATATATCCAACCCTTCTTAAACGGAGATCAACTATACGGAAATGGG
The DNA here is from genome assembly GCF_000951045.1 of Mandrillus leucophaeus. Lineage (NCBI taxonomy): Eukaryota > Metazoa > Chordata > Mammalia > Primates > Cercopithecidae > Mandrillus > Mandrillus leucophaeus. The sequence continues at coordinate 368,634 of NW_012105143.1, forward strand.
AATTGTACTGCCCATGAGTGCAGAATACGCCCTCCAAAGTCACAGGCTCAGAACAAGAGTCTGAGGGTAAACTTAGAAATCTGCCTCTCTCAGCTCCTCTGTCCACAAAGCTTGAGCCCGGTGTCCTCATGGTCTCCTCATGGATACTTCAAAAGTAGTCACTCAACAGTCATTCACAAGCATGATTCCAGTGAATTCCATGGCTGCAAAAAATAGTGACTCCCTCACCAGGTTGTCATAGGGACAAAAGGAGTTGGCTTGGCATCTCAACAATGAACACATCATTGAAGCAAAACCAGATTTTAAAGAAGAAAATGACAAGTGAAAACAAGATCAAGAAGTTCTTCTGAAACAATAGGAAATTGCTCCTAAAGGCTTTTCAAATTAGATATAACAACACTTGAATTTTATCACTGGCTACCTGCCTGGACCACCTGGCAGGCTGCCTACAAATAGGCGAAGGCATCCTGGAAAAAGGAAAAAGATGAGAAAGAGTAACCCACAGGCTTACAAAACTGCGACCTATCTGCATGGTAATTAAAAACTGCACATTTCAATGGCAGATTTCTGGATGACAGCGCTGCAAAAAGTAAATGATCCAAATGTGCACACTCTTCAGCAGAATTCCAGATTTGGAACTTGAGCCAAAGGAAATAAATAGAGGAGTGAGTAAATATTTAGCTGAAATAATTTACACCGCAGCATTCTTTATGAGTAAAAAATTGAAAGCAATTTAAATGACCCTCAGCGTAGGCTAAACATGGAATGGGTAAATTCCTCGTAGCCATTAAAAATGATACTGGAGAAATATTTTCTTCACATAAACAGATGTTCGTCATGTCTATTAAGTGCAAATATAAGTTATAAAATAACATGTTTAACGTGATTCCATTCTTGTCTGAAAATATATGTGCAATTGTATATGCAGAGGGAAAAATACCTGGGAGGTAAGTGATAGCTGGGAGGTAAGTGGTCACATTGTTTATTTCTGGATGCTGGATTACAGGGACTTTACTGTTTTCTTATTTGTGTTTACTACTTTTTTTTCTAATGAACTTGTAAAACTGTAAGAAGGTTAAATGAAAAAGGAATGCAGTGAAACTTCTTATAAGTAGAAGTACCCTTTCACAATGCAAATAATTGTACCGTTCCTTTCTCCATTGGGGCATACCTGTTCCTTCCCAGATTCGCTTGCAGCGGGAGAACCAGCAGTTTCCTTAGCTTCCAGGAGAGGTTGTTACCACAGTCTTTAACCAAGAAGAGCTAAATATTTTCCAAGTGGATTTTGTGTTTCTGATCACTGCTGACCAACTATAGGATCTGGGCCATGTAATAACCCCGCCAAGCCTCAGTTCCTCATCTCGAACATG
>NW_012105143.1:370053-370457 GCF_000951045.1 Mandrillus leucophaeus
TAGTGCTTGTGATCATGGAATTTCTCATCACCAATCTGGGTGGTCGTTTAAGTCCTGAGTGTTAATGGGCCCTCCTCGGAGCCCAGAGGGAGATAAAGACCAGTGACATAGGCTGTGACTATACTGATGTCGGAAGGCTACCTTTTCAGTCTGTGCTCTTCACAGAAAAACATCACAACAAATTTTCTTTAAATAATATGCTACACAAGATTCAAGACATGCCTGGTACATTGAAAGCTTTAAGAATATTTAGGCGGGACATGGTGACTCACCCCTGTAATCCCAGCACTTTGGGAGGCCGAGATGGATGGATCACGAGATCAGGAGATTGAGACCATCCTGGCTAACACGGTGAAACCCTGTCTCTACTAAAAATACAAAAAATTAACCAGGCGTGGTGGTGG
>NW_012105143.1:370507-371660 GCF_000951045.1 Mandrillus leucophaeus
TAGTGCTTGTGATCATGGAATTTCTCATCACCAATCTGGGTGGTCGTTTAAGTCCTGAGTGTTAATGGGCCCTCCTCGGAGCCCAGAGGGAGATAGAGACCAGTGACATAGGCTGTGACTATACTGATATTGGAAGGCTGCCTTTTCAGTCTGTGCTCTTCACAGAAAAACATCACAGCAAATTTTCTTTAAATAACATGCTACACAAGATTCAAGACATGCCTGGTACGTTGAAAGCTTTAAGAATATTTAGGCCGGACATGGTGACTTACCCCTGTAATCCCAGCACTTTGGGAGGCCGAGATGGATGGATCATGAGATCAGGAGATTGAGACCATCCTGGCTAACACAGTGAAACCCTGTCTCTACTAAAAATACAAAAAATTAGCCAGGCGTGGTGGTGGGTGCCTGTAGTCCCAGCTACTCAGGAGGCTGAGGCAGGAGAATGGTGTGAACCCAGGAGGCGGAGCTTGCAGTGAGCTAAGATTGTGCCACTGCACTCCAGCCTGGGCGACAGAGTGAGACTCTGTCTCAAAAAAAAAAAAAAAAAAAAAGTATTTAGTTCATGAGAATATTTTGTTCTATATGTTTTTGTATCCACTGGAAGTAAATCTCTAACATAAAAATAGTAAAGTTTCCTAAAATGATTACCATGTTTTGACTTATATTGTTTCCCAAAGTATAATGCAGGCATGTGTTAAGGCTACCGCATGATAGCATGAGGGTTAGGGTGAGGGTCATAACACTTAATATGGGTTGTCACCAGGAAGCTGCTTCTCCCCATCAGAACTGTAGAGTCCTTCTCTCTACGGTGTGCTGTCAGACAGCATCCAGGTCAAACAAAGTCATTCTGCAACCTACCCTGTTCCTGACACCCTGTGAAATGTCAACAAAAGCCATGCATAATAATGAGCCTGGAATTTGTACCTATTTAAATTAGTACCAAAATGATAAAAAGCACTATTTATTTATTTATTTATTTTTAGAAAAAAACACATGAAACCAAATGAAGGGAAGGTGAGGATATGATTCTGCCTTCTACCCTAGACCACAATGCCAAGTGGATCAGAAGAGCAACATGAAAATGGTACTTTAGAACCTTAAAAACAAAATCTGAGCAAAAGCCAGGATCTTTTCAGGCTTTGCAAAAATT
>NW_012105143.1:373375-376006 GCF_000951045.1 Mandrillus leucophaeus
CAAGTGGATTTTGTGTTTCTGATCACTGCTGACCAACTATAGGATCTGGGCCATGTAATAACCCCGCCAAGCCTCAGTTCCTCATCTCGAACATGGGAATGATTATCATTCTGTCTTGAAGGATGGCTGTGAGAATTTTAATAGACTCAAGAAAAGTGTTTGGCTCTTTGTGGCTGCTCCATAAACAGTGGCAGTCACCACTATTATCCTCAATTCCAAGATAAATAAGCCGTCGTGCCTGCCCTTATAGAGGTGACAGGAAAGTGAGAAACTCTTCTTTCTCAAATTATACAGCCTCCATTCATTGATTCAGTTATTGGGAACACAGTTTGGGAATTTCTATTTTCTTATTTTGAAAAAGTTTGAGCTTCCATTTGAGTGTGCCCAGGGAAAGGGCATCAACTCATTGCAGCTTAGGCTGGCTGCGTTCTGTAGAGGGGCACACAGGGCCCCCCTACGTGAGCGGAGACCCCATTGAGCTCCAGTGGAGGACAAGTATTTGACAGCTTTCTGTTCCCCAGCCATCAATGTCTGCCCTGCCTGGTTGTATTTCTTATGAATACTCCTAGACCCTGAAAAGACTACATTGGAAAAAATTCTTTATAGGTCACTACTTCTATTTTTGACAGGTGAACTTTCATTGACCCCCATGAAAATCTGCCTCTGTAAGCCAGGCTAATGCTGCATTCTGCAAAAAAACAAATAAAAAGAATTGTTTCATTAACTGGGCTGAAAGAGGTATCACCCTAATTCTTGACGTGCTAATGATTGCTGGTTCTTGAAGGTGCTAATTTTCAGACTCCAGTGTGGAAAATGTGTTCATTTCCCCAGAGGTTCAGCATTAGCCTTTTTTTTTTTTTTCCCCTTTTTTTCTTTACCTAATCCTAATATTAGTTCACATTTGGACTTTCGCCTGAATACATAAATTAGAAATATATGCATTTTAAATAAATACGTGTTTGGTATTTCCTCTTAAACTTTATTATCAAGCATATTTGCACAAAATAGGATGTTTGATCTTAAAAATGGCATCCCGTCTTTCATGGGAGAATGGCTGTGGAATGAATAGCTTTTATCATATGTCTAAAGGCCTTTTTATTTCAGGGGGAATTGGGCTTTTACTTATAGTGTGTGCTAATGCTTCGCCGTTTGGAAAAAAAAAATCTTTCATTCTTTATTTGTTTTAATGCAAAAGAGAAAAAGAAGATATGTAAATATGGACCTTTTAAAAAAAATCCTTGGGCACATTGAGGACGCATTGAGTTGCACTTTCTCAGTGGGAATCACTGGTATATCACACCTTTATTTGTTAAGCACCTCCTTTTCCAAAAGCAGCCAATTGCTTAAAGTTCTTTTTATAAAAACCTGTTTCCTAATAAGGGAGGAGGTAGGCCAACAGTTGGGGGATGGTTAGTGAGACTAGGAGCTTCAGAGCTTCTCGTCTCTGAATGCAGAAGGAAGGATTTTTGACAGGTAAAAGCAAAGAAGAGTAAAGGTAGAAGGGACACTAGGGATCAAGAATAACTACCTCATCTTATCATTTTGGAAACTAAGGAGGAAGAGCTGGAGTCACTTGTTCAAGGTCTCTGAGAATAAACGATAATCCTGCTTGGAGCTTTTCCTACCGTTTCAAACTTTACTCCCCACCTCCACCCCTACCCCGTTTGGTTATAATCAAGGGGCTGCTGGATATTATACTCAGCTTAGTTCAATTTCTTTCAGCAATTGCAAATTGAATCTTATTATATGTAGACACTCTCCTAGGTGCTGGCGAGGGGAGGGAGAGCAGGGATGGTCTAGTGGAAAGAACCCAGGTTGCAAACGAGCTAAACTTATCAGTTGACTTCCCAGTTTCACTGCCGACCAAGTGGTGGATCTGGGCCATGTAATAACCTCACCAAGCCTCAGTTCCTCATCTAGAATATGGGAATAATTCTCATGCTGTCTTGAAGGATGGCGGTGAGGATTAGAATGAACATAAGGAAAAGCGTTTAGCTCTCTGTGGTTGCTCCATAAACAGTAGCTGCTCCTATTGACTTCCGTTCTAAGATAAATAAGACGTAGTCCCTGCTGTTACAGAGCTGAGAGTCAAGTGAAAAACACTTTGGGAAACATGGCCGTAGAATGCTTGCAGTTGCATTTATCAGTGACTGGATCAGCTACAGTCATCTTCACAACCTAAACTATACTGTGGTGAGGAAATTCCCTAAATTTCCTATCACAGATCCTAGAAATGAGAAGGAAAAGAAAGAGGAGGAGCCTGGAGATGGGGTAAATTAGGCATGATGTACCCCAAATTTGTCTCATTAGCCTGTAATCTGGTTGCTGGGAAAACTCGCCTATAGAACATGAAACTTTTTTTTTCTCTAATTTGTGAACAAATCTCAAAATGGCAGGGGATCATTGTGGAGCTTAGTGAGAAAATCCTTTATGCTTGTGTGTACAGGGGTATGTCTTCCTGCTATGCAAACAATCTGTTGAAAAACTTAACTTTTATTAGGTTTCCTTGACATGACATACAGAACAATGTTTGATTTTTTTTTATTGCTTTACCTATACATTGGATAGAAATGACTGAAAATTGATTTACATCGATGGAACTGGTCTTGGGTGAACACATATTCCTGGCTT
>NW_012105143.1:377911-389022 GCF_000951045.1 Mandrillus leucophaeus
TCTAGTGGTGGATGACTCACAGACTCTGAATGTTGACAACTGTCCCGACCATGTCTCTTTATCCTTTCTGATCCTATTTAGGAACCCACATTGCACTTATTTATTGTACCTCATTATTGCCTTCAGTCTGGAATAGCTGCTTGTTCTCTCCCTAGCTGTCATGTCTCTGACTTTCTTAAGGAGAACAAAATTTTCATTCTCTAGGATGACCCTCAAGCTAGGTTTGTCCTGTGTTTCCTGCTGATGAGACTCTGGTCATGGATTCGTGGCAGCGATACGCAGAACAGATTCTGGCTTTTCATGGTGTCTCATATCAAGAGGAATATAAGGTCCATTCATCGCACCTAATCATGGTGGTGTCTTCCAAGTTTCTCCACCCTAAATTGACTATTTTTTCTCTTTGTATTTGCCTAGTGTTTTGTGGGGAGATTACCTCGTGTTGAATTCAGTGGACTCGTGCCCATGAATTACTTTGAAGTCATCTGTTGGCCTTCCTGGAGGAAGACATGATGAAATGAAGCCCAAGGTTTGAGGATTTGTTTCGCTTTGCTCCCAGTACGCTCCCTGTTTTTCACACTGGTTAGATGGCCTTGGGCTACTGTCACTCATGGCTTCCTGGGGACTGGCTCTTGTCATGAGATTGTTTTGGTTATCCTAATTCCTGACCTTTTGAATTCAGTTGAAGTTGTTTTCTTTCTCAACCTTGCAACAACCCTCAGCTGTTTGAGGAGAGCTTACTAGGAAATGTTTGTTTTTCATTAACTTGTTTCTCTCTATTAGAGCCAACAGAAAACCAGAAAAGCAAAAGAGAAAGGGGTCCTGTTCAATTAGCCTCATTAGACTTCCCACTTCCGGTCTCTGTCCAGCTCTAGTAAATTCACCACAGGAGACACTGGGAAAACCATGATCCTTCTGGTCTCTTCTGTTACATGTCAGTGACTTGTTGGTTCATCTGCTCAATGCTTGTTAAGTCCTCAGGATGTGCTAGATTCTCTCACATGGAATGTCCTTTTTTTTTTTTTCTTTTTATCAGCAACACTGAAAGATATGGGTTATTAACTTCATTTAAACACCAGGAAATTGAAGTTTAGAGAAGCTAAGAGACTTGTCCAAGATTCTTTGCATGGAAAATGGTGGAACCAGTTTTGAATCTTTAGACACCGCATAGTTTTCTGTTCTCACTGTCTATTTTGAGGAAGTGAGTGGGCTGTGGTTTGTGGCTATATTGGCCTAGATAGCACAGGCAGAGGAGAGTTCCACATATCCACATGCAGAGCCTGGTTCACTGAGCTTTTGCCTGAAATCTAGCGGGTAAATCATGAGCTCAGTAGCTATTTTTTCTTCTCTCCCTTTTTCACTGCAAATGCACTTCTCCTTGGGGGACCACATGGGATAGAAGGAAGATAGGAATAGGGCTGGACTGAGATATAACTATAAACATTGGCATAATATCCTATAAACAAAACTCCTGTTTATATAAAGCTTCTACTCAACCTGAGAACTTAGAGAGGATGAGAAAGGAACATTCTGTTTTTGGAAGGAAATGTAGAGATTATTTAGCTATATCTACCTTTTAGGTAGATTAGGACAAATTTGGAGCTGGAGAGGAGACGATATCCATTTAAATTCCGTCGCTAATGAATGTCAGGGCCAGGATGTGAATTCAGATCTCTTGACTCCTGAACATTGGGTGGTTAAGAGCAAAACTAAATGTCTATAAATTTGAAGAAAAGTATGAGGAGCAGAATAATTTGGGGGCTCAGGGAATATTTTGCAACACAATTCTCAGATCCTGAATCATGTTACTATAGAATTAAATAATAGATATTTAAGAGACTCAAGATTCTCAGGAAAAATATAAAAACTTTAAAAATTAATACATAAAAATCAACCTGTTGACTTGTAATGACAACTAATCCTTATTGATTTAGGAAACAAGTATATTGAGATATATTTTTGTATCATGAAAGTCCCCCTTTTCAAATGTGCAATTCAGTGATTTATTGTACAATCATCTGCACAAACCAGTTTTAGAATATTTGTATACCCCAATAAGATCCCTAATGCCTGTTCACAATAGTTAGTGTTAATTGAAGGCTTATTTATTGACTCATTGCTCTGAGTGCTTTATTTGTAGTAACTTTCTTTGTAACAATACTCTGAGGGGTTCTGTTATTATCTCCCTCATTTTACTAATTTGAAAACTGAGTTGTGAGAAAGTTGGATAACTGCCCAGGGTCACTCAGGCCCTGGGTGATCTTAGCCCAGCTGTATGTCCAGGATTTGAACTCAGACCGTTTAACCTCAAAGCTTGTGTTCTTTCCTTCTTGTTTCTTCTACTTCCACATCTAGAAAGAAACTGAGCAACCGTTTGTCTATTTGTATGCTAGTTTAGGGTAGTGGTCCTGTCCCAGTTCTCTTTCTTATTCCATATTTTTACATGCCACGAAGACGCCGTAACCCTCTTTAAGTAATCTGCTGTTATGAAGAGGTGGTTGACAATGTCAAATTGCATCTTCAGAAGTGTCCTCTTTTTGAGCAAGGAATAGGGGTGTGTGCAAAGGAGGAAGGAGGGAAGAGTCATGCTCCTGTTAATAGTGAATGCTGGAGGCTGTACTTTTTCATATATTCCATGGATATAGTATACCATAGAACAATGCAGTTGATGCAGTTGAAAAGAAAGACGGGGCCACTGTCCCTATATGCATGCCTTCTAGGGATGAGATTTGGGCTGGAGGACGGTGCGTACAATGCCCTGGAAAGGAGACGGAACCCATGTGGGGCTCAGGACAATCTACCTGTCTGGCTGGTTCTTATCCCCGTTGAGTATCAGAGGAGCAGACGCCCACAAATGCTGTCCTCTGGGATACAGACAAAAGTTATTTTTTGTAAACACATCATGTCCTTAATAGACTACAAGATAGTCTGGGCTCTATCGAACAGGAATGAGAAATTAGGAAGGAGACAATTGCCTCAGATGAAAAGACAACAAAATGAAATTTAAAGGCAAATGGTTGGAATAAGAAAAAACGGCAAGGAAAACCAAAGGTTCCACTGTAGAATCAAAATCCAAGTGGGGTGATGTAGAGAGCCACAGTGATATTAAGGAAAGGCAAATGTTATGCAGACAGTGGAGAAAAGTGTTGAAGACAGAAAACAAAAGCCAAAACTGAAGAACCAAATGTATTTCTGAACAATAAAACAGCAATGATAGAATTACTAATTAAACATCATACACACACATACATTTTTTCTACACATTTTCTGCAAATTAAGACGTTATCACATTACATTAAAGAAAAATATGAAACAAATCTAACACCTAGAAGAACCAGAGCAAAAATTTCCCTTATGAAGACAAATTATGTAAATATCCAATAAAAACTGGGCAAATCAAATCCAAAGTAATACAAAGTTAGTGGGTTTTAGATTTCTCCTGTGTAATGTCAAACAGCCCAAACTAAGAGAATCGGAAACACCGTTGAAGGAAAGCTATTGCGACTACACAGTAGTAAACACTGCCACATTTTCTATGTGCAGGCAACAAAAAGATTTCCAGATACCTGAAAGATTAGGAAATATATCCCCAGGGTATATTTCTTGAAAAAAAATAGTTGAAAAAATTCATTCTATGTGAAATGTAGAACAAAACTAAGAATGTAAGACCAGAAAATTCTGTGAAAACAAAAAATAAAGCTGGTGGTGACAATTAAAACAGTTAAACATGGAATTAATTCAAAAATATTTGTTAATAATATCAAAGCCAACACTGATTCAGTGCTTACTATCTTCCTACACTGTGCTAAGTATTTTACACATACGTTTGTTTAGAAGACTTCATGCAGATGTCAAAAACTATTCAACATGGCCAGGCGTGGGGCTCACACCTATAATCCTAGCACTTGTGGAGGCCAAAGCAAGAAGATCACTTGAGGTCAGGAGTTCAAGGCCAGCCTGGGCAACATAGCAAGACCCTGCTTCTAAAAAGTTATTTACTAAATAAAAGATTTAAAATATAAAAATAGGAATGTAATAAAAACAATCTAAGCTTTAAATGTTTAGATTATATTATGAAAACCAATCACTGAGGAAAGAGTGAAAGAACTTATTACTTCATCATCATATTAAAAAAAAAACAACAACAAAAAAAAAAAACTTTAAATTTTCATTAACTTGAAGAATTGAAAAAAAATAACCCGGCCAAAAAAGAAAAAAAAAACATTAAAATATAAAGTAAATGAAAAGTTACAAAGCATGTTATGACAAAAAATAGTAGGAATGAAAGAAATTATCAATATGCTAAACGTTTTTAATGTAACAATAGGAGAAACATAAGCCAACACCTGCAAATAAAACAAAGCAAAAATCCAAACAGGCAATTCAAAAAACAATACTCATTGACAATTAACGTGAAAAAAATGCGAACTTCATAAGTAACTTTTACAAGTGCAAATTAAAACAGCAATGACATACCGTGTTAAAGCCATCAAACTGGGAAAATTCAAAAGAACAATAATCCCTGGTGTTAGCTAGGATTGAGGGAGACAGCCTTTTAATATACTGCCAGTAGAAGAGTAAATTGGTAAATTGGTACTCTTTTGGAGGGGAATTTGGCAACATACATCAAAAGCTTTCTAAATACAAATACCTTTTGACTCAAGAATTGTTTTTCCAAAAGACATACTCAGAGGTGGTCACAAAGACTTAACTACTCTGATGGAAAGAGAGATCTTCATATATGGGACTTCTCCCTTGAAATGGAAGATAATATGCAAGCCAGAAACAGAAAGAGGACAACAGTGGATGATTAAAAGCCAGGGCCTTCCTGTCTATTGGATGCTCTGCTTGGGTATAGCACAGCGACCATGGGCTCCCGAGGGACCCTGGGATCCTGTGAACCCGTGTCTCCAGTAAGCCTGGCCCCTCAGTTGCCTGCATCCGTCTCTGGTTTATTTCTTATGCTACCCCTGAGGCTTTTCTAAACCCCTGTTTAAACATTTTAGGTTATCTCTATAGTAGTCTTGGCAATTAGGGGAAGGGAGGAAAACTATGCAGGAACAGGATAGGAGAACAGTGGGGTGTAGAGGGAGGCCAGAACTAGAGTCCCAGCAGGCCTCCAGGAGACTCAGGTGAGCACGCCACTACTGGCCACTGCCACCGTGTGCTCCTGCTGACATGGCTGTTTCTAGACCTGATATTGGCTGGAGCTGCTATCACTGCTTCTGCTGGAGCGTCTCCTCTGGGTTCCCTGTGTGCTGTCATCTCTAGCGCCTGGTCAAAGTACCCTGACAGGGCACAGGTATCCCAAGTACTGGGAGAGCATCATCGTGGAATGTAAGCCTCTGGACTGTCTGGGGCTTTCTGGGCTTATGTGTCACCATGATTCTCATGGTGGGGATTTCTCCAAACATGGGAAGAGGACTTAGATTGCCAGAAAGCCTCCCACTGAAACAAATATTCATTACGGAGATTACATCAAGAATCACACACCTTGAGGCGCAGCTGTTTCTCATTGCTCATTATTGCCTGCCTAATGGTCTCCGCTCCTTTAGAGGGGGAAACCCTTCTAGGTGGCTCCCCAGATAGCTCTTGGTAACTTGGAGAGAAAACTGGAAAAGAGACTCAAAGGGGAATTTTATACTCTCAGAGAGCAAGGGACCTGAGAAGCGAATCCATAGGTGGTTTACTTTTAGGATGAAAGTTTAAGTCGCAGCTCTCTTGTATCGGGGTCCTGTGTCCCTGCAAGGGGGCGAGCAATGCCATCTCATGTACGCTGGAGCTTTACAGTTTACGAATTGCTGTCATACGTATGAGCGCATAAAAAATCAAATTGCAATAGCATCGTGCTGTGGGAGGTTCGTGGAGGAGCTGCTGACAGCAGCTGTGTTGGGAATGTAATTCTGCATATACAATTTAGCCAATCAGCCAATACTTTTGGGCCTTTGTTTCTGAACACCTACTATGTGCTGGTTATGGTATTCTGTGCTGCAGGGCTTGTAAAAGTAAAGAAGCTACAGTTGCTAACTTCCGTCCATGAGCAGGGGCTAATTACATTTAAAAATAGCTGTAATTTAGCCTAATAAGTACGACAGCAGAGAGGGGAACAAGAGCCGTGGGAGCACCAAACATCAGGTGTGAGTCAAAGGACATGCTGATTTGGCCAACACTTATTAAATTGGCTCATTGCACACTGGGACAGAAGTATGAGTGATAGTGGGGTGTCTCTCGGCATCCCCGTAATAAGAACTGAAGTCTGTCACATCTAATGTATTAGGAAATTCTCGGTAGCTGGCTGTTCTCCCCTGTCTCCATTCCCCTAGGACCCCATTATGCATCATAATTCATTATCCATCCTTTTACTGAATTAGCTTTTCTGCAATAACTGAGCATTATCATAGACTGTACCCCAATAAACAGCATTTTCAGTGCATTACAAGAGGTAGCAAAGGGGCTTGAGGTGACATTTCTAGGGACTCTCTTTTGTGCAATTATGAGAAGAGGGTGAAAAAAAATGTAAGTACAGCTAATCCAGGGAGGCAAAACTAGTTGTGCCTGTGCCGTCCTCTAGGGGAGGGCGTCTGTCAGTGCTGAGCTGACGACACCAGCCTTTCTTTCACCATGACCTCTCGACCCAGTTCAGGCTGTCACATTTCTCTTCTGTGATTACAAAAGGCCTCTGGGGACTCTATGCCGAGAAGTTTACCTTCCAACCCAGCCAAGAGATGAATCAGACGCAAAGTGACTTTATGAGAAACACCTTTGGCTGGAGGGTTAACTCAGGGCTTTGTATTAATGAGACAGAGTTTGCTGGTTCTGCTGCAGGAGAGCCGCCGATTCCCCAGGGCCACCCATGACCGTCAGCCCTCCAGGCCAGCCGTGCTTGCGGTGCGTGGCCCTGGACCCTGGGAGAGCCTGGTGTGGGTGTCCCATGAGTCAGCATGGACCCAGTCCCGTCACTGGAGAAACAGATCCAACAGCCATGACTCAGGAATGCGGTCATTCTGTCCCAGGAGCACCGCAGAGAAAATCATGTTGAAACCTTGATGTTATTGACAGAAAAGAACACATTGCTCAATGGACTGTGAGTCAAATAACTATGAACTTCAAAATATAGTAGTCCCTCCTTATCAGAGCTTTCATACTCTGTGGTTTAAGTTACTTGCATTCAACCGCAGTCTGAAACTATTTTAAAAAATTCCAGAAATAAACAATTCATCAATGTTAAATTTTGCACCATTCTGAGTCATGAGATAAAACCTTGCACTGCCCCACTCCATCCAGTCCCAGCCTGGGATGTGAACTATCCCTTTGTCCAACAGATCCACGCTGCCTATGCTGCCCGCCCCGTAGTCCTCAGTGGCCGCCTTGGTTATCAGATTGACTGTCATGGTATCGCAGTGCTGTGTTCAAGTAACTGGTTAATCTGATCACAGTCTATGTAGGGTTACAATTTGAGGCATTTTCTGCGGGTCTTGAGATGTATGCCCCCAGGAAAAGGGTATCTTTAGATACATACATGTATCTAAAGTCGTATCCAAGTAGTGCACATTCTTGCTAAGCTCATCAAATAAAATGGTAAAAAGTGTTTGAAGGACTGAATGTTTGCATCCCCCTAAAATTCACATGTTGAAATCCTAACCTCCAAAGTAATAGTATTAGAAAGGGGGACCTTTGGGAGGTGACTGATTAGGTCGTAAGCGTGGAGCCCACATGAGTGAGATCAGTGCCATATACTAGTAAAGGAGATCGTGGAAAGCTCCCTCACCCATTCTACCAAATGAGGACACGGCAAGAAGACAGCTGTCTATGAACCAGCAGTGGGGCTCTCACCAGACACTGAATATACCAGTGTTTGATCTTGAACTCTCCAGCTCTCAAAACTGTGAGAAACAAAAGTTTGTTGTCCAAGCCAGTGTATAACATTTTTGTTATAGCAGTCCGAAAGGACTAAGATAAAATGCAAGTCACAAAAAACTGTTTAATTGCCATTGCATAGAACACAAATCCATTTCTGCATTTTCTCAGTAGTTTCTCTCTGCAATTTCCTGGAAATAGAATCTTGGCACCATGGGCTTCTTAGGCTGTACTCTAGGGAGTCAGGGCTTCTCTCCTCCTGAAAACCTGGGTCACTCACGGACGTACTGATGTTGATCCTGCATCCTGACGGGAGCATGGAATCAACAATTGCATTTCTGCCTTAGCTCCCTTAAAAAAACAGGAGAGGCTAAATAGGAATGTTTTCTGTGGCTATGTCTTTGGTCAGAAATATCAGAAACAGTGAATTTCTTCTGAAGCTCACCTCTGTCCTCTGTGACTACAGCAGGGGAAGCTTCACACTGTTTATGAAAGCCAGCCTGCCTTGCCTTGTAATTTCCTCTATTTTCCTTTGGTTTTTTTTTTTTTTTTTCTAGACAGAGTCTCGCTCTTACCCAGACTGGAGTGCAGGGGCGCAATCTCAGCTCACTGCAAGCTCTGCCTCCCGGGTTCACGCCATTCTCCTGCCTCAGCCTCCCAAGTAGCTGGGACTACAGGTGCCCACCACCGTGCTCCACTAATTTTTTTGTATGTTTAGTAGAGGCGGGGTTTCACCATGTTAGCCAGGATGGTCTTGATCTCCTGACTTCGTGATCCGCCCGCCTCGGCCTCCCAAAGTGCTGGGATTATAGGCGTGAGCCACAGCGCCTGGCCTCTATTTTGTTAAAGAAAACAAAGAATAAATTATAACGATAAAATACAGATAATCAAAAAGAGGAAAATACAAGTCATCAGTAATATTATTCTGATATTATTTCTTTCCGACACATTTCCCCTGTGTTTCTATACATGCATGAGATGTGTCCCTGTCAGTATAAATGTACACAGTTCTTCCCTTTCAGTTGCAAACACCAAACAGCATTAGCTGGGTAGGGCCACACCTTGTCTAAGGGGTTTGGTTGCTTTTATGATGTGACATCTCCCACATCCTTCCCTATCCTAATCCCTCAGCTGACTTTGCCCCCCAGCCCCTGTGATTCCTGGCAAGACGGTATTTGTCAGCTCATGTCCAATTTTCTTCCAGCCAGGGCCTTCTTTGCAACACAGTCTGACCACTCATGTTGTTCAGAAATCCCACTTTGTCATTTTCAAGTGGTCACATCCTCTTGGCGGGGGCATTTAAAGTATCACCTCTTACAGAAATTGTCTGGTTTTGCCTCACACAATCAAACAGAAAAAAAATGATAAACCTCATTTGTAACAAACTTTCCTGTTATTGGAAATGTTAGAGAGCACAGTATGCTGGAAACGAGCAGAAACCGTTCACATGCAAACTTTATCTTACAAGATAGTATGGAGATCAGTTTCAGTGAGCGCCTGGATGAAGTAACTGAGTGTAAGTCAGTAGGGGCAACGTGATCCTGTGTGAAGGACCAGCTCAGGATTCAACGGTCTAAGTATGGGAATCTTAAGGAAAGTTTCCCAGCCTCCATCACACCTCTGTGAACAGTTTTAGAGCAGCGGCCTTGCGGGGTCTGTGATTTAGAGGAGGGAAATCTGGAAAGCACTAACCCTGAGGACATGCCCAGCACGTTGGCATTTGTTCTCTGCTTTTTCTCCCGCTCCTCACCTGCCTCCAGCCTCACCTCCTGTTCTCCATTTGAAAAGCAGAGAAGATGAAACCTGTGCCCCTTCTCTCCTGTAAATTTTGCAAGAACCAGGTGAAAAAGGCTCCATGTAAATGAGCCTCGAAAACACTAGAGTAGGATGTAAGTGTGGAATTATCTCTGTATATCTCTTAGTCTATGCAGGCTGCAATAACAGAATATCAATGCCCGGATGACTTGTAAACAACATATTTTTTTCCTCATAATCCTGGAGGCTGGGAGTCCTAGATCAAGGTGCCAGCAGATTTAGTGCATGGTGGCGACCGAATTCCTGGGTCTCAGTCTTTTTGCTTTGTCTTCACATGGCAGAAGGGAGCTTTGTGGGATCCCTCTTATAAGAGCACTAATTCTATTCACTAGGGCTACATTCTTATGACTTAATCACCCCCCAAAGTCCCCACCTTCTAATACTATCACCTTGGGAGTTAGGATTTCAATATATGAATGTGGGAGGACACAAATATTCAGACGATAGCTTTATAATAACGGGAACATTGCTGCATTCCTTGAATCTTTGGTAGTAAAAGAAAGCCCTGCACAGAGCTTGGAAATAACAGGTGGCTATGGTCCTGTGTCCTCTTTCAGTGGGGAGCTCAGACCATGGGGGGCCTGTTAGCAGGGTCTCCGCAACCCTCTGAGAGAGCCTGGAATACCTTCTTCCTGGGAATGTCTGCTTTCTTTTCTCTCCAGTTTCCCTTCTTTCAAATGGACACCCTCCCCCTGATCTGAAAATGTACCTTTTCTTGCCTGTTTCTTGGGTGCTGAAGATTCATGTGTCAGCCCGTGTCAGGCCTCCAGCAGCCCTTTTATGTAATCTGTTTAAATGGGGATGTCTGAACTATCCCCAGAGGATGCAGTTGAGAGGAGATTTGATTTCCAGATCAGTCAGCATCAGTCTGGAGCCTTGATGGGCTATGTCGTGCTCCCGGTGGAACAAAGCTCTGCCGGCAGTAGGCTGGGCGCTCTCGGGGTCTTCCCTCCTACCTTGGGCTTTTCTGTTGCTAGGATTTGCCTGTTTCCCAGCCAAGTTAGAAAGGTGCTTTTGTCTGCTGATATGATGACACTGGGCATCCCTGCCACTTGCAATATAATTTTTAAATTACAATAATGTTCATTGTGATGCATTTTATTGTTTGAAAAGAAACACATATATAAAAAGTAAAGGTAAAAATAATCCTATTGTTCAGAAATAACTTCTATGATTACTTATTTGACAACTAGTACCTTGATGATTAACCTTTGGTGGTGGTGGTGGTGGGAGGGTCATGGCAGAAACTGAATTTATACTAGACATATATCATGTAATTTGCTTTTTTCAAATATTTTCTTGTTAGTATATATATATATCTACTGTACCATCTTTAATGGTTAAATGTTATTTCATTGTGTAGGTGTACAAAAATATTCTCTAGATTGGAAATATTGTTTCTCTGTAAAAGTCAAGCCAAAGTAACTTTTTTTTTTTTTTTT
>NW_012105143.1:392017-392566 GCF_000951045.1 Mandrillus leucophaeus
CTGTAATCCCAGCACTTTGGGAGGCTGAGGTGGGTGGATCATCTGAGGTCAGGAGTTCAAGACCAGCCCAGCCAACTTAGTGAAACTCTGTCTCTACTAAAAATACAAAAATTAGCCGGGTGTGGTGGTGGGCTCCTGTAACCTCAGTTACTCGGGAGGCTGAGGCAGGAGAATCACTTGAATTCAGGAGTTGGAGGATGGAGTAAGCGGAAATCTGCCACTGCACTCCAGCCAGGGTGACAGAGTGAGACTCTGTCTCAAAAAAAAAAAAAAAAGGGAAAACTTGTCAATTGTTTCTTTCTGGAATTTTTCTCATTTAATATTTTCAGACCATGGTTGACCATGGGTAACTGAAAGCTTGGAAGGTAAAATGGTGGGAAGTGAAATTGAGGACAAGGGTAGACTCCTGTAGCACACACCCCATTCTCTCAGGCCTGCATGCCTCTAGAAAGCACAACTCAAGCACTTAGTCCCCGTAAGCACACCACCACAAGCAAGGCACTTGCCGTTTCAAATGCCTGGAACGGCTATTTTCAAAGTGTGGTCTGG
>NW_012105143.1:395656-397214 GCF_000951045.1 Mandrillus leucophaeus
TTTTTTTTGAGATGAAGTCTCATTCTGTCACCCGGGCTGGAGTGCAGTGGGGCAATCTCGGCTCACTGCAACCTCTGCCTCCCCAGTTCACACAATTCTCCTGCCTCAGCCTCCCAAGTATCTGGGATTACAGGTGCACACCACGACACCCGGCTAATTTTTTTGTAGTTTTAGTAGAGATGGGGTTTCACTATGTTGGCCAGACTGGTCTCGAACTCCTGACCTTGTGTTCCTCCCACCTTGGCCTCCCAAAGTGCTGGGATTACAGGCATGAGCCACAGCGCCCGGCCAGGATGTTTTTAGAACTATGTTGAAACTAGATACTTTTACACAACTTTGATTGTATTTTAGTGATAAAGACCTGGAAGCAGTATTGTTGGATCAAGGGATAGGCTTTCAGAAACATTTTACTCAACTGACATCCTAGAGATTCAACTAATTTGAACTCATATGGCAGGAATAGAGAGAAGAACTATAGGACAGAGAGGGAAGTCTATTTTTGAGTGGTTACAGAATCTCCAGGTGGGCTCTGAGTCCAGGAAAGATGATGGAAGGGGTGGTAGGACAGTTGTGAAGCACCTTCTCTCCTTATTGTTGGTGGAAGTTAGGATAGGTTTTTAACCCAAAACAGCTCTACCTGTGTCCGTTCCCATTCGATTCTGGCATTGAGTTGTCTCATTTTGTTAACATTATTTAGAATGTTTAAATTTCTTCATCTTCCTGGGTATTTTAGCGAGAAGGAAGGAGAGGCTGCGTCAAAATCTGCCATAGTCCTTTGGGAACCGTACACCTTATATCTGCTAACCATACGCCTTTGGGAACAGATATCTGTACTTGGGTTAGAATGTTCATGTATATATCTGGCGAAAATCATCAGCTTTACTGTAATTCTCTCTCCTTCAACATCTTCAACCAGCCAGGCTGAAAATGTCCTGGTCCCACATAGCCGGTGACTCTGCAAGGCTGACTTCTGATGCAAAACTGTACCATCAGATACTACATAATGATGTTTTAATCAGTAGTGGACCATATACACAATGGTGCGCCCATAAGATTATAATGGAGCTGAAAACTTCCCAGGCCTACTAACGTTGTAGGTATCGTAATGGTGTAGGACAACACTTTTACCTTTTCTGTGTTTAGATATATCTAGATACTGCAGAAATACTTACCGTTGTGTTTCACTTGTCTTTAGTATTCAGTACAGTCACATGCTGCACAGGTTTGTAGCCTAGGAGAAACAGGCTAGAGCACAGAAGCTAGGTGTGTAGTAAGCTATACCATCGAGGTTTGTGTAAGTCACTGTATGATGTGCGTGCAAGAAGGAAATTGCCCAGTGATGCATGTCTCAGAGCATATCCCTGTTGTTAACCACTGCATGACCGTATTCCACTCTTCAGATCTCATGAAGTGTATTTGTAGATAATCCCTGTATGTGAAATTATTCCATGAGAGTGAAGAGGGGTTGTTTGAAGAAGCACCCTTGTCATGTTTCTAGAAGCCCTTCTGCTTATTTCAGAAGCTACCTTTGCGGAAACAAAAAGAGGAACTGTGTGGT
>NW_012105143.1:398394-410358 GCF_000951045.1 Mandrillus leucophaeus
CAACTCAAGCACTTAGTCCCCGTAAGCACACCACCACAAGCAAGGCACTTGCCGTTTCAAATGCCTGGAACGGCTATTTTCAAAGTGTGGTCTGGGGACCCCTGGGGCTTCCTGAAACCCTTTTAGAGTCTTGAGGTTAAAGCTGTTTTTATAATACTACTGAGAAGTCATTTTCCTACTTCACTCTCATCTCTCATGAGTCTACAGCGGAACTTTCTAGAGGCTAATAAAGTGTGATGATGTTATTCCTCTGGCGTTAATGCAGTGTGTCACTGTATATTCTTGCATTTAAAAACTTTTTCAGTTTTTAGTTCTAATGTGATAAATATCAGTAGACATAATGCCATAAACAATGGCTTTTTGAGGTCCTCAATAATTTTTCAGAGCGTAAAGTCCCAACGCCAGAAACTTTGAGAATTTCTGGCCTTGAATCACACTTCCCAGACCAGTGGGTTCTTATCCAGGAATGAGAGGGATATGGCCCTATTTCTCAATTTCCTGATTTACTCATTCAGTACATATTTTACCAAGTGTCTATTTGGGAGCAGACCCTGTGCTCAGCCCCAGGGGAACAGTATTAAACAAGATGGAGGGTTGATCCCAGGCTTGTGGTTGAGAGATAATAAGGGAAGGTGCCCCCAAGGCACAAATGCCTATGGTACAATCTCAAAGAAGAGTGACAGCCAGTTAAACAGGAAAGGGTTAAGGTCCTTGGGCAGGAGCATCATGGCGCTCTCAAGGAGTTGAAAGAAGGCTGCGCTGACTGTTCTAGAGGAGCATGTGGTTCTTGAGATGTGGCTGGAGAGGCCTGCAGAGCACGCAGGGCCTGTGGAGCTAGGAAAAGGTCTGGGACTTAACGTCAGGCCATGTCCAAGGGCAATGAAGGGTTTTTTATTTACTTATTTTCAATTGGGATAAAATGTACAAATAAAATATGTCATTTTAACCATTTTAAGTGTACAATTCAGTAGCATTAAGTACATTCCCACCCTTGTGCAACCATTGCCATCCGTCTCCGGAGCTGCTTCTCATCCCCAATTGAAACTGTCTCCATTAAGTACTAACTCCTCATTCCCTCCTTCCTCCGGTTCCCAGTAGTCACTGTTCTACATTCTGTCTCTATGAATTTGAGTATTCTAGGTCTCACAGAGAAGTGGAATCTCATAGAATCCATCCTCTTGTGTCTTATTTCACTTAGCCTAATGCAATAAAAGGTTTTGAAGCCCAAAAGGATATTGGTGAAATACCTCAACGAGAGAGATGGGCACTGCAACTCAATGTCTGTCCTCTTCCTTGCCTTCTTTGGATGCTAATTAGGTTTGTATAGTAACAGCCAGTTTCATTCTTTCCTCTCTCACCTGAAGACCGGGCACCAGCTGCCTTCAAGAACCCTCCATTGGTTCTCAGCATTGAGAAGGGAGCTGTGTCATCCTCTTAAAGGGAGCAATGAGGGGAGTGGTCAGAGATCATTTCAGATTCAGCCTTCCAGGTCTGTAAAAATCATACAATAAACTTAAAAAAATAAAAATAAAATAAAATAAAATAAAACAGCTTGGAGTGGCCAGGACCTGAGATGAGAGAGTGGCGATACTATTTCAGCTCAGCCCTGGGGTGCTGGACACTGGCTTCTTTCTTCTCTGGACCCTCCTGGGGCTGAACACTAAGGCTGTACTGACCACGCAGCAGTGACCATGAAGAGGAACTGGGAGTCAGTGAGGTGCACGCCTGGCTTTCATCTTTCCCCAACAGCTTTAGGAGTCCTACTTTAACAGGAATCTATTCCTCTTGTTTAATTGATAGGAACTTGAGACTGACTGATTACTTTTAGAAATTGTAACCATCATAGGAAAAATAAAGAAGAATTCAAATGCTGAGAATGGACCCTAATCTCTTACAGCAGGGATTGTCAAACTTGGGTGTGCAAATGCATCACCTGGAAACCCTTTAAACATCTTACCTGGGTCTCACCCCTAGAATTTCTGATTCAATAGCTCCAGGATGGGGTCCTGGACTTGGCATTTCTAACAAATTCTCAGATGATGTTGATGCTGCTGGTACCGGGACCGCACTTTGAAAACCAGTCCATCAGGGAAAGGCAGGAATTTAGAGAGCCCATTTAGAAAGCACTTTTTCCTGCCTACGTTGTTCTTCCCACGCATGTCAGCCTGGCAAGGGGTGGGGACTCCAGGCCCGTCACAGGATGTCTTTTCTGATTTTCCGGCTTCCTGAGTAAAAGTCACCTCTCCCTCACAAATGACCCACGTGACCGTCATGTTTCCACCCGCCTTCTGCTTTCTAGAGGGAGGGACCAGCAGTCTCCTATGGATCTTTTGAATGATGAAATGGAACCCTTCACCCTTTTACCTCTCTGCCAGCCCTGAAGAGGACTGTGAAGACCCATTTATTGAACCTGCTGAGGCTTAGTCCCCCTGGGTTTGAAGACACCGAAGTCTGTTGGTCCTAGAGTCATTCATTATTGGGAAGTAGAGTCGTTGTCCCCTCAGCCAGCCGAGTTTTCACCTCATACTTCACCAGCTGAGCAGTTAAGGGAAGAAAGCTTTCATCCTTAATTGCAAATGATTTAAATTGTTAGGTCAATAAGCTCCTGCCTCTTCTGAGGAGTGGTAAGGACATTCGACCTCTGGACAGGGACATAGGATGTAATCACTTCCTCCTCCTGCAGCTGTCATTTCTCTGTGTTATCTCAGCATTCTGGCAGAAGAGCTGCTTTCTATGAGGAACAGCAGAGAAGGCCAGCTAGCTCGGCACAGAGGAGGCCGTGTGAGATAAAGAACCTCAAAACGCTCCTCTCTTCCACCTCCCAGACACCTTGCCAATTGCAGACCGGCATTCATGAGGCTTTTCTGAGCCAGGTCTGACAAGGGATCGAACCACACTCAAGTAATGCCATCATCTTTCCAGGCAAGATGACTGCCCTTGCTGTAATAACAGCTAACACAATCATCTCAGCTAACATGTATTGAGTAGTACTTAGAACATGGGCTACATATTTTGTGGACATTGCATTACAGAGCTTATTTCTCTTCATGACGTACATGCTATAATGAGATCCATGTTTCAGAGGAGGAAAGTCATTCTGCAGTGGTTAGTATCATCAAAGGAAAATAGCCTGGACACATATGAAAGACAGAAAGACATATTTTATTCAGATGATTGCAGTAGGGGACAGAGACTCTAATATGAATTGAGCTCAACTCCACCAAAGAAAAAGATGACTGAGGGGTTTTTTTTGTTTTGTTTTGTTTTTTTTGACAGAGTCTCGCTCTGTCACCAGACTGGAGTGCAGTGGCACCATCTCGGCTCACTGCAACCTCCGCCTCCTGGGTTCAATCGATTTTCTTGCCCCAGCCTCCCAAGTAGTTGGGACTACGGGCTCGTGCCACCATGCCCAGCTAATTTATATATTTTTAGTAGAGGCAGGATTTTACCATGTTGGCCAGGATGGTCTCAATCTCTTGACCTCATGATCCTCCCGCCTCGGCCTCCCAAAGTGTTGGGATTACAGGCATGAGCCACAGCGCCCAGTCATGACTGAGGTTTTTAAAAGGGGGAAAAAAGGACTGCGGAGAGAGAGAGAGAAAAAAAGAGAGAACCAATATAGGGAGCAGGGGCCTACCGAGAAATGGAAAAATTACAGGAAGTGAGTAAAGGTAGAAAATTACTGAAAATGGTTGGGACATTGGTGGTTTAGCAGCACTGAGTTTTCTTGAGCGAAGACTCAACATGAGGGTTGTGGTCACCCTTACAGACATGACTCAGTGTAGGCAGGAGCCAGGCTAGTGTGTGATCAAGCCTCTTAGCAGAGCATTCAGGCAAGGCCTTTGCACCTCATGGGAGTCTGGAGTTTTCAATAACGTGCCTAAGGAAGGCCACACACCTGGTAGGCAGCAGGTACTTGAGATTTCAGCCCAAGCAGTGAAGTTCTGAAACTCAATCCTATACTGCCCCTGAACACTGGTTTCTCACAGCAGCCCTCTCTTGTTTTCCAAGCTCACACTTGTGTCTTCCATTTACCTGTGGAGTTAGCTCAACCTGTGCTCCAGGGTCAGAAATCCTACCTCATATGTAAGTTCCCAGAGCGTCTGCCTCCTTCTTTTCTGCAACCACAGCTCCGCCAAGAACAGAAATGTCCTTGGCCCTGGGTGATCCTTCTCCTTACCTCCACCCTCACCCTCACCTCTTCAGTCGTGTATGGATTCATTCCTGAGTTGAGAGAAGACCCTGGAACCTAAGTTTGGTCTCTATTGAGGGCCCTAATGACAGCAAGACATCCTACCTGGGAACATTTTATCAACCTTAGAAAAATGCCCTCATCTGTTGGTACTAATTAGCCTCTCCTGCTATAACACAAGTGAGTCAAGGTTCCTGGGAAAGACAGTCGACAGAAGAACAGGAGCTGTCTGTGAAGGGTCTGTGCAGTTAAACACAGGCCATTGATCTCACAAGCAGTGCATTTTGTAACCCTGAATGAAAAATCTGTTTTTAACTTAAAAAGTATATGTACAAAGGGCATTAGCAGGGATCTCCCAGCAAGCTCATCTGTCATCAAAAAGAGATGAAGACCAATTTGGCATATTCTGGATTCTGTCTTTTCTAGGGATTGCGATGTGAACCTATATAGTCGGAATAGTTTCTGATATCTGCTTGAATGCCAGATGGCAACTGCATTCCTGACCTCTGGGGAATGTAAAATCTGTCTGAAGCCGAAGGAGGACTCAGAGCATCAAAGGTCCTGGGGTGGGTACTAAGGAGGCACCTCCAAGGAGGCAGGACTGAGTCATGACCTAGTCTCCAAGTTTGGTTTCAGGGGGAAGGAAGGAGAGAAAGGGATGTGAGGACTCAGAGGGCATAAAACCAAACGCTTTGTAGTTTCTGTGCCTTTTGATTTTTATAACAACCATGTGAAGTCAGTAACACTGCTTCGCTTCAAGGGTAAGAAGACTGAGACTCAAAACAGTCAAATTTCTTGAGGTCACAGTGAGGAATTTCTGGCCTTCACCTGGCTTCTGGTCATCATTCAGGGTCATTTGCAATGTCCCTTCCTTGGGGTGCCTTCTCTGTCTAGCTCAGGAGCCCACACCTGCCTCTTTACCTTCCAGATCATTCTCTGTAACATTATTCTACTCTCTCGTCTCCAGAGTAGTCACCATCATTTAACATTTTATAGTTATTTATTTGTTTTCTTGTTTATTTTCTACCTGCCCACTATGAAATACAAGCTGATGAGCAATCAAAAATGTGAATAGGCCGGGCGTGGTGGTTCATGCCTGTAATCCGAACACTTTGGGAGGCTGAGGTGGGTGGATCACCTGAGGTCAGGAGTTCGAGACCAGCCTGACCAATCTGGTGACCCCCTGCCGCTACAAAAACACAAAAATTAGTTGGTCATGGTGGCGGGTGCCTGTAGTCCTAGCTACTTGGGAAGCTGAGACAGGAGAATTGCTTGAACCCGGGAGGCAAGTGTTGCACTGAGCTGAGATCGTGTCACTGTACGCAGAGCGAGACTCCGCCTCAAAAAAAAAAAATGTGAATGTATGTAAAGTCTGAGCCCATCTCTAGAGTTTCTGATTCAGCAGGTCTAGGCCAGGGCCAAATGTTAGAAAATTTCTAATATTTTCCCATTTCTGTTAATGCTGCTGGTCTGGGAACGGCACTTTGAGAACTAGGGCTCTAGGATGCGTAAGATCAAAGAAACACTGATAGAGATAAAAAATCATAATGACCTTCACGTTCTAGTTCACTGCTGTATTCCAACACCTGGGCTCTGGACAGTACCTAGCAGGTGTTCAACAAATGGCTTTTGAATAAGTTAATGAGTGAAACACTGAAACACGAACCAGGTCTGTGACACTAGAGACCATGTCTTTTTCCTCAGCAGAAGCCCAGAACCTTTTCCCAGGTCTCAGATCTTGACCATCGCATACCTGATGGTCAATGGAAAAGAAGACCCCAGATGGCCTGGCTCAATGCACTTCAGATAGAAAGACTGCTGTTATCCCATACAAAACATAGTATTAGTCATTTCCTAGTAGGTTCTGAAGAGGTACAAGGAACCAGGCATGTGATCTTCATTTCTTTGCAAGAGATCCAGAAAATATGTCCCATTACATTAACCTAGAGAGGGTTTGAAATCAGACTCTTTGGGAATATTACAACAGCGACCCCCATCTGTAGCTCTGATGGCAGTGGCTGCTGCCATCATGCCGGCTGTAGCAGGGAAGTATGTCTGGGGCTGCACACTCCGTGGAGCCAGTGGGAGCCCTGCCCTTCTGAGTTGGGATGGAAGCTTCCTGTGCCACTGCAGCCGCCCAAACTGCAGCTGCAAACCCAGGCCTCCTGCTCTACGGAGTAAGCCGCCCAAACTACAGCTGTGGATCAGAGCCTCCCTGTGCTCTTGGGGGAGCCAAAAACAGGCAGGATCTGCCTTCCCAGGTGCTCTGGGCCTCCTGCTCCAGGAAGCAGGAAGGAACCAGGGACAAGCAGGAGCCCTGCCCTTTCCAGGTTGGCGAGGAAAGAGCTCCCTGGTGCAGCTGCGGTGCAAGACCCAGGCATCTCTGCAGCCTGCACCCTTGGGTCCTCAGGAAGGACCCGTCCCCCACACCTTACCCTCTCCCTGACCCCACGTCCCTGCAAGCTCTGCAGTATCCGCTCCCACTGCCTGGCCTCTCTCTCCTCTCAGAGCCTGCTCTGATCTCCCTGGGGAATTGGGGCTGAGCCCCGGGGCCATGAATGACAGCAGGGGGCAGATTGATTCCTGGCTGGAAGGATCCGGGTCCCGGTAAGGCCCCACCTTCTGGCCAGGGAGGGCGTCTTCGGGAGTACCCTCTCTGCTGATAGCTGGAGACGATGGGACAACCAGCTGCAGAGAGGAGCTACCCTATGCTGGGAGCTTTAGAGACCTGCAGAGAGGCTGGAATGACTTGCGTGTGGAGAGGAGCCACCCTCTCCTGGCCCTCCTCTCTGCTAAGAGCTGAACACTTGACTTGACGACCTGCCTGCAGAGAGGAGCTACCCACCCGTCTGAACTGTTCTAACACTAAAAAAAATTCTTGTTCATCCTTCAGTTGTCTGCCTACCTCATTCTTCCTGAACGTAGGACAAAAACTCGGGCAAAGGCACTGTGGCCACAGAGGTTTCCGGCCAGAAACGTCGACACCTCGGAGATCCCATAGCATCTCCACTTGGCTCTCCTGCTGGCCTTGTTCAGAAAACTTAGTTGCGCTATTGTTGATTCAGAAAAGGGGAGTGAGAACTCAATTCCCTCTGCCAGATTTGATCCCAGACTCTTTCCCCATGAACTGATGAAACCCACAGCTGGTAGTAATCTCTCCTGCCTCAAAACTCCCCTGACATTTTATCTGTAACCCTCCTAAACCACTTATTTCCTAGGTTGCACTATAATTATTCATTGCGTGCCTCATCTCCCCTGCTGTTCTATAGACCTTCTCATAGACAATGACAGGGTCTTAATCATCTGTGTGCATGCCCCAAATTTAGAACACAGCCTCAGATGCTGAATGAATGAAAGAAAGAATGAATAATACAAATGAGAAGAAAGCAAAGAGGAACTTGTGAAGAGAATTGAGATGCCACGGGTACGGTGATTTACTCTTTGTCAGGAAGTTATTTCTAGATTACATCATGGTGAAGCGTTCAAAACTTGTGTCTGGCATAGAGTTGGTGCTCAATAAATGTTTACAAAAGAAAGGTTGGAATTCATCTATTGTTCTACATTTCTGATTGATGTGATGTCATCTCAAAAAAAATATCTGGAAAGTATTTTCTGAGTTGTTTTTCCTATAGGTGGGTGTTGGAGATTTGACTTCAAACCCTAGATTCACTTGGGCTGTGTAGGTCTTTGGGATGTTAGTCCCTGGACTAGCTGAGATTTAACTGGACCCTAGGGTTGAAGTTGTCATTTAAAGAGTGGTCACCAGTTGCTTCCAACTTGCTTCATTGCCCAGAAGGGCTCCTTCTCCCCTCCCAGACATAGCTTCCTTGATTAAGAAGCCACACATCTGCCTTGGAGCACTAAAGTGGTCACCTTCCAAGGCCTTGGTCTTAGGGTGCAGGACTACTGGAAGAAGCATTTAGAAATAGAAAATCAGGCCAGGCACGATAGCTCACACCTGTAATTCCAGTACTTTGGGAGGCTGAGGTGGGTGGATCACCTGAGGTCAGGAGTTT
Source organism: Mandrillus leucophaeus (assembly GCF_000951045.1). Classification (NCBI taxonomy): domain Eukaryota; kingdom Metazoa; phylum Chordata; class Mammalia; order Primates; family Cercopithecidae; genus Mandrillus; species Mandrillus leucophaeus. The sequence continues at coordinate 406,603 of NW_012105143.1, forward strand.
GAGACCAGTGTGGCCAACGTGACGAAACCATGTCTCTACTAAAAATACAAAATTATCTGGGTGTGGTGACTCATGCCTGTAATCCCAGCACTTTGGGAGGCCGAGGCAGGTGGATCACGAGGGGTCAGGAGTTTGAGACCCCGTCTCTACTAAAAATACAAAAAATTAGTCAGGCGTGGTGGCCGGCACCTGTAATCCCAGCTACTCAGGAGGCTGAGGCAGGAGAATTGCTTGAACCTGAGAGGCAGAGGTTGCAGTGAGCAGAGATCGCAACATTGCACTCCAGCCTGGGTGACAGTGCAAGACTCCGTCTCAAAAAAAACATACAGACAAACAAAATCAAACAAAAATACAAAAACTAGCCAGGCATGGTAGCAGGCACCTGTGGTCCCAGCTACTGGGGAAGCTGAGACAGGAGAATCGCTTGAACCCAGAAGTCAGAAGTTGCAACGAGCCGAGATTTCGCCAGTGCACTCAAACCTGGGCGACAGAGCAAGACTCCATCTCAGGAAATAAACAAAGAAAACCAGGTCGTCATAAATGTTCCTAGCTTCAATACATGTTTCTCTTTTTTTGTTTTTTGGGTTTTTTTGTGTTTTTTGTTTTGTTTTGTTTTTTGAAATGGAGTTTCGCTCTTGTTGCCCAGGCTGGAGTGCAATGGCGCGATCTCGGCTCACGGCAACCTCTGCCTCCCTGGTTAAAGTGTTTCTCTTGCCTCAGCCTCCCGAGTAGCTGGGATTACAGGCATGCGCTACCACGCCCAGCTAATTTGGTATTTTTAGTAGAGACGGGGTTTCTCCATGTTGGTCAGGCTGGTCTCGAACTCCCGACCTCAGGTGATCCACCCACCTCGGCCTCCCAAAGTGCTGGAATTACAGGTGTGAGCCACCGGCCCAGCCTAAATATTTCTTTTTATCTTGTGCATCCTAGAGCCCTGGTTCTCAAAGTGTAGTTCCCGGACCAGCAGCATTGGCAGCAATGGGAAAATACTAGAAATGTAAGTTTTTGAGCTTCAACCCAGATCTGCGGAATCAGAAACTCTGGGGACCTTATGAGGTCAGCAGGGCAGGTAGCATGATCCCCATTTTACTGTTGAAAATGAAGATTCTTGTCCAATGTCAAATGGTTGGGGAATAATAAAGACAAGTTCCGGGACTAGAACCTGGATTGTTTCTTTCCCTTAGCTCCAGAGCTCTCTTTTCACTTGATTTTACCGTCCCACTCACTCTCTGTACAGACTATTTCTTCAGTCTCTTTTCTGCTCACTTGGTTTACATCGAGCTCTTGTCAAAACTGGGTACTATTTCCACAGAACCTGCTTTGAGCTCCTTTATTCCAGAACTACTCATTCCACTTCCAGCCTGTGTGCTTTAGGGAGCATATCTTGCAGCTTGAAGGGTACGAAACCAAGCTTCTTCAACTTTAGGGTCCACGTGCGTCACCTGAGGACCTGGTTAGAACACCGAGCTCTGATTCAGGAGGTGTGAGTTGGGGCGGAGTTTCTGCATTTTTAGCAGCATTCAGGTGATGCTCTTGGCCTCCACACTTTGAGCAGCAGGGCAGTAGGCCCCTTTGGTGCTTTTGTCTACACTTTCTCCATGAAGAACCTGCAAGTTTCTTGAGCCCAGGATCAAGTCTTGCGTGTCTTCATACTCCTGAATGTTGCGATCAGCTCCTGGCAGGGAGACAAGGAAGGAAAGAGGGAGGAAAGGAAAAAAAAAGCATCTTTTCCATTGGCATCTACCCTTTTGAGCAGAGAAGCTGAGAAACAAGGTGCTCACTTCCGGTGTCTTGAAACTTCACTTCTACCTCTGAGTGCCAAGAAAAACAGCCCTGAAGCTCCTTTATAATTTTCAAAGTCCAAACAGAGGTAGTGGCAAGGTTTGTGGCTAATGAAGCTCTGGCTTCCATCTGGCATATTGTTGCTTAGTGCACAAGCGAAGTGTGTGCGAACATCTTTTGATTTGGAGACAATGTCAGGTTTGACGCCTGGCAACCTTGCTGGAGTCTCGTGAAGAAGCCACACTAATGTCCAGGAATCTGATTGTGTAGTTCTGGTGTTCGCCTATTGTTGGCATTTAGGAGATAATCTCCTTAACTCCATAAGTACTAAATCCAAGCACTTTGGCACACAAAACTGCCTGTGAGCTCGTAAAACATATAATGGCCATCTGGCAAAAACCATTGATGTTGTCAGAAGGAGATGGGAGATGGACAGCAATGAGTGAGTCATTTTTACAGTGCTCCCCTTGAAGACCAAAGGGTGTTGCTTGACAGCTCAGGAAACAGGCAACCAAGACCCTGTCACTGTTTGGAAATCTCTAAAGACCTTTGAAGAAAGTCTCCTTCTCTTTCCTTAGGGAAAGTCACTGAGAAAGTCTGTACAGAGAAGTGGTAGCAGGGATGTATGCGTTTCCAAGCGTCTTCAGTCCTAAGAATGTGACCCCTGGCTCCTCATACTGCTCCTGGCTCTTGGTAAGGGGAAAAACCTCTTCACACCGCTTCAGCCAAGGCTGAGAGTTGAGCTGGATTTCCGGTTTGGGGAAATTCACATGTTTACCTTGGTGAATACCATGCCTCCCATGTGCACAGGATTGCTTCTGAGGCAAAGTCTGGGTAGCAGTAGCCCGCCCCATCTGTACCACCATTCCTGTCCCCATCTGTGGATCATAAAACCTCTGCCCTCCAGCCATCCTGCAGAACTTGCATGGCTGAATGCACCATGCTCTGAGGCACTCTGTGCGTTTGTACACATTATTTCCTCAGCCCTAAATGCCCTTCCTTTCTTTTCTCCACTTGATGAGTGCCTTTTAGCCCTTCGAAGCTCAGTTTAAGCATCTCTTCAGAGTCCCGAGACATCCCTTTCATACTTAGGGCAATACTCCATGCTTCTCTTCATGCTGCATATTTTGATTTTGTCGATTTGTCTCACCTGCTAGTTCTTCTCCTCCTCGTTCACCTCTTGGTCTCAGTGCCTAGTAGAGTGTCAGCTACATAGTAGATGCTTAACAAATTTGAGATACTTAAGCAGAAAGCTGCCTATAATTATACCCAGCAAAAGACAAGACCATTTTTCTCAAGGAGAGGGTGAAATGAATAGCTTGATTTCTTCCCAGTTTTAGCATTAACATGTCTAATGTCACATGTACAGGGGTAACAGGGAAGGGTTCCAAAGTCCTAGTTACAGTGACAGATTTCTGTTCAGAGCAAAGTCTGCAAAACACTGCTCCCACTTGTCACCTTGGCACTTCAGTCTTTATTGTGGTCAAAGCTACACACCATTGGAAAAGTTACTGGGTAATCCTAATCACATATTTCCCTTAGGGATAGTTAGGGGTCAAAGAATGCTTTGAAACCAAACCAAAACCTCCACCCAAGTGGAACTGTCTTGGTCTGAATCGTCCCAGATTCTGAGACAAGGGTCTAAATGCAAGGAGCTTATTTGGGAGTGATCCAGGATGTGCTGGGAGGAGAGGGGTGAGACAAGGAAGCAGAGGAGGCCAGTGCAAGGCGAGTGGAAGAGTGGGCTCCTGCTGAGGACAGCTGGGGCTTAATCCCTCCAAGAACCTCTGGACAAGATGTGGAGCACACCTTAGGCTTGCCCTGGACTCTGTCTTCATTCTCACCATTTGCTCATCCATTCACCAGTTGGACGACATTTGGTCGTTTCTAGATTTGGCCTATTAACAATAAAGTTGCCTTAAACATCCATGTGTTTGTGTGTATATATGTTTTCATATCTCTTGGGCAGATACT
>NW_012105143.1:410408-420992 GCF_000951045.1 Mandrillus leucophaeus
CGATCTCCTGACCTCGTGATCCGCCTGCCTCGTCCTCCCAAAATGCTGGGATTACAGGCATGAGCCACCGCGCCCGGCCTTATCCTGTCTTTTTTATTTTCTCTCAGCAATGCTTTATAGTTTCTGATGTACAGATATTGCACATACGTTGTTAAATTTGCCCCAACTTGCTCACATTTTTATGCTATTTTAAATGATGTTGTTTATTTCTATTTCATAGTAGACTATTTCTTAAAATGTATTCTTAGATTAACCACATTTTAATATACTTATATACATAATTATACTGTTGTTTTTTTGCTTACTTATTTATTAGTTGTCTTGTTCTGGAAAGATTTTAAGAAAATTTATGAGAATGTATAAAATAAAACAAGAACTTTGAAGAAGGACAGAATGAAAAAGAGAGGATAAAAGGAAAGGGACATCAGGTAAAGCCAGACATGAAACTAATACACAAATATATGGTAAGTTCCTGTACAATTCCTTTCTAGATGCCAATGTAAAAAGCAAAATCTGATTATGACATAATTCAGAGCATCCTAAAGTGACAAATTAGAAAAGCATAGCCATTTCTTGTACTTTTCTCCAGCAGGTTCTCAAACAACAAGATATAACATACCATGTAATAGAACGTATTAGGTTGGTGCAAAAGTAATTGCGGTCTTTGCCATTAAAGTAATGACAAAACCACAATCACTTTTGCACCAACCTATACAACAATTAAGGTCCTCTTCAATGTCTTTATGGAGGTTATGCTGCATTTGGATGTGCTGTTTCTATTGTCACTTAAAATATAGAGTGGCAGTGCTAAGACAATGGTCTCCAAGGCAATTACATTTGACTGCAATCTCAGGAGAGAGATGCTGTATTGTATCACAAAGCTGAGTTGGTCCAGGATTTCTTATCCTTAGAAACTGTATGAGATCATGTTTGCTGTTTTGAACTGCTAAGTTTGGGCAACCCTTTATGTGGCAATAGATAATATAGATTTTGGCCCCAAACTATCAGTTCTTCAAAGTATGATTTGTAGTGCTTACTTCATGCCAAGTATTTTACTAAGTACTATGTGAGTATTATCTTACTTAATCCTTATGTAACCCTGTGAGGAATGAACCATTATCAGACTATTTTACAAGTGGAGAAATTGAGGAAGCATTTATGGCAAATAAAGTCCTGGGAGTCTGATTCCAAACTTTGGGGCTTTCATCATCCTGCTATTCTGCCCCTTCTCCTATCTCTCCCAACCAGATCAGGCCAATGGGTCCTGTGTGAGATGCCTTCTCACTGGAGATGATGGATATTCTTCCCAAGATGGTGAGAACTTGTTCTCAAGAAGTATTAAAAAAAAAAAAAATCTTAGTACACTGGTTTGTGGTCCTCTGAAACTCAACCCTACCTGCCTAAATTTTACTCCTTAGTATTTAATTTCTGTTTTGGGGGGAGAATTTAAATAAAATTTAACTTTTCTCCTTAAGTGAGGATAATAGAAAAAAAATTGAGAAACACTGTTTTATGACAGAGGCCATTTCAGACTTCTTCTCTGTAAGCCATTGTCCTGAAAAGAGTAAGTTTCTGATGCAGAGTAGCTGCTTGGTTAACACTAGTGGATGGATAGATTCTGGTCTATGAGGTTTAAATCTGTAATTTGAAAATAATATCTCCAGCAAGAAATCAATAAATAACACAAGCTAAAGGGATGCTCTGGATTCCACAGGAAACCAAGGCCTCTGCAAAGTGGGGAGAGGCAACCCTGCTCTTAAGAGTGAAGGTTCAGAGCTGTCTGACACGAATACCACCTGTCAGTAACTATGATGGAAAATATTAGCTTACATTCTTCAGTTCCCTGGTGACTGACCATATTAGGCCTGAGCAACATATCTTACCACACTTGCTAATCTGTGGATTTCTAAAAGTGGATAATTAGTCCAGACAGCTAGAGCTCAAAATGAAATGAGCTTAAGGTTTTCAGGAATTACAGCAGGTGCCTGATGGGTCTGCCTTTCAGGCCTGACCTATTTCTGCCCGTGCCTGGGGGAGGGCTCATCTCCTCAGACTGATGGATCTTACTGGCACGTTCACCCATTTATGCCCAAACTTAGGACTGCTAACCTGGTAACCTTCCACTCTAAGATAAGGCAGGAAGTGGTGGCTGAAGCCTGAGTTCTTCTTCCAATCACTGCATCCTAAGCATATGGATAAATTCGGGCTTATGAGAATGTGATGAGGGTAAGAACAGAGACTCAGCAAGGCTGCTAGAACTGCCCAGAGTCACTCAGCCAGTCAGCAGCAGAGCTGAGCTAGAGTTCCCAGAGCCTGACACCGTCCAGGGTTTTAACCATTAGCCCACACTATCTCCCCATGCAGGTGTTTGCTCTCTGCAGCTCTCCTCTTGGGGTAAGGAGAATGAAGGAACCCAGTTATTTTCTCCAGTAGAGTTCATGGCTTCTCCCTTCCCATCCCTCCCCACCTTCTGTCTGGTTTGAGTTTACTGTCAAAACACGCCCAGTCAAATTACTTGTCTGCAGACATTTTTGCTGGCCTTAGTGTATCCACAAGAGAGCTGTTAATGATTACCCTTCCTGCCCGTACTTAGCTCATCCTCAGAAGGGAACTGCTCATTATCATTCTCTGACTGCAGGCTGGGCCGTCTGGAAACAGTCAGTCAGGATTCTGGCGGTGGTAGAGCTGGAGCCCCGGCATTTTCTGCCGTTGGATCATGTCGCTACCAAAAGTGACTCTCGGCTCTTGGGAGGCTGTGGACCTGTGGTCCCTCAGGCCAGGCTTCTTGGAGCTTGTGAGAGGGTAAGTAAGTGGGGGCCAGGGAAGGGGGCACTTTTGTTCATAGTTGACTTCCAATGGCCCCCACCAAAGCCAGTTACATAATTATCAGGACCCAGTACAACACAAAAGTGTGGAACTCTTTGTTCAAAAAGTGTAGAAAAAGTGCTTTTTCTTTTATCCCATGGTCTCTCTCAACTTGTCATGATTTTTTAAAATTTATTTTTTATTTTTTTGCTATTGAATGTCACTCCGTGAAGAAAAATTAAAACTTTACATTGTTGTCATAAATTTGACATTCATCTTTATATTGTGCAATGCCAGTTTTCAATACAAACTAAAAAACTTCTGCACAGTAAAGGAAACAATCAACAGAGTGAAAAAACAACCTACAGAATGAGAGAAAATATTTGTAAACTACCCTACAGCGGATTAATATCCAGAATATACAAGGAACTCAAGCAAAAACAGTAAAAAAAAAAAGAACAATCCAATTTAAAAAATGGGCAAATGATCTGAACAGACATTTATCAAAAGGAGACATACAAATGGCCAACAAATATATGAGGAAATGTTCAACATCAGTAATCGTCAGAGAAATGCAAATCAAAACCACAATGAGATGTCATCTCACCCCAGTTAGGAGGGCTATTAGCAAAAAGACAAAAAACAACTAATGCTGATGAGGATGCAGAGGAAAGGGAACTCCTATACACTGTTAGTAAGAAAATAAACTAGTACATCCACTATAAAGAACAGTATGGAGACTCCTCAAAAAAATCACAAGTAGAACTACCATGGGATCCAGTGATCCCACCACTAGGAATTTATCCAAAGGAAAGGAAAATAGTATATCAAAGAAATATCCGCACCCTCGTGTATAATGCAGCACTATTCACAGTAGCCAAGATGTAGAATCAATCCAGGTATCCAACAACAGATGAATAAATAAAGTACGTTATATACGCACAATGGAATACTATTCAGCCATAAAAAAGAATGAAAACCTTTCATTCGAAGCAACATGGGTGGAATAGGAGGACATTATGTTAAACAAAATAAGCCAGAAACAGAAAGTTAAGCATTGAATGTCCTCACTCATATGTGGAAGCTAAAAAAAAGTTGATCTCATAGAAGTAAAAAGTAGAACAGAGGATACTAAAGACTGGGAAGGATGTGGTAAGGAGGATAGGAAAAGATATCTTAAAGGATACAAAATTACAGCTGGATGGGAGGAATAAGTTCCAGTGTTCTATAGCACTATAGGATGGCTATCATGGATAATAACATATTATATAGTTTTAAATACCTAGAAGGAAGATATTGAATGTTCTCAACACAAAGAAATGGTAAAGGTTTGCGATGATGGATATGCTAATTACCCTGATCCAATCACTATCCATTGCATGCGTTGACACATCACCATGCACCTCATGAATATGTGCAATTATGTGTCAATTTAAAAAAAACTAAAAATGTAACTATAATGGTGTTTAACTCCTATGTGAAATCGACAAAATTACACCCAGCATATCTCTTAGCCTGCACATGCATATGTGTTTTGTTCTTATCAGAACGGGAAATCCTGCACAAAAGTAGCTCAGCTGTTTTTGTTTCACTTTTACCTTTGGCTTTCTGATGAAAAAATTGAAAGGACTGAAAGGAAAAATGAACTTTTTCTTTCTTTGTATGTCATCATGTTCAACATAAATGGTTGGCTAATACAGGCAAAGAATATCAGTACGAAAGGTTATAATAGAATCCTTTAGTTTTGTGTTTCTGAACCTGTTGCTGCCCATTTTCTCCATTTGCAGCAAGTTCTGGCTGGAATGGAAAGCTTGGCCTCTCGGGAATTTCCATACCCCTGACTACTCATTTGTAAATAGAACACACATAGCCTGTACTTACTCTGAGTCTTGCTGAGTCCCATGCATGGCGGGCCTACCAGAATTCTGTGCTCATGGAGCATGGTGAACACTATATAAATGGGGTGGCCGGTTGCGTGTACCTCTGCTTCATGAGCATGCTTCACTGTCCCTTTGGACTCCACTTACAAAGTGGAGGTTCAAAGGTAAAATGAAGACTTTCAAGATGACAAGACGGCAGTGAAACATAAAACCAAGCATGAAGTCCTCTTGAGCACGGGGCCCTGTGTGAGAAACACACATCACAGGCCCATGAAACTGTCCCTGGTACCCACTCCATCCCCATAGACCCAGGCCTCATTCTACTACCAAGAGATAGAGGAGGAATGTTAGAAATGGCTGGAATTAGGTAGCAAAGTATGAGACAGCAATCATCTGTGAGGGGAGGAAAAAGTGTGTTGAGGTTCAGATGTTCTCAATCCTGACTGCTTTTTAGAATAACCTGGGGAATTTTAAAAACATGCAATGTCTAGGCTCCAGGTCTGGAAGTTCTGATGTACTGGATCTGGGGAAGGTCTGTACATGGGAATAGCCAGGTGACACTAGGCTGCAGCCAGAATCTACCATGCTTCACCCTCACACTCTGTACCTGTTCAGCCGAAATAGGGTTACCTGAGGCTGCCTCTGACAACAAATAGTCTTGAGTGTCTGTTTTCTTTTTGGAGGGTATTTTGTTTGCCCATTTTTGGAACTATTCTATTAAATTGTTCTAATTAACGGTCATTGACACAAAATAACAGTATATATGTTCCATCTTTTTAAGCTAAAATCTAAAGTCGTTTTTATCATGTCTAAAATTTAGTGCAGTGAACACAAATACTTTGTCTGGACCATTTATTAAAGGTGCAATTCGACTCTTCATTTCAGCTCATCCCAGAGCCTAGGTGGCTCTTCTCCATGTTAGGGATGGATATGGCTAGTGCCTCACCCAAACCTACTGCATGCTTCCAGGTGTGTCTGGTTTTAGTATTCAGGTTTCAGATGTACTCCTGAGAAATATGGATGAATTAACCTATAAATCTGAAAGTCTCACTATTTAAAGAAATCTCACACCAAATCTGTAATAAGAATAATAATCTACTTTGACCTTTGGTCAATATTTAAGGTTATAGCTCATTTTACAATTAAGATCAGTGAATATTTACAAGTTAAAAACTTCTGCTGGGCATAGTGAGAAATGCCCATAATCCCAGCTACTCAGCAGGCCAAGGCAGAAGAATCACTTGAGGTCAAGTGTTCAAGACCAGCTTGGACAAAATATCAAGACCTCATCTCTGAATAATTTTTTTTTAATTAGCTAGGTAGGAGCAGTGGCTCATGCCTGTAGTCCCAGCCACCACGGAGGCTAAGACCAGAGGATCACTTAAGCCCAGAAGATTGAGGCTGCAGTGAGCTATAACTGCCCCACTGCACTCCAGCCTAGTGACAGAGCGAGACGCCATCTCTTAGACAAAATTAAGAGACATTCTTGTTTTTGCCATTTTTAAAAATATCCCATTCCAGTAGAGACATCATGAAATATAGAGACTGAATGTTAGCAACCATTCAGCCCAGAGATTCCCCAATCTCACCACCATTGGCTGCTTGGGGCAACTCCGCTAACTGGGAATCCCGTCCAGAGATTCAGATTCCTCACATCTGGTCTGGGACCTGATTAGTCATTGCACAAAAGCTCCTCTGCTGATTTTGATGATCAAGTAGGCTTTAGAATAATGGATCTAACTCAAAAGTCTCATATTTTAAGCACGCTTCATCCCTAGTACTAAAGTAAAGTCCTAGAAACAAAGGACTAAAGACATGTTTTTAACAGAAATTCTAGAAAATATAGAGAAATAAAAAGAGAAAGGTTATCCTTTATCTTAGATAGAACTACTGTTTGTCTTTCTTGTCTTTTTTTTTTTTTTTTTTTTACTGTATAAGTGAGTGATGTTCAAAATACTATAGCATGGGCATTAACCTAGGATTGTTCACTCTTTACACTCTGAGTATGTATCAGGTAAAAATAAACCCTAAGTATAAGCATATGATTTTTTTTTTTTTTTAAACAGAGTCTCACTTTGTCACCAGGCTGGAGTACAGTGGCATGATCTCAGCTCCCTGCAAGCTCCACCTTCTGGGTTCAAGTCATTCTCCTGCCTCCACCACACCTGAGCCACCACGCCTGGCCCAAGCATATGATTTAAAAAAAAAAATTATATGACATAGTATATACCATTTGATAACTGGATTTTTTAAAACTTCAGTATATTTTTTACTTAAAAGGGGGAATTCTGGGCCGGGCGCGGTGGCTCACTCCTGTAATCCCAGCACTTTGCAAGGCTGAGGAGGGCAAATCAAGAGGTCAGGAGTTCAAAACCAGCCTGGCCAAGATGGGGAAACCCCATCTCTACTAAAAATACAAAAATTAGCTGGGCATGACGGGGGGAGCCCGTAGTCCCAGCTACTCAGGAGTCTGAGGCAGGAGAATGGCGTGAATGCAGGAGGCGGAGCTTGCAGTGAGCTGAGATCATGCCACTGCACTCCAGCCTGGGTGACAGAGCGAGACTCCATATCAAAAAAAAAAAAAAGACTATGTCCTCCAATATGCCAATTGTCCTCCCAAAAGAATATGGCATTTAAAGAGTCTAGGGGGTGGGGGGATAGAAAAGGGAGGCAAATGATAGAAGCCCCAGATAATTTTGCAAAGATCCTAGTATAGAGGATTCATCACTTCCTGGGGTATGTATGGAAGTCTGGTATTTAGCGTGACCCTGAGGAGAGAATTAACAAAGAAGCGAAATCTAATTATCCTTTGAACAGAGACAGAAAAAGTATATGGTGAAATTCATCATTACCTCTGAGATAAAAACTATCTTAGCAGAATCGGAATTCTTAGCAAAATAGGAACATCTTTAATATAATAAAGATTATGTACAATAAACTTACAGTAAGGTAAGTTTAAGTATTATCATACTCAATGATGAAATAACAAAGGTGTTTTTCTTTGAGCTTGAGAGCAACAAACAAAAAGAGCAGAACAGGGACACTCACAATTACCACTTGTATATAACACCACACTGGACATCCCATTATCTTGCAAAAAGCCAAGGAAAAGAAAGAAAACTAAACATTGTAAAGGAAGAGAAAAATTGTCATTTTCCACAGATAGTACAATTGCACAGCTATAAAGTCTAAATAAAATCTAGAGCTAAATTATTAAACTAGCAAGACGGATATTAAAAAGTCAATTGTATTTCTTTATGCTAACAAAAATTTTAGAAACTAACATTTAAAAATATACCATTTACAAACTGGTGGTATGATGTGGTGGCTCACGCCTATAATCCCAGCACTTTGGGAGGCCAAAGTCATTGGATCACTTGAGCTCAGGAGTTCAATACTAGCCTAGGCAACATGGCAAAACCCCATCTCTACAAAAAATACAAAAAAATTAGCCAGGCCTGGTGGTGCATGCCTATAGTCCCAGCTACTTGGGAGACTGAGGCAGAAGGATCGCTTGAACCCAGGAGATTGAGGCTGCAGTGAGCCAAGATCGTGCCACTGCACTCCTGCTTGAGTGACAAAATGAGACCCTATTTAAAAAAAAAAAGAAAAAGAAAAAAATATATTATTTACAATAGCATCAAAACTACTAAATGCTTAGGAATAAACTCAATGACAGATGCAAAGAACTCTACCGGGAAAATGGGAGGATGTATCATATTCAGTATTAAAACTGAAAAACTTAATATTATAAAGATGAAATTTTCCCCATGGTTGAGGCCAAAAACATCGGAGGCACCCTTGACTCCTCTGTTTTGCTCATATTCCAAATACAATGCCCTAGAAAATTGTATTGGCTTTACTTTCAAAATGTAGTCTGGGTTTTCCCAAAAGCAAACACTGAGTCAAAATTCAAGTGCAAATAGCCCTCAGTATCCATGAGTTCTACATCTATGATTCAACCAAACAGGCAGCGAAAAACATTTGAAAAAAATAATGAATAATAATAACAATAAATACAAAATACAATACAAAAATAAAAAGTAATTCAGTATAACAACTATTTATACAGCATTTATATTAGGTACTGCAAGTAATATGGAAATGATTTAAAGTATATGGGAAGATGTGTGTAGGTTATATGCAAATACTACACCATTTTATAACATAGACTTGAGCATCCACAGATTTTGGTATTCTCTGAGAAGCCTGGAACCAATCCCCCTTGGATACCGAGGACAACTATATTTTATTTAGAATTTAATGAAAACCAATAAGGGGAATAGGGGAATGGAAAAGGAAAGGGAAGAAGTCAACATGGAGCAACATGTGAGCCACTCCAAGTTCACCCTTCATCGCCTGCTTTGCTATGTTACAGATAGGCCCTGTAAATATTACTCCTGTGCCAGTTAGCACAATGTTAAGTATTTACAGTGGAGGGTGCTGGAGGGACAGTAGAATAGAAAGAGGTTTCATTTCTTAATTCTAATGCTGTCCTCTCCCCACATGCCTTAAGCTCATCCAGCAACTCCAGCAGCACCCAGTCTCCTGCAGTGCAAACAGCTTCTCCAGGGCCCGGCTCTTGCAACCTGTTGTGACCAGCAGGGCCCAGCTTCCCCCAGAACTCCCTTGAACAGCCTAGGAGTGAAATGCCCCCCTCAAGGAGTCTCCTGTGACAATTTCCCCAGGCAATCCCCAAGAAAGTTTTGAGGTAAGTTCTGAGAGATGAAACCTCTCTTGGACAGCTTTCCTTGACAATATGGAGGGCAAATTTCCAGAAAGTTCTACAGCATCACAACTCAGGGACTTCTCCACCATCCAGTGAGCTGTGAGTGAGGTGAGGTGTTCTTATTCCAGGTTCTTTACTTCTTGGGGTGCTCCACCTCAGCCCCAGGGGTAGTGGCTGTTCCTTATATCCACTAGTCCTATATTCTTCAGAGTCCTCTTTACATCTTACTATCTAATCCCTTGTTACTGCAAATCCCTTCCTATAGTATATAAGAGGAGATTAGAATATAATATTACATAATTATAGAACAACTCTATAATTACATAATCATTCCTTATATTAAACTTTTCCTGCTCAAATTACTATGTGATACTGCCTTCTCATTTAATTCTGGCAGATACAGATACCTTATTAACCCAGCTGCCGTGGTGGGCAATTACAGCTTAACTCTATGGGGAAATTCTGAAAAATAGTATAAAATATTCCACTTAAGGGGTAAGAAAGCCATGATATTTTTACTTCAACTCCCGTCAATCACTGGTTGGGAGTAGCTTCTGGGAAGTGTGATTCACAGAACTTCCAGCTTGTTTCCCACGTAGCAGAGCACCTTCCACAATTCCAGAAAAAGACCTCAGGCGCCAAGTCAGCGATTCAGGTCAGTAGAAGTCCTGCAGAACACACTGAAGCAGTAGGGGCCAGGGATTACGGCTGCGCCAGTGACAGAGTCTATTATAGCCCAATCACTGTAGCCACTCAGTTCTTCTCATGCCTCATGTTCAGATCACTCCATTCTGCCACTGTTTCCCCAGCATGGTGGCTGGTCCCAATTTTTTTGTTTGTTTGTTTCTACAAACAAGCAAGACAAGGTTTTAATGACAAGGATTACCTCCCTCTTCTACCACCCATTCTAGATTCATCTTCCTCTCAACCAGTATTCTACTGGCTTAGATCTAAGCAGTTCCCTGGTGGGAGTGGGGTGGTACAGACCCTTTCCCCAACAGAGCCTGAATCCCAGGTTATCATGCCCTTTCCCTTGCCAAGCTATGTTTGCTCTAATTCCCTGGTGTTTCAGACATGATCCTTCCCATCCCCATTGTGTAGCAGAAACCCTATTTCCTCAAAATAATTAGGGTCAATAGTCACTCCTTTCTTTACCTGTTGATCTACTGG
>NW_012105143.1:421722-445433 GCF_000951045.1 Mandrillus leucophaeus
TTTCACCATGTTGGCCAGGCTGATCTTGAACTCTGACCTCAGGTGATCTGCCCTCCTTGGCCTCCCAAAGTGCTGGGATTACAGGCGCGAGCCACCGCGCCTGGCCTCATTTCCACTTTCGATTCCTGGCCATATGTATTCCATCTATTGTGTATCTGATCTGACACCATATAATGCAGTGCTTCCCGTACGTCAGTGTGCGACGCCTAGAAAGCTTGTTAACATTCAGATTTCTGAATGTTCTCTCCACCTCGGAGAATCTAATACAGAGGTCTGAGGGCAGGTCCAAGGATTCTGTGTTTCTAACAAGCCCCCAGGTGTTGTTGATGCTCTAGGACCAGGGTCCACAGCTTAAGACTCACTGAAGTATATTCCACCTCTTGAGAAACAGGGCTGTGTACACCACAGGATGTCATCCCTAAGCTGGGAATCTGGATGTGCCTTTCAGGAGACCGTCCTATTTTTCCATCAGGCTGTATGATGTGGTGCCGTGATTCCACAGCCACATGCCTGCCTCACTCCCCTTTTACTGTTAGGTAGGTCCCTTGGTAAGAAGCGATGTCAGGTGGGGTCCCAGGTCAATAAACCAGATGCCCCAGTGAATCCTGGGTGGTGTTTCTGGAGAGGCACTGTAGACAAAGTGTCCTTCTGAGTTCCTGAGAAAAAGCTCTCAGACATGAACAAGCAGACACAGGAATCTGGAATTGTCTGCTGCATTACTTAAGACAAGGTCTGAGGAAGAGGTAGGACATAGACATTTGCCCCACACACATATTCAGAATCAGATCCTCTCACCGTATCCATTGCAACAACTCAGCCCAGACTGCCATCATCTCTTACTTGGATTGTGTAATAACCTCTAATCGGTCTCCTTGCTTCCAACTTTCTCCCCCGACTCCCCAGCCCCCACAATCCTCTCTCTGCATAACAGTGGGAATGACACTGTATTAAAATGTAAGTCAGAATATATCCTTCCTCTGTTCAAAATCCTCCAGTGGATGTTTTGTGTGGAGAAAAATCCACAGGCTTACAATGACCTTCAAGGTTTGTGTGTCGGTAAATATTGGAAAGCTGCTGCCACTGGAAAACTTTGCAAAGAAAAAGATGTTGGAGGGTTAGTGGGAAAGTGTGCTGCTCTCTCTTGATTAAACATGCCTTTGGGAAATCTGGCTACTCCATAGTCAAGGATAATTGATATGCCCCACTTCACTGGCTTAGGGTGCAGCTTAAGATCATATTTCTTGTGTGTTCAAATTATGACTCCCAGGCCTCATCCCACAAATTGAAAGAAGTGCATTTTTCTCTCCCTCCCAAGATAAGCCCATAATCCATGAGGAAATTTGCCTATACAAAAGAATTTGCACTGCTCATAATTTCCTCACCAATAAGAAACCTGTTATCAGCCAGGTCCTCTGAAGGGTCTTGTCTTCAGATGGTGCTTAGCTGCCACTCTCAGACCTTTAAAAGGGGCTACGCTCACTGTGGGTGACCCCCTCAAAGCTCTCAACCCTACAGCTCTTTTATAACATATGTACAAAAATGCAGTCAAGTGCAAAAAATATGTACACACCTTCCCAAAGGTATATTTGTTCCAGGCAACTGAGAGCAGAAGGCAGAAGGCATTTTACCATGAGCTCAGGACCAGCTGTCTTGTGATGATTTCTGTCCCCACTAGTAAGCCAGAGGCCATCAGCCAAAAGTACCCTGACTCTTATGATAATCTTCTCTTGGGAACCAATATGCCCATCTTCTGGCAACTGGCCTCAATTGCGCAACTTCAGCCCATCCGAGATTGCAATAACTTTGAACCACATGGCAAGGGAGCCAAGAGCTTGCTCTCTCCCATCTCAAAAGGTCTTGCTACTGGGGGAGTAGGGATGGTTTTATCCACCTATAAGGATGGAGCATCTATTCCTGGCCTAATCAAAATATCCACCAGCTGATCATATGGGTATTGGTGAACAAACCAGAACAAGAGACTCCCCAAAGTGTGCTAAATATTTCTGCACCCTTAGAAAGAGGAAATGTTAGTTTCATAATAAGGATGATCTCCGAGAAGAAATTAGGAGCCTCTTCAGCTCTGGATTCATTATCTTAAGCCTATGACAGGTGAAGCAACACACATTGTCAGCAACTAAAAGATAAATTCCCTTCTGTTGTGTGTTCCAATGACTTTTAAAATAACAGAGGTATTTCCATTTAATTCTTTTTTAAAAAATAAATGAGAACTCCCTTAGGCTCTATTGATTCTTAAAAAAAAAAAAAAAAAAGCATCCATTACATCCAAAACACTACTTTCTATCCATTACTTGGTGCAGTTGCCAAACGGAAGATTTTTTTCCCTCCGAAGTCATTTCACTCAATCATTGGGCTGGAAACAGGAAAGGGGAACATTCCGGCGGGCAATCCCTAAATCCTTTGAGAGCATCTTTACGGTGTGCCATGCCAGCCTTCAGTGGGATCTGATGAGATCTGTATGTGTAATGTTCAGGCACTTTTTAAAATCCCAATTGAAATTATTCCATCCTAGTAGGCTGTTTTCGTGATTTTTACTGCATGGGCACAGAAGTCATTAGTTCCATGACTAATCTCAGCCCTGGAGCAAGCAGGGACCACATCCCCTTTTACAAATTCAAAAATACAACAACAAAAAAAATCAAACATATTTTCAGAGCTCCCGTAAAGATGGATGACCATCATCCGTCTAAGATTTTTTTTGAAGTGACTTCTCGCTTCTCTTGTCTTTAACTTCTTTCCCTCCTCAAGGGGAAGGTAAAGAAACAGAAGGAGCAAGTCAGGATGAATACAGGGGATGCTCTGCTGGTCCCGAATTGCTATTTAACCTTTTAAAACTGAGGAGCAGAAGGGAATCCTCTCCACCAAATGGGTCCTTTCTCTTTGCTTCGCCCTACATGGAACCCTATATTAGCACCTTTTTCTTCTAAAATAAAGTGAGATCAAGTGTCTGAGGCTGGGAAGGCACACACAGATTTTCAAGTTGTAAATCCAAAGTGCCCTCTTCTCTTTAGAGAAGGAAGGAAGTAAACTCCATCTGTGACCCACACCTCCACACACTGGGTACAGTATGATGCCAAGTGAATGAAATTCAGTAACGATAGCTGAACCTTTGTGGTGTGATATGGTTTGGCTCTGTGTCCCCACCAAAATGTTGAATTGTAATCCCGTGTTGGAGGAGGGACCTGGTGGAAGGTGAATGGAAGATGGGAGTGGATATCCCCCTTACCTTTCTCATGATAGTGAGTGAATTCTCACATGATCTGGTTGTTTGAAAGTGTGTAGCATCTCTCACTTCACTTTCTCTCTTCTGCCGGCCATGTGAAAATGTGCTTGCTTCCCCTTTGTCTTCCACCATGATTGTAAGTTTCCCGAGGCTTCCCCAACCATGCTTCCTATACGGCCTGTGGAACTGCGAGTCAATTAAACCTCTTTTCTTTACAGATTACCCAGTCTCAGGTAGTTCTTTACAGCAGTGTAAGAACAGACTAATACATGGTGATAATATATTCAGGCAGATTTATACCCTGAGAAAGAGGTTTTACGGTAACAGTTTACATGAATAGAGCCATATGCAGTAGTCACAAAGTTGTTCATTGAAATGCAGGAGGAGGCTTGAGCTCAAGTGCCAGTGATACTGTCTCCTAGCTCTGGACCCTTATCTAGGCTACTTAGCCCTTAAAGTGTAGAAAATACAAGTATTTCACAATACTTTTTGGAGAATTTAGTGAGACAATACATGTACAGTGCTTTGTAAACACAGAAGAACTATAGTATCTTTAAATTGTTGAGAGTTTTTTTTTTTTTTAAATGACACAGACTATAGCAAGAGTATTATAAACCTGGAATGCCAGCACAGGCCTATAAAGGAAAACTATGATTTTCTTTTTAAATTTTACAGAGTAAAAAATTAAGTCTCAGCACTAATACCAATGTTGCCTTTTATCCTTTTGATTTCATTGATCTGAGACGCAACCTGGGTGTTGGGACTTTGTAGGGCTCCCAGACGGTTCTAAATTGGCAATGCAAGTTGAGAATCACTGTGTTAGGGAGTTTCACTCCTTGCTCCTCATAGTATGGACCAGCAGCATAGGAATTGCCTAGAAATGCAGAACCTCAGGCCTCACTCCAGATCTTCTGAATCAGAACGTGCAAAAATTTAACAGCTTCCAGGTGATTCGTGTGCACAAGTTTGAGAAGCACAAAACTAAGTCACAGCTAAACTGCAGAACTTGAATTTGAATCCAGAGCTAATGAATTGCAAAGCTCTTTTCCCAACGATATGTCTTCCCACTCTGCGGCTACTAATGTGTTCAAATGTCCTTTTAAATAACTATAAACTTCTCACCTGATCTTCGCAGCAACGCTGTTAGGCAAATAAAGATTAATCTCCATTTGATAGATGAGGAAACATGAAGATTCTGCGTCCCTGCCTAAGTCACATAGAGAGTAAGACATCAGGTTTTGAAATCAGGTTTTCTGAATAATCATACGTGATGCAATGATGTGTTTCCTTAAGAATGTTTTTGTAACTTTGAAAGATCTTTTCCCCTTAACCCTGGCTGGTGTACAATATCCTTTTCTTTTTTCTCTGGGTTTTTACAACATTATTCCATCCCATGCTGAGTTGCAGAAGGAGTTGTGCTGGGGAGAATTCCACTATGAAACATTCTTTGCTACAAATCACAGCTGCTCAGGAGGACTTCCGTTGCCAACCTGCCCCCTACCCCAGTCCCCGGACTTCCCTAAAACAACATTCCATCTGAAGGACACAGACAGGACGGTGCCAATCATGGGTGGAAAGCAATGCACAGTAATCTTGAAGACATGACAGAAAAGCAGTGTGGAAGCAAGCGTACCCAAACATTCCCTATGAGCCTGTGTTGAGGCGCATCCACCAACCGAGCGAAAAACAAATGGGATAAAAGGTCATTGTTGGAACCTGATTATAAGTCCCACAGGACAATGCCATATTGTCAGGATGCCCCCTCAGAACACTTCCCTGATGATAACACTGGTATGCATGTGGCTTGGAGAAGTCCCAGGAGCAACAGAGAAGGCAACGTTGGTATGTCAGAATATTCAGCAAGCTCAGTCTTGCAAAGTTCAGCATAATTAAGGGAGTCATAAAATCCTAGAGCTCGCCCCAGCCCCCTCACTCCTATAGTCAGGATTTTCAGCTTTAGTGGAAGCCTAGTAGCATTTTTTGTGGTTTGTCTTGAGGGGTGCCAGGGATGAGTTCTACTCCTCTTCCCATCTTCTCATACCCTTAATGCACAACAGTAATGACAAAAACCAGAATCCCTGTTAGAACATGAATATCCATGGAAATCATCCCCGTAAAATATTGGGGTCAGAAAAGACCTCAGAAATTATCCAGACTGAATATCTTTAAGCACAGAGAAGCAAACAGACCTGTGGCTGGCAACCTTCGAATGCCCCTCAGTCCTTACCCCCTGGATCCATGCCCTTCATAGAGCCTTTCCACATGAAATAAGGTGGATCTGTGTAGCCAACAGGATACTACAGAAATAATGGTGTGTCATGTCTGAGGTTTGATCACAAAAGATGTTGCAGCTTTGTGTTGCTCTCCTGAATCACCTGTCCTGGAGGAAACCAGCTGCCATGCCATGAGGCCACTTACAGAGTAGAGAGGAATTCAGGTCTCCAACCACAGCCACAAGCTGCAGCAACCCACCTGTCTGTTTGGGAGCGAGTCCTCTTGGAAGCAGATCTTCCCCCCCAGTGTCAAACCTTTAGATGACTGAAATTTGAGATTTCATGAGAGACTCTGAGCCAGACTGCCCAGCTTCGACACTCCTGAATTCCTTACCTACAGAAACTGTGAGATCATACCTTATTATTGTTGTTTTATGGCACTAAGTCTTGGGGCAATCTGTTACCTGGCCATAAATAACAGATTAACTGCCAAAGGGGTTAAAGGACATATCCAGAGGAAAAAAGCTAAGAATTAGCTTTTTCAGTGAAGTTCATACTCACTGTTGTGGGCTACAGCGGTCTCTGCTGATGCAATTGGTCCCTGCCTATCGGTCTGACCTCTGGCTCAGTAGGCTCCAGCCACATTTGGCCTTCCACTAATTTTTCATCTACTACTTCTCTACTTCAATTTCTCTCAAGGGCTTTGAGATTTCCTTTGTACTCTGCTCCCAGGGGTTCACACAGGGGGATCCTTCTTGTTCAGCACTCAGCTCAAAGGTCACTTCAGAGAGGCTTTCTGTGGCTACCAGTTCTAAGGAAGCTCCTTCTCTCAATGCCCTCCTCCCACCGGCTGCTGCCTGTCACTGTGCATGACATCACCCAGTTGATGTTCTGCATAGCGTGTGACACTCTCTGAAATTATTTATTTTTATGCCTACTCAATTATTGTCTCTCCCCCGTTGAGTACAAGTTTCATTGAAGTACCTTGTTTTTCTTATTTTCTTCTGTATCTCTGGAAGAGAAAAAGGGGCTTGCTGTGGCAAGATGTTCAATAGCATTTGGAAGGAAATGAATGAATAAGGAGCCCAGCACGATGGCTCATGCCTGTAACCCCAGCACTTTGGGAGGCCGAGGCGAAGGAGCACTTGACTCCAGGAATGCCAAGCTGCAGTGACCTATATGATCATGCCACTGTGCTCCAGCCTGGGCAACAGAGCAAGACCCTGTCTCTAAAATATAAAAGAAAGGAATGAAAGAAAGAAGGAAGGAAGGAAGAGAGGAAGGGAAGAAGAGAGGGAGAAAGAAAGGGAAGGTTTAGAAGGAAAGACGTAGGTATTTGAAATCGTTTACCTACAACTTTGGGAACTACAACCTCAACAAGCCTTTGATTCTCCCTTCCTCACTACCACCTTTATGCCCAGATGGAAACAGGGGCAGAAGAAGGGGGCTGTGATGCACCGCAAAGAAAAAGAGGTCTTTCTAATTGGTGTTCCAGGCTCTTTCGAATGAAACAGAACAATTTATATTGTTTGAATCATAAAACATCTAGAGAAAAATTTCAGGGGAATCTCTGACCCACAAGGCCTCAGGGATCTGGGTCTGCAGTGTTCCTTACTCTGTTTCTCTAATACTTTCCATTCACACCAGGAGGGAAAGACCTGGTTGGGTTGGATTTATTTCCCATTTGAGAAAGTCTGGGCTCAAGAGGCTTGCTCAGAGAACCAAGTCTAAGAAATGTATATTTAGGGTCTAAACCCCAAAAGGGAGAGGCCGCAGTAAAAAGAGCTCCAAAGAATGAAGTCGTGAAATGTAAAGAAAGGAAACTTTGGGCTAAAGATGAAAGGCCTTCTTAACTGTGAAAATCTATTAGAATATGTAATACTCTCTCAAGAATAGAAGCCCCATTCCTTACATTATTTAACACAAGGGAGAGCAAAGAACTGGAGAACATACATTGATCCCACTTCAGCCCCTGAGAGGATAGGAAAAATGACCTAATGGTGACTTCCTATCTCTAATTTACATGATAATTTGAATCTGAAAACATTGGAAAATAATGAACCTGACTCTCCCAATAGCAGGAGGACAAATGGGCTATAGACCCTGGCATCTCTCTGCAGATTTCTGTGGAGGGAGGAGAACTTCCATGCAATTCCACAGCACTCCCCAAGAGGCTGCTGGACTGTGGCTCAAACCTAGACACAGCCAGGTTGCGCAGAAGAGGATCACAATGTCCCAGTCCCAACACCCGAACCCAGGCAAGTCTACAGCTTCCTCTGGCCAAGATCAGACCAGTGGTGTCTAAGCAACAAGTCTTCCAGAAGGAGAGGGAAAAAAAAATACAAGGGAAGGCATAGGAAAAATATTTCCAGTCTTGGAGCTCAAAAGGCATATCTCAAGTTCTGCCACGTGGGAAGGGTTCCGCTACCGTTCCCGGGGTACAGCAAGAGTTGCAGACAGTATCAGAAATACACGCTGGGGGATTAAACATGACCATTGAACAATTCCAGACTCACAGAATCTCAGACCTAGAAGAGACCTCAGCATTTATCTAACGTCACTTCCTCCAGTTTCAAAGGGAGCTGTGTGCCCAGGAAAGGAGAACGCAATCCAGGGAAAATACTGGTAAGAGCCTCAAAGCAAAGGGTATTGGAAATACACTATTCGCCTCAGCCCGCAACAATGAACGCGGAGTTTAGTGAAAGAGCTGGCTTCGTAAAGTGTCTGGAAGGGAAGACGGAAGACAAAGAAACAACAACTGGAAATACGGGTAAAACCTGAAGAGTGTGAGACTGTACTTTGCAAACTTTCCTAATTTGTATGCAGCCTGCATTTCACTTTTCTTTCATGAGAGTGAAATGCGTGCACTTTGAAGGTTTACTGGCTAAGTTGGATGGGAAAGGAGCCCTGAAGAGGCAAAATCGTTTTGGGGTGGCTGTCAGTGACCATGCATTTTCCATTTTTATACCTGCAGTGCCCAACCTGGTAGTAACTACTTCATTTGGTAAAAAGTGAGGGTAAAAGAGAGGGGTTCCCATGACCTAATATTGGGACAGAAACTCTGCCTCCCAGGGTGGTGGAAGTAGAGATTTAAACCTTTTGGACAGATAGAAGTCACCTTCTGTCTATTTTGGATTCTCTGAGGGATCAGGAACACTGTCTCAGCCACTTAAGAGGGGAGTGACTTAAGAGTTCACAGCCAAGTAGGATAAGAATTGGGATTTTGCTGTTGTCACCTCCTCTGCTTCCATGGAATAAATAATAAGGCATGAGTTTGGAGGCCTTGCTGCTAGTTGGAGAGAGCAGGAGAAAGCCCTTGGGGGCTGACGGGGGTTATGGAGGTCTGGTTGGGCTATGCAGCGGAAACACACAGGAGCAAAGGCTCCTGTAGCGGGTCCTTCCAGGCATCTGTGCTCCCTTCACAGAGCTCACTCCAGACCTCTGCTCTTCGAGGAAAAAGAATCCCTGGCTTGTGCAGGAGATCTCCATTCTGTGGATGCTCCATTTGGAGTTCAGCTTTGGCAAGGGGGGAGGGGTGTGGACGACAGTGCTCCCCCTCCCATTGCCTGGGGGGATTAAGAGGCTCTATTGTCCCTGGCCTGATGGCCCCCGTATTTGCATATATCAAGTCCCTGGGGCTGGGAATAGTGGCGCGGGCTGCACCTGCTGCCCTGGGTTCCAAGGGCTGACCCCGGTCAGACCTTCCAGGTAATTCCATTTGTGTCATCACAGATTCAGAAATCCAGGCTTGGGAGTGGAATAATGACTGGAGAAGGGAGTGGGAGACAAGGGTAAACACACACGTCCCCGGGATGGCTGAAAGTGGTCAGAGGTCTGGGAAAAGAACGGGCTTTGAATCCTTGGCGTTCTTTTAAACAGGCCTTTATTTGGAGAGCCTTCCAACCTCCTAAGCCTCATTGAACTTGAAAAGCTACAAGCTTCCTTTCTTTCCGGAGACCCTCTGGCCTCTTCGCTTACCTCTTTCATCGAAGCCATTGTTAGGGGCTGCATTAGTGGGAACCACCGATCCTTCAGAGGAGGCAGCAGTATCATATCACAGATGTAAAAATGACAGAACAAAGGCTCTGAACAATCCAGAGGAGGGTCGAGGGGGCCCAGTGTCGCGTCTGAGGGGATTGATGCCTGGGCCCCTGCTTCTCTGCATAAATAACATTTTTTCAGTTTACAAATTGCTTACCCGTACAGAATGTGCTTTCTTGCTGAGAACAACTACTATTTCCACTGGACAGGTGGGAAAACTGAGACTTGCCAATGAGACACTAGAGGACATAGGTCAGTGATGTGGCCTGGATGGAACCTCAGAATTCAGACGCTACGTCCCAAGATCTCCCACCAGATTGCACCACAGCAAGGAATTTTAGGACAAGGTTGCTTGAGGCTTTCCACTTAAGCAAGAACTGGCTAAACTGTTCAATATAACTACGATGGATCATCCTTGCTATGGAATATTTTAGTGGCAAATCAAGAAAAATAATTTTTTGTGTCCCCCAAGATATTGCAGAGCCTGGGGCTCAGGGCTTGGCAACAGAGCTACTGACAAACAGCACCCTAAGACGCATTAGCAAATGAATAGTTTAATTGAAGTGTGCCCAGATGAACTAGAGCAGGGCTGGCCTGAGCCACATGAGGAAGCCTCACAGCTGGTCTCCTGCCTATCTCATCTGCAGGCGCTTTCCCCTGCCCTCCATAAGCCCCCAACATGCCACAGTTCCTAACATTTGCTCTCCAAAATCAGGAATTGTCATGACATCAACCCCTGGAGGTTGTTGGCTAATTGACCTCATTTTAATGTCATTGGACTCTAGCCCAGTGTTGGAGCTCACGGTTATTTGCATTTTCACTTAAAAAAACAAAAGATTACTGTAATTACATACAGTAAATTCACTCTTTTATAATGGACAATTCTATGTGTTTTGAAAAATGCATACGGTTCATAACCACCATCACAATCACGATATAGAACAGCTCCATCACTCCTCCCTGCCTACGATTAATTCTCTCATTCTGCTTCATGGTCAATTAAATCCCTCACCTGCTGGCCCCATAGTTTTGCCTTTTCTAGAATGTCATAAAAACGGAGTGATACAGCATTGTTGCCTTTTGAGTTTGGCTTCTTTCACTTTGCATAATGGTTTTGAGATTTTTTCACGCTGTTGTGTGGATTGACTTATATTTCATTCATTTTCATGGCTCAGTAGTATTCTATTGCATGAATGCGTCGTATTTTGTTTAGCCATTCACCGACATTTTGGTTTGTTTCCAGTTTGGAGAAATTTTCAACAAAAGTCACTACAAACATTTGCTGACAGTTTCTAGGTATGTTTTTATTCTCTCAGAGAAACGCCCAGGAATGGGATTGTTCATTCTCTGCTTAGTGCATGATTAACTTTATAAGTGACAGCTAATCGCTTCCCAGACCAAGCAGATTTTTTGTCTGGGCCATTGCTGCATCCCTATCAGCAACACAGAGTTTCAGTTGCTCTACAACCTAGTATTGTCTTTTATATATATATATGTAATATATATGATATATCACATATGTATAATATATGATATATTATATATGTATATTATAGATGACATATGTGTATTATATGTATAATATATGATATATAATACATATGTATAATGTATATATGTGATTATATATTACAGATTTTATATAAAATAAATGTGTATTTGTTTATATATTTATATGAAAATTTATATATACTATATTTTAATGTGTTTATATAAATACATATTTATATATTATATGTAATTAATACATAATTAATGATATATAAATATATTATATATATTTAGAAATATTGTGTGTGTGTGTGTGTGTGTATAATTGCACTTGCAGGGGCAAAGAAGGAAAGCTTCCCCTTTCTCCCTCTGAAGGCTCATGGAAAAATGAACTGACAAAAGCAGATCAACAAGAGAAAAAGGCAGAAACGTCGTTCAATGTGCATAGCGTGGAGGAATAGCAGGAGAATGATCAATCAATAGCCCAGTGAGGAGCAGAAACTTACATGCCCTTCTTCATAGGAAAGGGGAGCTGGGGATGTAGGAGTAAATGATTTTTAGGGGAAATGAATGGATCAACTGCTCAGACAGTGGTAAGTAAATAATTATCTTTGGGAATTGAATGGGACTGGAAAACAAACAGTTGTTTGGGATGAAGTTTGCCTGGGTTTTAATTGTGGTGTTTAACGTTTAGTCTTTTCCTCTATGATATGAGTTTTAATCTCTGTTTAGTGAAATTTCAGGGAAAATATTGAAGCCAATCGTGTTTCCCTTTGGGGGGTCCAGTTACTAGGCAGATAATGAACCTTCAGAGAACTTCATCCTATGCTTTGGGAGAGACAGAGAATCAGAGAGATGGAGCAGGAGAAGGTCAGAGGGAAAACCTTAGTTCTCAGGCTCATACCTGGGGCCTTTTAGTTTTCAAAGCGCTCAGCATGCCAAAGAGCCATATTTTGGGGAATCGTTTTCCGTGCCCTCAACACCAAGAAATTCTAGTAGGTATGTAGTGATGTCTCGTTATGGTTTTCATTTTTCAGAGACAATATCTAGCTGTGTCCTCCAGCTGGAGTACAGCAATCTTAGCTCACTGCAGCCTCAAACTCTTGAGCTCAAATGATCCTCCTGTCTCAGCCTCCTGAGTAGCTGGTACTATAGGTGCGTAACCACAATACCCAATTTCATTATGGTTTCAGTTTGCATTTCCCTAATGACTAATGAGGTTGTGATGGCAGCTGTGGCCCATCTGGAGGGGCCACTGCGAAGACGCCAGCTGCAGCAAGGGAGGTGCGGCTGCAGTGGTGTGCTCTGTGGGGCCAGCAGGAACTGGGAACAGGTGGGAGCCCCACCCCTTACCGAGCTGGCACAGGAGTCCCAGGCTCCTGGGCACGGCTGCAGCCACTCAGCTGTGGCTCCAGAATTGGGCATCCCTGTGCTCTTGGGGACCCGGGAAGTCCCCCTACCACCCCTGCAGTGTGAGAAGGGCCTGCTCCCACTCCTTGGCCTCTCCCTGCTCCCAGCACCTGCTCTGATATTGGAGTAAAGTTGTGACTGAGCCTGGCTGCATGTGAGCACACTCAGGGTGGCGCTAACACAGGAGTCCCCTGCTGCCTCGGCCCCCTCTGGACGTTGGGCACCAACAAGCCTGGGAGCAAGGTCAAGAGGGAGCTGAGGGTGGCTCAGCACCGGCTTGCAGGCACCCCTCAATATAAGTAACCTGGACCCCATGGACAACATGTTGATAGTGGCAGGAGGCAGATAGGCTTCTGGGCAGAAAGGGGCAGGTACCCGGTGAAGCCTCACTTGCAAGCCAGGGATGGCCTGAAGCCTGGGAGCCAGGTTGTCAGTTCTGGGTGGAGTTCATGGCCCAGAGTGAGAACTTATGTTGCTTTATCTGGGCCTCCCCATAGCCACCCATGGACCAATCAGCAGGCATTTCCTCCCTTCTGAGCCCATAAAAACGCCAGACCCAGCCAAACTCAAACAGACATCAAGACTACCAGCAGCAGGAAGGAGCTACCCACTTTAGGTCTCTTCGACTTGTTGGGATGACCTGCCTGAGGAAAGGAGCTACCCACTGCGGGTCTCCTGAAAGCTGTTCTGTCACTCAGTGAAGCACTTCTCTGCCATTCTCACCCTCCAGTTGTCCACATACCTCATTCTTCCTAGATGCAGGACAAGAACTTGGGACCCACCAAATGATGGGACTGAAATAGCTGTAACACAACCCTTGCTCACCACATTGTGGGTGATGAGAAGGACAGAAGAGCTACGGACTTTTGAGGAGCCCAGATCTAGGGGCTCCCCAAGCCAGGGCTGTGACACCCTTTTTGGGGCTCTATGGTTCCTGGCATCTCCAAGCTTCCAGGCACTACTACATTCCCCAAGTCCAGACGCAGGTGCCTGCAGCAGAAGCCATGTGTGGTAAATTTGGTCCAACTGCAGCCTTGCATGGAGCCAGCACCTATGCCATGGCCTGGAGCTGTCCACCCTGCTGCAGCAGCCAGAGTGCCTGGCTGTGCACAATGGCTGGATCCTGTGCTCACTCACTCACAACCCCTTGCTGCTCTTCTGGCTTGCCCTTGGCAGGTTTGGGATCCAGGTGTGAGCCAAGCACACCCTGCTGGGCTGAGTAGGTAGAACAAACTCCACAGACACGAGCAATACTCAGGCAGAAGGTGCTGCCGGCCACAGATGTTTCCGGCTGGTGATATGACACCCCAGGGATCCCGTGACAGTTGCAATTTAAACTTTTAATTTCTGATTATGGACTGGAATCTTGTTGACTAGTTCAAGTAATTGTAATACTCAATTGTAGGCCTCAGTGATTTTCACGTGTTTGTTGGTTAAGCTTGATTTTTTTTCAGCCCCTGTAGGATCAGGGTATCTCGGTGATGGTAACACAATCTACCCAACTGAAAAATTTAGATAAACTTGGAATCATTCATGACACTTCCTTCCCTAGCACATCCAACCATTACAATTGTGCCCTTATAAATCTGCCCTTAAGTCTATTTAGTGAACTCAGGTTTGATGTCTTAGTTCTGCTGGTTGGAGCTGAATCACAGGTTCAAGGCCAAAGTTCACTAAGACTTCTTAGTACCCCTCTGGCCTTTTCCCTAGCCCCACACTCTCATTTTGGCCTGAATAGCCTACCACATGGAAGAGAAAAGCAAGAAGGGAATTAAAGGTAGTCCTTCTTCCTCAGTTAGGACCTGCTTGCTTGAGCCTACCAACCTTGCCTTCTATCATTGATTTTATCATGTTTTCTTTTTCTTGGTAAATTACTAAACACCTGCTCAATCCGAAAACTTGGGACTATCAGTCTGTCATTTTTTTTCTTAATTTCCAGATTTCTATCCTTAAAATTTTCAAACACACAAAAATGTTAATGGAATGAGACAATGAGCATTTGTAAAATTATGCCATATTTGCTTTATCTGTCCTCCTATTTTCAGTTGAACAATTTTAAAGTAAATTGTAAACAACTTGCCCTTTCACAATTAAATG
The DNA here is from genome assembly GCF_000951045.1 of Mandrillus leucophaeus. NCBI lineage: Eukaryota > Metazoa > Chordata > Mammalia > Primates > Cercopithecidae > Mandrillus > Mandrillus leucophaeus. The sequence continues at coordinate 436,216 of NW_012105143.1, forward strand.
CTTCAGCTGGAATCTCCTGAAAATAGACATTATCCTACATCCTTCAATATGATTATCCTGTTCAAGAAAATTAACACGAATTCTCCAATATCAAACTGGTGTTCCCTTTGGGGAAAGGCAAATTTCCCCAAATGCCTTTATTTCAGCGATCCAGAGCCTAGTCAGGGTTTATGTATTTGGTTGTTATATCTCTTTGGTCTCTTTTAATCTAGAAGAATCCCCTCAAAGTAAGTATTTTCTTTTCTTTCTTTTTTTTTTTTTTTTTTTTTTGAGATGGAGTCTCACTCACTCTGTTGCCCAGGCTGGAGTGCAGTGGCATGATCTCGGCTCATTGCAACCTCCACCTCCTGAGTTCAAGTGATTCTCCTGTCTCAGCCTCCTGAGTAGCTGGGACTGCAGGCGCATGCCTACACGCTTGACTAATTTTTGTATTTTTGGTAGAGATGGGGTTTCACCATTTTGGTCAGGCTGCTCTCGAACTGCTGACCTCAGGTGATCCACTCACCTTGGCCTCCCAAAGTGCTGGGATTATAGGCATGAGCCACCATGCCCTGCCAAAGTAAGTATTTTCTTACTTTGACTTTTGTGATGATAGCAAGCCAGTCATATTACAGAATGTCCCAAATTCTGGGTTTCTTATGTTGTTTCATTATGGTGCCATTTAACTTTGTCCTCTATTTTCTGCAAACCAAAAGTTCCATCTAAACGGTTCATTAGGCACAAGTTAAAGCATCCTTGCAAGCATTCTGCATGGGTGATGCTCTGCATTTCATAAATGCATCACATCAAAAGGCATACAAGGCAACACGTCCTACCATTAGTGATACTAAGTTTGATCACCTGATTAAAATGCTGTTTTCCTCCTTTGGTATTTACCTATAACCTGTGGGAGTGAATTTTGGCACCATTTGAACATCCCGTTCCCCCTCAGCCAGTCACCTAATGATTTTATCGTCTATTGTTTATCCTTGCCTGAATCAGTTACCTCACTGGAGGTTTCCAAATGGTGACTTTTAAATTCTATTTACTTTCCATAGTTATTAGCTTGCATTTTTCTATAAAAATAGCTTTCCATCATTAACAAACTATACTTCATCCTAAAAAACAGGGTAAATCCTTAGTTTTCCCTCTTAGTTATCAATTCTTGGAATAAGGTTTTGGTATAATAATCACTGTTAGTGGTGGCAAGCGAGTTTTCTTTTTTTTTTTTTTCTGTCTCTCTCTTTTTGTGCATTCGTGAAGACTCCTCGATTTTGGGTGTTTCAATTACCTACAGCCAATGTGTTTTTGATGCTTATCTGAAACTGAATTTGACCATTGAGAGCCCCTCAGGCTGCCTTCTGCACCTTTTGATATTCCCCCATAATCTCTGAGAACTTCCTTATTTTCTGGGGCAACAAGATATCCTAGACTCACTTTGTACTTTTTCTGCTCTAGACCTGGATTAGCAATTTCGCAGAGGAGCCTTATCTTTTTGCTTATGGGGAATGGTATTTAGAAAGCAAAATCTAGGTGTTAGGGGTGTTGATTATTACTTGGGTGTCATTGTTCCTAGGTTCTCTGTGGGAACTGATATATAATATATACAGATTTTTAAAAATATTAGTGCACATTAATATTTCAAATTCAAATTAAACAACACAGTTTTTTCCCCTTAACTTTGATTTCATATTACTATCTCTGTTTCCTTACATGAAAAATCTTGGTTCCTACAAATATTGAGATATATACTTATTTCCTTTATCCTACGCTATACATAAGCCTGCTTAAAGTTATAATGCTATCAAAAGTATTAAGTGAACTTGAACATTTCTTTGCAGTTATCATTATTTTCCCATTTTTCTTATAATACAAAAAACAGTAGCATGCTAAATGTACCAGCCTGCACCTTGCAGGTTTTTTCCCTGCACATTGCAGGTTTTTCCCCATTCTTTCTCTTGGATGGGGAAGGTCTACTTATCAGAACACATAGACCTTATTGGTACACGTAGACCATCCTCATTCTTTCTTATGACTGCCTAGTAATGTGTGCAGTAAACATACTGTAGTTTATTCAGTCAGTCTGTGAGTTATGAGAATTTGGGTTGTTTCTAATAATATGCTATAAAAATCATTCCACATGATAGTATGTTTTTAAATTTTATAGGACTTTCCATCCTCTTCATTGCTGTTTTTAATTCAAGGTTTCCCTGGCTATTCTTGCTTATTTACATTTTTTTTCTTTTCTTCTGTTTTATTTTGAGATGGAGTCTCTCTCTGTTGCCCAGGCTGGAGTGCAATGGCATGATCTCAGCTCACTGCAACCCCCACCTCCCAGGTTCAAGCAATTCTCCTGCCTCAGCCTCCCGAGTAGCTGGAGTTACAGGCACTCACCATCATGCCTGGCTAATTTTTGTAGTTTTGTAGAGATGGGGTTTCACCATATTGGCCAGACTGGTCTTGAACTCCTGACCTCAGGTGATCCGCCCACCTCAACCTCCCAAAGTGCTTATTTACATTTTTTAAAAATACAAACGTTCTCTCTATCTCTTGGTGGGAGGTCGGGGGAGGTTTGTATGTATATGGAAAAAGTCTTGATATTTCTATTGGAATCATTTTAAATACATATTTATTTGGAAGGAATCAACATATTTATAATTTGGAGTCATCCCAACTAAGAACATAAAATGTCTTTCCATTTGTCCAAGTCTACTTTTATGTCTTTTGGCAGAGCCATAAAACTTTCTTGACATAATTTTAGTCAATTTCTTGCAAATATTACCTCTAGGAATTTTATCTTTGTTGGCAGCTTCAGCTAAAAATCTCCTTGCTGTCCCTCAGCCTTGCCTATATTCAAATCAAACTTCTGCCCTGCTAAAGTGCCATCTAAAGTCTCCAAAGTCAGTCGGCCTAAAATTCCATGATAATGGCCTCCCATATCACTTCTGTCTCCCCTGCTTCCTTCTGGCCTCTGCTCTATACCTACCGAGACATCCTCAACGTGCAGATGCCTTTAGCTTTGCCTGATTCAGTCTTTGTTATCACCACGCCCTTTCCATTCCATCCTCCCAATCACATATTCACTGACGTTTGCTTATCCTTCAGCTTTCAGGACTTCCTTTGGAAAGCATTCACTGGCCCCTCCAAGACTGGATCAAATGCCTAAGCGCCCCATGTGAGACTGTTGTAAGATGCCCACGCTGTTGGTCACTGACTGATTACTCATCCATGTTCCCGCTGGACTGTCAGCTCCCCAAGGGCAGGAACTGTGTCTTCCTCAGAGTTGAATCTGCAGGACCAGCACAGTTCCCAGCCAAACCAGCTCCTCAACCTATGCCATAGAAGGCATGCATACTTTGTACTTAGAGCCACTGCTCCCCCTAACCGGAGCCTCTAAATGCAGGTGGATGGACCTCCTGAGAAACTGGATGCCTGGATTTGGATAAAAAGAGTTCAGAACCAGGAACAAAGAGTATTGTCTCCAGAGACCTTTCCCATGTGGACTTTGAATGCTCATAGCTACATCCCCCTTTATTTCTCTGATCACCTTTGCTCTCTACCCCTTAAAGTTCACTTAGCACTTTATGTAGTACTGGAAAGAAAGTGGGCTTTGCAGTGAAGCCTGATTTTTTGCCTCATAGTGTTCTGCTTACCAGAGTCTTGGACAAAATGGTAAGAAAACAGTCTTCCTCTCTCAAGCAGGATGGGATTCATCTCCTTTCAATACTGCATACATGCCTGTCTGAGGTTTACGGTGTTATTTCTCTGTTCTAGTTCTACTAACATTTCACTGAGATTTGTGGGCATAAAGATTTATGGAAAAAAATGGGAGCAGACAGGCAAGAATAGCAGGACAATAAAAGAAGCTATAGGATGTTAGAAGAGTTCAGGTGGAGCACGTTTGTCAGGAAAAAATCTAAATATCAAATATTTAGTGTAAGAGTATATGGAACAACTATGTCATAAATTTGTCTCCAAAAGCATTTAGCAGAGTGCCCAATATAGATTATGTACTAAATAAATGCTTACTGATTAAAAAAAAAAAGATTTATGGAAAAAAATCTAAAAAATAAATCTCCATTTAGCATAGTGATGGCAAGTAAGATACCTTGTTGGCCTTTGCTCTGTCAGAGTTCTGCTGTTGAACACACCACATGCGAAGCCTGCAGCATCTATTTTGCTTTCTCCCAGAAGAGGAATCCATGGTCATGCCAACCTAGTTCTAGCCCTAATGGTGTTAAAGGATCAGTGGTTCTCAATCGCTGGAGTGCTTCAGGATCTTCTGGGCTGCTTGTTAAAATGCAGGTTGCTGCACCGGCCCCACCCAGACCCCACTAAGTTTTGATTCAGGAGCTCTGGATTGAGAATGAATCATTTGCCTCTCTAGCAGTTTCGCAGTGATGTTGATGCTGCTCTTCTGGGGACTACACTTTGAGAAGCTGTATTCTAGAGAAAACTCAAGGTTGAAGCACCAGCCCCGACCAGGAAACAGAAGCTAATGCCTCCTCCTTATGGACAGATGAGGAGCACTTTCTCCCTGTCCAACGTCCTTATGACATACTACAGCTCCTCTCTCTGGGACCATGTCACCAAAGGTTCACAGCATTTTCAAAGCCAAGCTAAGTTAAATTTAAATTACGAAATATGCCTACGCTATTTATTACTTCGAAGGATGTAAAAGAAGGTTAGAAATGAGGCAAGGCTTCAAACACCAGAGAAGCAAGAATGTGTTAAAGACTTTAGAGTTACTAGGAAGCCCAGTCAAACAGAAACAGCTCTAATGAAGGGTTTTTTTTTTTCTCTTCTTGATGTTTTGGTTAAATTTGGTTATGAAGGTTATAAAAAATGAATAAGACCTGACCCCAACTCTCCAGGGGCACATAGACCAGCTGGAAGGCTGACATAAGAATAAAGCAGAAGGAAATACGCTGTGTGAGAGAGGCAGGCAAAGGCTGTTAGAGCTCAGCGAGGAAAGGGCTGACTCAACCCAGAGATGCCACAGCAGAAAGAACTCGGCTCTCATTAGCGTCTCTGCTTAGGACTGTACGTGTCCTATCACATTGAATTTAATCCTCCAAACACCGTTGTGGGGTCAGTTATTTGTGAATCTTAGTGTCAGATCTTTTGGTAGTTTGGGCAGCCCTTTCACATATGAGGGTAATTGAAAGAAAGTAATGAACCACTTACCTGGCTGAACTTGAACTTGAATTTGGAGTTTTATTATTCTTGGGAAGCCTGGGGATCATACCAAAAATTAAGCCACTTAATGCCTTAAAGCTGCCTCAAAGGTTTGCATTGTTTGCCATGAGCTAAAGATAGAACAGAACAAAACACTTCCCCCCATCACGGTTCTGAACTGTATCTCCCCGGACCAACCCCTGGGGATCAGCACTAGAAGCAAACCTCGCCCTTAGTCTGTGGGAACATGTGTGTTCTTCTGTGAGCCTGTGCTGTGTTCTGAGGCCCCACCCACACCCACTGGGGTCCTAGGCTTTACTGAACGCCTGTCTCCCATATTCAGGCATCAGAAACTCAGCAGACAAACCCCTCAAATCATATTACAGTCTACAGGCAACCAGCAGAAAACGGGGTTGGGGGTATGCTGAGTCAGAGGGAGAGAGGTAATTGTCTGTGACCTCAAATAACAGATGAGTACAGGCAGGCAAGAGACATTGCCTCCCTTATTTTATTTCTAGAGTGACCAAGAGCTCAGACCCCTAATCCTGAATCAGGAGCAGGGAATGCTCTCCCGCCACCCCTGATTCTGACGGACAGCACCCCAACAATGTCCACTTCACAGATGAGGGACATGAGGCACGGAGATGTGTTAGTTTTTTTTTCCAGTCACACAGCCTGTGTGACTCGGTCACTACAGCACCCTGCTCCTCAGAGAAACTGAGGTCTCCCAGTGAATAAGCCATCTCCCATAGCTCAGAGGGCTCCTATCACCTTAGTTGTTAATACCTTTTTTCCTTCTCAACAAGCTCCAGAAAGCTCTGTCACTGTGCCCTTCAGGTCTCCAAGGTGAATAATTAAATCATTGTGGTTGCCTAACACCTGCTATGTCTCAGAAAAAGGGGTGTGGAGAGAACAACTTAAATTGCCTAAATGTATTTGCGCACACCTGCACACACCCACATATACGCTCATGCACATGCACACCATTACCTGCTGGGTGGATCTCGCCTCTGTTCCAGGTCCTTCACTAAGCCATAACCCCTGCCACACGATCCATGTTCCTTCACCTTGAGTATTTTTTCAGCCCCTCCCAGGATAACATACTGAAAGCCTCCTTGGTCTTCTCATTGCAGTCTTACCTTGGTGTTTCTCTTGCATCTTGAATGTCCTCCCAGGTGTCTGCCTTCTCATCATCTACCTGCTCCTTTGAAGCATCACCTCCTCCAGGAAGTCTTCCTCCCTTACTCGCAGGAATGATGTGTCTGGCCTGGCCCTCACCCCGTCAGGGCTGGTCCAAACTGAAAACGCCTATTCATTTCTTACAATTGCCTTAGCTTTTGTACCAGCCCAGACTTCATAAAGTCCTGTCACCAGTTAGAGGAATGAGGTGTCTCATGTAGCCCTTTCAGCAGGAACTCCGGATTTGTCAAAATCGAACCATTAAAATAAGATCATTAAAAAGAAAAAAAAAAATCTCAGGTGTTGAAGCAAACCATTTCCGACCACAGAGTCCAATAGCTGTGCAGGTATAAATGATGCCAGATTTGGTTCAAATTCATGGACATTTTTTATTCTATAGGATTTTCAAAAATCTTTGTGTGTATGCGTGTGTGTGTGTGTGTGTGTGTGATTTTTTTTTCCACTGGAGTTTGGGGGTGGAGGGGATGAGAGCAGGAGGAAAAAGCACAGGAAGTGTAAAGGATTCTGGAATTTCAAATGTATGGGGAAGACAAGTAACTTCCCCAAATCAAAGCAGAAGGTAGTGGCTGGAAGTGAAATTAAATAATTAAGTGGACCACCTGCAGAAAATGGGGACCAGAGGAAAAATACTCCATTGGCACAAATAGAAACCACACATTTCTAAAAGCTTCCGTCAGTGGATCGTTAAGCCTGCCGAGCCGCTAGTTTCAGGTTTGGATATCTTGGCAACCGTTGATGAGAAGCGTGCCAAGGCTCCTGCACCCGGGCTGGAAGCTTGCTCTGCAACTCCTTTACTCCTATGCGAGAGATCTGGTGAGTGTTAAGGAAGAAAAGTACTTGTGTCAAAGCTAAGAAAACCAGTCGCACTTCCAAAGCTAAGCCGCATGCAAACACTGGTTTGTTTTCTGAGAGCCTAGAGCAATTTCCACACCAGTGAAAATATCCTGAAGATGAAGGAGAGATGAGGCCGCTCTGCGAGCCACGTCCACCCACTACCAAAAATTACTTGTGCTTTAGAGTTTATTAAACGATTCCCATTTGTATATACACTTTAAGATGGGTATTACCCATAATTTACAAATTTACAAGACAGTCGCTGGACCCTCAGTTTAAATCATTTCCCAGATAATTATGATTAATAATAATAATAATGCCCCATATTTATCAAACACTTTCTATGCCCCAGACACTATGCTAAGAACTTAATGCACACGATCTCATTGATGAGTCACAAAATCATCCTTGTTAGTCCTACCCTCAAAGTTTTGAATTCCCTTCCTCAGTTTTCTTGCATCACATGACTCATTTCTTACACGGGTGGTTTCCTCCCGTGTTTAGGTAAAATCCAAAGTCTTCATCATAGCATCCAAGGCTTGCCATAATCAGTTCATGATGTTGTTAAGTTTAGCCTAAAGCTGCCTCCTTACATATTTTACGTTCAGCCTAAAGATTTCCCCATAAATAGCAAACTGTAACCTAACTAGATGTGTACACAGACCATAAACTACTTTTAAACTGCAATTATTTTTAGAGACGGGGCTTCATTATTTCACCCAGGCTGGAATGCAGTGGTACCATCACGACTCACTGCAACCTCCATCCCCTGGGCTCAGGTGATCCTCCCACCTCAGCCTCCTGAGTAGCTGGAACTACAGGTGCTGCCATCATGCCCAGTTAATTTTTTTGTTCGTTTTTGTAGAGATGAGGTGTCTTATGTTGCCCAAGCTGGTCTTGAGCTCCTGGGCTCAAGTGATCCTTCTGCCTCAGCCTCCTAAAATGATGGAATTATAGGCGTGAGGCACTGTGTGAGGGCCTGTAACCTACTTTTATGCTTGTGCCAATCACTGAGTTTGGGCCAATCACAGGCGGCCAGCTGCTCAAATCATGTTTAACTAAGGCAGATGTGGAGCTGCAGCCAATCCCTCACTTTCTCTACTTCACTTCTGTTTTCTGCCTATCACTTTCTCTTTTCTGTCCAGAAATCTACCATGTGGCTGCGCTGGACTCTCTCAACCTATGCCCCTGTGTGGGCTGCCTGATTCACGAATGATTCTTTCCCTGGTTAAACTCTGTAAAATTTAATTTGCCTAAGGTTCTTCTTTTAACAATACCAAGCACTTTCCTGCCTCAGGGACTTTGTATTTATTTGCTCTTCCCTCTCTCCTGAGACACACTGATATACAGACCTCAGGCTAATTACTAATTTTCACTCATTCTTTGTGTCTTGGAGTAAATATCACTTCTTCAAAAATCCTTTACCTGTGCCCTTTTATCTGAATCAAGTTCCTCTCTTGTGAGCTCTCCAAACAGACCCTGTACTTTTCCTTTAGAGCACGTGTCTGTTCGTAATCTTTTACTTACTTGCTTGCTTGGTTTTTGTTTTGTTTTTGTTTTTGTTTTTTTGGGGTTTTTTTTTGAGACGGAGTCTTGCTCTCTGGCTGGAGGGCAGTGGCCGGATCTCAGCTCACTGGAAGCTCCGCCTCCCGGGTTCCCGCCATTCTCCTGCCTCAGCCTCCCGAGTCGCTGGGACTACAGGCGCCCGCAACCGCGCCCGGCTAATTTTCTGTATTTTTAGTAGAGACGGGGTTTCACCGTGGTCCCAATCTCCTGACCTTGTGATCCGCCCGCCTCGGCCTCCCAAAGTGCTGGGATTACAGGCGTGAGGCACCGCGCCCGGCCACTTGCTTGGTTTTATCTTTCCAGTCTATTCATCTGGGGCCAGGGACTGGGAGTCTTCTGTTCACCACTGTATCCTCATTACTTGGCTGCACTTGGCACACAGTAAGTGTTAAATAATTATTTATCAAACAAATAAGAACATTTTGAAGTAGAAGTTGTCATTAACTAATTTTTTTTTTTTT
>NW_012105143.1:446538-447594 GCF_000951045.1 Mandrillus leucophaeus
AGCACACCAACATGGCACATGTATACATATGTAACAAACCTGCACGTTGTGCACATGTACCCTAGAACTTAAAGTATAATAATAATAAAAAAAAAGAAATCGAGTTCCTGTTTTTCACACATTTGCTCTGAGTTGACTACATTACCATTTCTGTTGTAAGTTAGACCAGAACATCGCACCTGCAGCCCATGCTGAAGGCTCCGTGTGGGTGAGACACGTATCCCTTCAGCCCATGGGATGGCTTTGGACTCCAGGCTGGTCTCTGGCCAAAGTGCACTTACCTGAGCACATACACATGTTTTTGTTTTTGTGTGTGTGAGAACATGGAAGGAGGTTGCAAAGCAAAATAAATGAAGTGGGCAGAAGGGGCAGAAGTATTCCACGTAACCAGGCTTCCTCCAGCTCTTCTTTTATGCTTGTGGGCAAAGAGAGGGGAGAATGGGCCCACTGTGTTTTAGAGGCTGCTCCCCAGGCCTCTCTTTGCTTGCTGCCTACATGCCTCTAATCATCTCTATCCCCGCAAACAACCACAGCCCTGCTCAAACTGGCACATAGACTTGCATCGTGGTTTCAAGAAACATCTGAAAAGGCTTGGAAAGGGCTCCCTCCTCTCTCAAGAGGGTTAGGGATAGAGACTATTTTCCATTTTACAGACAAGAACGTTAACACATAAAGAGGTTAAATTATTCAAGCGAACATACCTCTTGGCTTGGTGGCAGATCCAGGGGTTTAGAATGTTACTGTATTACTGTTTCTTAATCTTCTTGTCCAAGGCACAGATCACTAAAAATTTCATATAGCATTCCCCACCTCACCAAACTAGAAGAATAAAGCAAAATCTTCCAAATCCTCACAGTCTTTTCTTTTTCTACCTTTAATCCCATATAAAAATCAAGCTAGGCATGGTGGCTTATGTCAGTAATCCCAGCTACTCAGGAGGCTGAGGCAGGAGGATGGCTTGAGCCCAGGAGGTTGGGGCTGCCTTGAGCTGTGATCACGCCACTGCACTCCAGCCTGGGTGACAGAGTGAGAACTTGTCTCTAACTAACACACACA
>NW_012105143.1:451680-452680 GCF_000951045.1 Mandrillus leucophaeus
AATCGCTTGAACCTGGGAAGTGGAGGTTGCAGTGAGCTGAGACTGCGGCATGGCACTCCAGCCTGGGTGGCAGAGTGAAACTCCATCTAAAAAAAAAAAAGAATAGGGAGGGGAGGGGGGGGGGGGGGAGGGAAGGGAAGGGAAGGGAAGGGAAGGGACCAAAGGTATGATCTAATGCTAATAGATTGAATGGGGAAACCCCACAAGGTCTGCCTGTCTAGATTCTTCTTGGCCTTTCTGAGCATGCCTGCCTTCTAGGTGTGAGACAGATCCCTCTCTGGAATGGGGGTCTTCTGGCCTGCAGTCAAACATGATGGGACAGATAATTTCTTTATGACTAGTTTTTACATAGAAAAGCAGATGGAAAGTTAGAATAATAATTTTAGGTTTTATGGCTGCATTTTGGGGAAAAGCGTTCTGGTCTGTGACCTGCCTTGGAGAAGAGGGATTCTAGTTTCTACTGCTAACCTCCGGGAAGAATGAAGAGCCAGAGACAGGTGGGTAGGAGAAAGTCAGAGAAAAACTTCGGCTTCTGAGGCCTCATTTTAGGTGTCATTTTCTGAGCCCAGACACTTTGATACAAAAACAAGAAAAAATGAAGTAACAAAATGTGTTGTAAAATTTCTTGTGTATCCATGCAAAGAAATGAACATTTATTGCACATTGTCTATGGACCAGAAATCATACTAAACAGAGTCATTTGTATTGTCTCAATTCTTATGACAACTACATTGTTGCGTATATTGCTATCTATTTCAGATAAGTAAAGGTGGCTCATAGAATCTTTGTATTACAAGGAACTTCAGTTTCTAAGTTAATTTGTCACACGTAAAAATAAACAAATATTGAATTGGAATGATGCCAAAATTGACTGCAACGTTTCCAATGCAGAAAATCCTAAGAAGGATGAAATAGGACAGTGAGAATTACAGGAGAATAAAAAGATGACCGTTTTACTTGGGAAGATGCTGAGTGGGAGGACAGAAGGACACATCACATG
>NW_012105143.1:453385-456015 GCF_000951045.1 Mandrillus leucophaeus
TGGTGAGAGTGAAAGTAGAGTTGACAGAAAGTGGGTAATGGGAGTGTGGGTAAGGAAGGTGGGGGAACTCTCTTCACTTAACTGAATAGGGGGTTCATGTACACTGTCTAAAGTTGATTTCTTGAGAACTAGAGAAATGTTTGAATACATTATTTTAAAATTGAATGTAGCCAATATGAGAACCAAATATTAAAATGCACATGTCAAATGTTGAAGAATGAGGGTGGTATTACAAGTGACTAAATATTCATCTCGCATGAGGGAGTCTGTGGATATTGTCAAAATATTTTAATCGAGAAACAGAGATACAAGCATTCAATTTGAAGTTTTGAAGACATTAATAACCGAAGGAGTAAATGAAATTTGTCTTTGCAGAGTAGGACATAGGAGGAATGAGGTCCTTGGCTTCTGCCAACGAGATTCTGTGCTGTGTAACAGTTATTATCTTAGTGTGGGTCCCCCTAGAAGTAAACCTTGAACCAGGATTTGGAGGCACGTTGTCTATTGAGTGGTGCAGGGCACAGCCGCCAGGGAGGAGAGGAAATGATATAATGCAGGATGAGAACCAGAAAGACTCGGTTATTAAACCAGCACACCACAGCAGGCAAGGAGAGTTCATTCCAAGGAGAAACCAGAAAACGTCTTATACACATCCGCACTGAGAAGCAAGGGAGCTGGGGGCTGTTTCTATACCGATCCCTCTCAGCTGTTAGCTGAGGGCGACTCCCAGAGTGCTGTTAATTTCCGAGCAACTGTGGCCCACTGTTCTAGGACAGCCTGCTGTGGTTCTAGAAAGAATGCGCTCAGGCGCAGAGATGGGGATGTGCCAGTCAGCAGTGTTGGGGATCACATGGAAATGGTGCAGATGCATGGATATTGGGTAGGGCACGGACAGCATCTGCTACAACTACCCTGTGTGCATATTAATCTTATGGGGACACAGGGAAAACTTCCCCATCGCCCTCTGAAGGTTTGCTGAAAATTACTGATAAAAGACAGATTAATTGGAGAAAAAACATATGAATTTATTTGATCACAGTTTTATGTGGCAGGGGGAATTGTCCGTTTTTATTCTTAGGTTCAACAAAGTATGAACAGACATATAGAAATCGGCTGGGCACAGAGAGGCTCAGGCCTGTAATCCCAGCACTTTGGGAGACCGAGGCAGATGGATCACCTGAGGTCAGGAGTTTGAGATCAGCCTGGCCAACATGGAGAAACCCTATGTCTACTAAAAATACAAAAATTAGCCGGGCATGGTGGCGTGTACCTGTAGTTCAGCTACTTGGGAGGCTGAGGCAAGATAATCGCTTGAACCTGGGAAGTGGAGGTTGCAGTGAGCTGAGACTGCGGCATGGCACTCCAGCCTGGGTGACAGAGTGAGAACTTGTCTCTAACTAACACACACACACACACACACACACACACACACACACACACACACACACTCTCGAGATGCTTTTCTGTTACCTGTAAACTCTTTAGCAAAGAAAATACATCCTGTGCCTCTGCTTATTCCACACCACCATAGAACAGAAAAGATATTCTAAGATGGTAGGTATTTGCTGATAGACTCACTGAGTCATTAATAAGATAATTTATATTCACATTTGTATGTGTTTATATTTATATTATAATTTATATTCACATTTGTATGTATTTATTACCACAAAAAATGACTTCAACGCTACTTAACCCCTCTTTACACTTTGTTAGGAATATTATTTCCACATCAGCCTCTGTTTTGGAATTCTTTCTTTTTTCCCAAAACATGTATTGAATAAACACACACGCGCACACACACACACACACGCACAGAGAAAGCCACAAAAATATATACACAAATAGCTTAGTGAGTTACTAAAAGGTTAACATCCCTGTAAAATATCAACCAAGTCAAAAGAGAGATTTGCCAGCTCACCACCCCCAACCACCCCCAAGCCACTGCATGAGCACCTTCCACTCCTGGCCCCCTGCCTCCCTATAAAAGGTCTGCCCCAAGACGGGCAGATCACAATCTTCAGGTTATAGAACACATCTCATCACATTTACTTATGGAAAAATTTGGTTTTTCCCATTACAAACACACACACACACACACGCAAACCACTGGTCACTTTCCGTTTCTTATAATTTGTCTCCTGAAGAAGCCATTTAACCTGAATGTCTCATGGTCTGGACTTTGCTGAGGGCACACTCCTGGTGCGTTCACTACGTTCCTGTGCCGCCTGGATCTCCAGCACATCAGCAGCTCCCTCCAGAGGTTTGCTGGAACTCAGGCTCCATCCCTTTGGCAGGAGGAGAGTCTCCAAGAAGAAAAGGAATTTGGGAATAGGGCATATGACTGAGCTATTGTGAAAACTAATGAGGACATGATAAAGGCAAACAAATCAAGAAAAAAGTAGGCAACTAAATACTCCTGAGAACAAAACAGAGAATGCACACACACAAAAACCAAACCGACCAAAAGGCCATGATCCAACAACAGTGAAACAAACTTAAATGTGGTATGATTTTTAAGCAATTGATGGAATCTGAGATAAAAGAGCTCATTGGACTTTAGGAATATTCTGTTTTTAGTGGGCCAGGAATTATGACTCTGGGCTTATTGAAATGGAAACACAATCCCA
>NW_012105143.1:456065-460599 GCF_000951045.1 Mandrillus leucophaeus
GATGAAATAGGACAGTGAGAATTACAGGAGAATAAAAAGATGACCGTTTTACTTGGGAAGATGCTGAGTGGGAGGACAGAAGGACACATCACATGTCCTGCCAGCAGCTGCGAATCGGGAGCTGTGATGGGTGAAGAGTCTTGTCTATAGCACAGTTCACAGGCTGTTCCCTTTGCCTGGAGTGCTTTACGCTCACATCTTTATTTTCCTGCGTAGCTCATTCCTCATAGCATTCAGACCTGTTTAAAACCCTCCTCCTTGGAAAGATCTTCCATAACCATGCCAACTAGAAGAACACATCCCAGCCCCACATTTCCACACTGTCACAGGCCCCATTAATACCTGGCATCAACTTCTTGTGACCAATTTAAGAGAAGCACTGATCTTCTGGGCATGAAAAAGCCAGCCTGAGGAAACCAGGGAACAAATGCAATATCTTCTTTCTTGCTCCAATCTTCCCTCTCTCCAATTTCCTACTGGCTGTGTCCATTCAGAAGGCAATACATAGGGGACTTCATTGATGCAGCCCATACAGGTCAGTCTTTTGGGTAGAAATTAGAGTGGAGAAGGCTAGAGAATAGATGTGAAGGGGTGTGATGGATTGCTTGTAAGAATGGTCCTAATTCTCCACCTCTCTCTATATTCATAATGTTGGCAATTTGATTTTATGGCTCTACCCATCACAAAGCTGAATCTGTTTTATTATTCCTTGAGTCTGGGCTAATCTTTGAGTTGCTTTGACCAACAGAAAATGATGGAAGTGATATTGTGCCATTTCCAAGCCCAGGCCTTAATGACACCATCCACATTCCCACATGCTCTCTTGGAACACTCCCTAGGACTTTGAGAAATAGCCTTGATAATCGACTACCAGATGAGAGACCATGATGAGCAAGGATAAGCTCTCTAATTTGAGACCATCACAGACTAGCCAGTCCTCAACCAACACAAGAACTGACTGTAGCGCATGAGTGAGGCCAGCCACGACTGGAAGAACTGCCCTGCTGAGCCCAGCTCAAATTGCTGACCCTTAGAATTATGTGCTAAATAAATATTTATTGCTTTAAATCACTGTTTTGGGGGATGAGTTGCTATTCTGCATTATGATACTAGATGACTAATATGGAGCACTGGCACAGTCCTCAAAGAATGTTTGTTAAGATGCATGAATGGCTTTTTCTTATTTCCTTATTTCCTATCTTGACATAATTTGGCAAAATTTACTTTCACCAAACCAATATACACGTATTATGCTTTACAGTATACATAACTGTTTTGTGGATATTTGGAACCTGTATCACATTTCAATTGTTGCAGTGGGCTTCCCCCACTTAGAAGAAGACATTGCTTTGGGGTGTTAGGGCCACTTAAGTTCGTTTTTATTCTCCCTCTGTACTTGATTAAGGTGATTCCTGAAGTTCTGAAAATAAACATATTTTCTGAAGATGATAAATAAGAAGAGCTAAAGGTCAGGAAATGAAACTTGAGGCATGTCCATGCTAGCTATGTAGAGAGAGCAGAGGAAAGGGTAACCGAGAGAGAGAGACTGAAGGCAGTCTTTGACTTGCCCGGTGACTGGGCCAAGGTAAAACTGCTTGTAGATGTCATTTGTCTCTATAGTTTCTAGGGTCCCAAAGCATCTAGAGTCATGGATATATTTGGACTGAGACACCAAAGCAGGACAATTTGAGGGAAAGCAGGAAATCCATTGCCCCTCTTATCCACACCAAGTCTCTGTATGACAAAGAGCTCCAAGCTCACGTTTTTCTCTTGGCCTGGACTTTGGGTCTTCACATCCTCATAGGTCAATTTCTTCCAGGTCTGGAGAGAGGGGCTGTGTCAGAAACAAGACAAAAGTTCTGGGTGAAAAATGAAGACATTTAGTCAATCACTACATTGCTAGGTATATTAGTCTGTTATTATATTGCTATAAAGGACTACCTGAGACTGGGTAATTTATAAAGAAAAGAAGTTTAATCGGCTCATGTTTCCTCAGGCTGTACAGGAAGTGTGGCTGCAGGGAACCTCAGAAAACTTACAATCATGGTGAAAAGTGAAGGGGAAGCAAGCACATCCTACATGGCTGGAGCAGAAGGGAGAGAACTGGGAGGTGCTACACACTTTTAAACAATGAGATCTCTTGAGAACTCACTCACTTTCATGAGAACAGCAAGGAGAAAGTCCGCCCCCATGTTCCAATCATCTCCTACCTGGTCCCTCCTCCAACATTGGCTATTTCAATTTGACGTGAGATTTGGGCAGGGAAACAAGTCCAAACCGTATCACTAGGCCTCCATGCCAAACTGCTCCGTGCTGAGGAGCATCTAAGTAGTCAATCATTGTACACTTTTCATTTAGAAATGTTGGCAGGCATAGCCCTGACCAAAGACATCGAGAGGCTACAGATCTGTTCACCATTACAGCTTGGGGGAGCCCAAACCCATGAGGTCTATAACCATGAAGTCCATTCTAGAAAAGTAGATTTGAAAAGGAATTCATATGCAATCTAGGGTAACTAGGGTAATCTACTATTTTGTAGATAAAGAAGCTGAGGTCCAGAGAAGGGATGTTACTTGGCTAAGTCCACACAGCTACTTGATGACTTACCCTGGTTTAGACACTAGCCCTCTGGACTTCTATATACTTTGTTCCATTTCTCCATTTTCTCCTTTACTTAGAGGCAAGAGAAAACTTTTCAACTTATGCCTCAACCAAAAATAAATGAGTAAAAACCCCTCAAATAGGCAAGTTCACTTGTGCAACACTTTATGGCTTATTCTGTGCTTTACCAAATGCTTTTTGGGGCATCACAATACTTGTAGCAGACAGCAGCTAATTGTATGCTTACTTACGGATGAAATCACGTGATGGTCTTGCAATCAGAAAATGACAAAGCTGGCATTGGAAACCAGATCTTTTCCTTGCATTTCTTTTTTTCTTTTCTTTTGCATCACTCAGTTTTTAGAGTTTGTGTCACCCAGGGTGCCTTGCTTGCTCTGTCACCCATGCTGGAGTGCAGTGGTGCCATCTTAGCTCACTGCAGGCTCTAACTCCTGAGCTCAAGAGATCCTCCTGCCTCAGCTTCCCAAGTAGCTGGGACTACAGGCACACACCACCATACCTGGCTAATTTTTTTATTTTTTGTAGAGACGGGGTCTCGCTATGTAAGCCCAGGCTGGTTTCAAGCAGTCTTCCTGCCTCAGCCTCCCAAAATGTTGGGATTACAGGCATAAGCCACTGTGCCTGGCCTGCATTTATTTTTGCAAATATTTATTGGGTGCCCACTTCACACACCCCAGACACTATGCTGGGAGCACATTTGTATCCATGTGTATTAATGCCAGTTATAGGTACGTTGCCTGTGTATCCGTCAGCTTTGGCTAAATCATGCTGCAATAACAAACAGTTTCAGATACCTGTGGCTTAAAATATAAAGATTTTATTTTGACTCATGCTACACGCCCTGGCTCTGCTACCTGTCCTTATCATCTCATTCTAGGATCCAGGCTAATGAAGTAACCAAGAACACTATGTCCTAGACATGGTGTTTACTCTATAGCCGTTATAAAACTCTTCTTAGAGGCCTCAGTTCTGGAGGAAGGAGGAAGCAAGAATAAGGAAAGGGTGCCCCAGAGATAGAAAGGGAAGCCATTGTAAGAGCTCTGCAAAGATGATTTCATTAGTTACAATTGTAGGAACAGAAAAATGACTGGTTTGCATTTCAAACAAGGGAAAAAAGAACCATTGTTTTGTGTGTTGAGTGTGAGCCGGCTGGGTATTGGATTCTGAATTCTTTGTTATATCCTCTGGCAAGAATTCAGCTGGCCTCTTACTTCGTCCTGTCAAACCCTGAAATGGACTACAGCCTTTGAACTGAAATGCTGCACACCCAACCCAAAACTCAGACAGCTCTGAAAGCGCTCACTGCTCAGCAGCCGATTTTAAACCACTCTTGCCCTTGGCGACTTTAAATCATCTCCCCACCAACACCCTGGAACACATTAGACAACTTTATTGCCACATTCCTTGCCAATTTAATTTTTGTAAATCATATTCTAGCACTTTAGATTTCCTCATGTAACAGAGAGGTTTTCAAGTGAGCCTTGGAATCCAAGAGTGGACTCCCGGGCCTGTGGGGATCACGGCACTCCATCCTTAAAAGGGAGCAGGAGTAATTGTTAGCTGATGTCCCTGGCATGTTTTGGTGTCTTCGGATACTGCTCTAATTATGACTGTTATGATAACATGACATGGGTGACTCTGTGGAATCTGAAATATTGCATGTCCAACGTCAGCCCAAATGAGAACCAGGAAGCCGGCAGAGAAGGACCCAGTCAGAATAGATTTGCTGACTCTGTTACGGCGTTAAAATCACCTGAGTGGATTTATCCAAATTCAGAGTAAATGTTCCATAAAAACCTCTTAAAACTTTTATTTCAAAATGGCTTTTTAAATTAAATTTTAGAAATAACAATAAATATGATAAATACAGAGTATGGAAAGTGGTAAATACAGATAAATCAAAAGAAAAAAG
>NW_012105143.1:461474-495254 GCF_000951045.1 Mandrillus leucophaeus
TAAATTTTCTGTTTGTGTCCTTGCCCATTTTATTACAGGGGCAACTCATATTTTCATAGTGATTTTTAAGAACTCTGCAAAAGTTGATGAACAGCACCTTGACTGAGTAGAGAATTCTTGGGGGCACATCATATGTCCTTCAAAACTGTTGACCTTGCCTCCCAGGCCTTTGGTGCATAAAGTTGTAAATATTGGAAATAGCCTACTTTTTGTCTTTTTGGTGACATGTTTATCTTACTTCAGTGATTTTCAGCCAGGGGTGATGTTGTCCTGCAGGGGACATTTTTGGCTGTCACAACTTGGGGATGCTACTGGTATCTAGTGGGTAGAGTTCAGGGATGCTGCTAAGCATCCTACAGTGCACACAACAGGCCCCTCCCGCAGCAGGGAATTCTCTGCTCCAATGCACAGAACAGGCCCCTCCCACAGCAGGGAATTCTCAGCTCCAATGCACAGAACAGGCTCCTCCCACAGCAGGAAATTCCCTGCTCCAATGGCAGAACAGGCCCCTCCCACAGCAGGGAATTCCCTGCTCCAAAATGTCAACAGTGCTGACGTTGAGAAACCCTAATCTAAATGATTGGACAATTAATTCTTAAATAAATTCACCAAGATATGTCTTGATTTTAGTCATTTTTCAATAATTTGCCTGTTGCATGTTAGGGCCTATCAACAATTTTTCGGAAAAATTCCTGCTATCTAGCTGCCTTTATGTGTTTTTAAAATTTTCCTCTGCCTTCTGGCTAACATCCTCTATGTAATTCCATTTGTTATGCCATCTGAATTTATGTTCTCTACTATTTCTTTCCATTTCATAGGGACTTTGTCTCCTACCATTGTTTTCTTAGCACTATCAGTTTTCTCTTCACCTTTGTAGAGTGTTTGCCCATTATTTTTAATTATATTGACAAGTAAAGCATTTACTCTTCTAACCTTTCTTATAGTTGCAGAAATATGTCTTTTCCAGAAGTATACTCTTAGTCTTTTTTTTGCTGCTTGTGTTTATTTTCTTTTTTTGTTGTGTTAGAAAATTTTGTACAAACCCTATGTTGTGTTTCCTTTTTTCTTTTTTTTGTTTTGGTTTACTTATTTTAGAATGGATACTTATCTATCCAGTCTTCCTATTTATCATAAAAAGTGTGGCTAGTTTTACTTTGGGTTTCCTTCTTATTTACCTGGGGTCTCTTTGAATGTCCTCCATGGAGGACACAAAACGAAGGCTGGTTCAAGTTTATTTAATTAGCCAGAATTTCAGGAGCCTGGAGGTGGGAATGGGGGTCACAGAAGCTAAGTAACTTAGTCATTGAACACTTTTTCTTCTACATTTTATGTAACCATGTTATAAGGTACCATCTCAACAACTTGGAGAAGTAGCCTTTCCCTTTGAGAGAATGTCCCAGTGGCACCAGATTCATCATCAGCTTTGAAATGACACAGGCTTATTGCTTGAAGAATAATAGAAACCTTATTAGCAATGTGTTATTTGGAAAATGCAGTCATATATTTGTCTGTTGCTTTTGAGGCTGCTGGGCTACAGAAAAGCTACAAGTAAATTGGAAACTCTGTTGATCCAAATGCCTACTCTTCCTAAGCCATATTTAAGGCTTTCCAACTAAAATTAATTAACCTGTTAATCCAACTATATTGTTTTTAAAAAGATCCCAATGCACAGCCTCAATGGAAAACAATATGGTAGTTTCTCAAAAATTAAAAATAGAATTATCATACCATCCAGCAATTTTACTCCTGGGTATATACTCCCAATAACTAAAAGCAAAAATTTCAACAGATATTTGCACGCTCATGCTCACAAAAGCATTATTCACAATGCAAAAAAGGTGGAAGCAACCCAAATGTCCATCAATGGATAAACAGCTAAACAAAATGTGGTTCATCATACAATGGAATGTTACTCAGCCTTAAAAAGGAAGGAAATGATGGTACATGCTGAACATGGATAAACCTTCAGGACATCATGCTAAGTGAAACAAACCAGTTACAAAAGTATAGCTACTATGTGATCCCACTTACGGAAGTACCTAGAATGGTCAAATTCGTAGAGACTGAAAGTAGAATGGTGGTTGCCAAGGGGACATCAGGACAATGTTGTTAATAGTTGTTAATAGGTATAGAGTTTCAACTTGGAAAGATAAAAAAAGTTCCAGAGAGAGATGGTGGTGATGGTTGCACAATATAAGTATACTTAATGCCACTAAACTGTACACTTAAAGTGGTCAAAATGCTAAATTTTGTGTTATGTATATATTATCAAAATTTAAAAAATTTGAAATTTCTAAGCAAAGAAAAAAGAAAGAAAGAGCCTGAGTGGAAGGATGTATAAGGTTATAAGAGATTGTGTCTCATCTAATAACCTAGACAAGCCAGATAAACTACTAGTCATAGAGGGTTTCTTCCTTGAGCCAATAAAATAGCTGAGAAAATTAGGTGAACTAAACTTCAGAAAATCTCTTCATAGAAAAAGAAGCCTATGGCTGCTCTTATGCCTGTCAGACCACAGATAGAAGGAATGCACCATGGAAGAGGGTAGGGAGAAACTGACTGAAGAGTGTAAATACTTTCGGCAGGAATGTATAGGCCAGAATAATGAATTAGAGCTCTGAGGACCCCTACACACAGAGCATATCTGTGCCCAGAGGTGAAATTTGTTTCATGTGCTGGACTATGAAACACATCTCATATGGAGTATATTATCTGATCACAATGGTATTAAATTAGAAATCAGGGCAAGGCATGGTGGCTCACATCTGTAATCCCAACAAGTTAGGAGACTGAGGCAGTTGGATCACTTGAGCCCAGGAGTTTGAGACAAGCCTGGGCAACATGGTGAAACCCACCTCTACAAAAATTTCAAAAACATTAGCCTGGCATGGTGGCATGCACCTGTAGTCCCAGCTACTCAGGCAGCCGAGGTGGGAGGAATGCTTGAGCCTGGGAGGTGGAAGTAGATGCGAGCTCAGAACATGTCACTGGACTGAAGCCTCAGTGACAAAGTGAGGCCCTGTCTCAAAAAATAAAATAAAATAAATTACAAATCAATAACAGAAATACCCCCAAGTCCAAAATATTTGCAAATTAAGCAACACACTTTTAAATAGCCGAAGAGTCTAAGAAAACATTGCATGAACTATTTGAAAATATTTTACACTGAGTGATAATCAAAACACATGAAGTTTGTTAAATGCAGCTAAGTTAGTAGTTGGAAGGAAATTTGGTAGTTTTAAATACTTGGATTAGAAAAGAAGGTATGAAATACTCTAAGTTTCCATTTCAATAATCTATACAAAGAGAAAATTAAACCTAAAGTAAAAGGAAGGAAATGATTTTTAAAATAACAATGAACAATAAAGCAGAAAATAAGCAGCATAGAAAATAAAGTTAAAAGTTAGTTTTTTGAAAGAAAATAAAAAGAGTAAATCTTCAGATACATTAATAAATAATAAAAAAGTACAAATTACCAAGATCAAGAAGGAATGTGAAGATACTACTACAGATCCTACATACACTAAAAAGAAAATTATGGTACACTATGTCAATAAACTGAACAGCTTTGACAAAATTGGCAAATTCTCTGGTAAAACATATGGAACTGACATGCAAAGAAGCAGAAAACTTAAATAACTTCGTATCTATTAAAAAACTGAATTTGTGACAATAGGAAAAAAAAATCTTCCTACCAAAGAAACTGCAGGTTTAGATATATTCACTGGTGAATCTTATCAAATTCTTAAGGAAAGGATAACACCAACAATATGCAAACTGTTTTGGAAAATGGAGGAGGAGAGTAACTTCAAAATTCACTTTACTAGGGCAGCATTAGCCCGATATAAAAACCTGGCAAAGATGTTGCCAGAAAAGGCAATTAGAGATTAAATCCTTCATACATATAGATTAAACATACCCTAACAAAATATTAGCCAATATAATTTAGCAACATATCAAAACAGTAACACGTTATATACAATTAGGGATTAATTTCAGGAATGCATAGTGGTTTCAAAGTTTAAAAACTGGTCTGTATAATTTACCACATTAACAGAATAAAGAAGTAAAACATCATCTCTTTAGACACAGAAATTGCATTTGACAGGATGCAACACTCATTAACAATTAAAAAATAATAATTTGAGAAAAGTGGGAATAAAATAAAATTTACTCAATTTGATAAATAACATCAATGAAAAACCTATAGTTAACATAATACTTAATTGTGAAATATTAAGCCCTTTTTTCCTCAGACAGAAAAAAGGTAATAATGTTCATTATCATTACTGTTCACCAGTATAATGGACATTCTAGCCATTGCAAAAAGGCAGGGGGAATTAAAAAGAAAGTTCAGAAAGGTTAGAAAGGAAAACATCAAGTGCCTTTTTTACCAGAATAACATTATTATATACGTTGAAAACTCTGTGGAACCTACGAATAAATCTACTATAACTAATAAGTAAATTTAGTAAGGCCAAAGTCTATAAAGCCAATGTATGGAAAATAAATTGTGTATCTTTATTTTAACAACAAAATTAAACAATCTTAAAATGCCACTTACGTATCATTAAAACCAGCAAATACAAGGGAATAAATCTTACAATAGAGGTCTAAGACAACTATAGGTAAAATTACAAAGCATTACTGAGAAGAAAAGTAAAGAGACACTAAATCAATGTAACAAATATTATCTTCACAGACTGGAAGATAATAGAGTTAAGATATTTTTTTCTCCCCAATTTGGGGGAATCTCTACCAAAATCCCATGACTCCAAGCTTTACATGGAAATTCAAGGGATCTAGAATGTCCTAAAAAACTGGAGGATGTAACTACCTGATTTCAAGACTTGAAATTGTCTAAATAAAGTTGTCTATCTTTATGCTCATACCATCCTGTCTTGCCTTTGAAGGTAAGTAGTCAAGACAGTACGGTAAGAGCATAAAGACAGACAACTAAAGCAACAGAACAGATTGAGCCCAGAAACAGAATCACACATATGGTCAATTGCTTTTTGAGTAAGGGGCTAGGTCAATCCAATGGCAAATGGAACGCTTTTTAAAAATAAATTATGCTGGAGCAACTA
Organism: Mandrillus leucophaeus; assembly: GCF_000951045.1. Lineage (NCBI taxonomy): Eukaryota > Metazoa > Chordata > Mammalia > Primates > Cercopithecidae > Mandrillus > Mandrillus leucophaeus. Next base: position 466,562 of record NW_012105143.1, read on the forward strand.
GATAAAGGTATGAGGACAAAAAGCTTAATCATTCCACACACAAAACTTCATTTGAAGTGCATCATGGTCAACTCAACACAAGCACAAAAGTCAGAAATATAAAACTTCTAGAAGAAAACAGGAGAATACCTTAGTGACCTTGAAGTAGAAAAAAAAAAAAATCTCTGGGACAGGATACAAAAGGTATACTATCCATAAAGGAATAGAATGGTACATTTAACTTTATCATAATTTAAGATTTCTGCTCATCTGCTTTTATCTTCCTTAACTTTGGTTCAACTTTTATTGTATTTGGAAAAATTTCCTGTGGCATACGGTTACCACCTTGCCCTGACGCCCCATCCCTTCACTCCACCCCAACTTTGCTTTTCTTGATCCTTTTGGTCAAGATAAGGGGAAGTGTGCTAGTATTTTTACTTAAATTATCTTCTGGCTTTTGTGCCCCCTATATTCCTTCAACCATTTAGGGAAACGGCTTGGAGTGTTCAGCCTGAGTCCATTTTGTGCCCTCATTCTCAGTTCCTCGATCTGATGATAAATTTGTACCAGTTCATACCCCAACACAATCAGCTTCATTGGTAAAGGTTTTCTTTGGAGAACCCTATTAAATGCCAGTGGCTATTTCACTTGACACCTCTGACAGTCCTAAAATGTTTGTTTGGAAAAGCATGTGACAAGTATAGTAAATAGCAAAGAATTGAAAGAAAAGTAATAAAGATAATTAAGTGACTCTGAGTATTGATTTATGAAGGATGATTGAAGATGTTAATACAAACCACATTTCTTTCTGGAACACCCAGTGAAAGAGGGGGGTTGATGAGGCAATAACTGCTAACAGAATAAACAGCCAAAGGAGAAAGACATCTGTGGGTGGTATCAAGGGTATAACTCCAAGTTTTCAGGAGGAATTTCATAAAGAAATGCTTAGGCTGAGAACGTTCCAGTTAGTGGGAGGCCTGGAGCATGGCAGGCTGCGCCTAAAGACATGGGTTCCTGTCACAGACCTGAGATTCCGGAATCAAATAAAGCCTAAGGATGCTTATAATAGAGCATCACACAGAGACCAAGCGTGTGTGAGGGGTTCTCTCAGTCTTTCTTCCTTAATTAATTAATTTCTTTCTTAATTTCTTTCTTTCTTAATTCAGTGGCTATGAATACCAAAGAAAAGTGATAATGGGGGTTCTCTAATCCATACAAACAATGGCTGTGTTTTTGTGTTTAAAAAAAAAAAATCAGTAGGAGAATCACTTGAACCTGGGAGGCAGAGGTTGCAGTGAGCAGAGATCGCACCACTACACTCCAGCCCGGGTGACAGTGCGAGACTCCATCTCAAAAACAAAACAAAACAAAACAACAACAGCAAATATATATACAAATATATATATATATATATATATACACATACACATATATATATATATATATATGTCATCTAGAAGAAGGGAAATCAATTAGTTTTCTAGTATAGAAAAGACTAAACTGGAAATTAATCATATATAACATCTATAACAGATTATTGTATGTACATAATATGATACTTTATATCAGTAAATACAGATAAAGGCCTAGTGTCTCTTGCATTAAGAAGGTAAGCCTTAAAAAAACATTTTAATGAAAAACGGAAGGCTGCTGTTACCTCTATGGGTAAACCAGAAAGTTATCCAGACAGGGATGACTAACCCTTCCTTTGCCCCATGGAAAGGGATTCAGATGAACTCTGCCAGTCATGGGACCCATGCGAGGACAGGTTGATGGGAAATCTTGAACTGAAGTGGAACCTGTGCTTGAGTTGCGCTCCGGCTTTTGTTGCCTGAATTTCCTGTCTTCCCACTATTTGTCCACTAGGATTGTGAGGTTTAACAGTGCGAGGTTCATGTCTTTCATTTTTGTATTTCCAGTGCAAGGCATGAATAAGCAAGGTCTCTAAAATACATCTGATACATGTGCCCTTCTTGACCGCCATGGCTGCCATCCTGGCCAACCACTGCCATCTCTTCTCTGGATGGCAATGTCAAACAGCGTGACCAATGACCACTTTTCTACACCTGCCTTCTATGATATGTTCTTCGCAGGGAAGCCAGAATGAACCAGCCTCTGTGGCCAATTTAATCTATGTATTACTTCCTTTGTATCTCGTATGTTCCTGCCTCTCTGCTTTTCCTCTCATTTGGAGTACCTTCCCCTGACCTTTCTTTTCTTCAAGCCCCCATGCAGACCCTTCTTTCATTTCTGTAGCTTTTATTAATTTAGAGCATCTCATTAATTTAGTCATTCAATAAGTTATTTACCATTTATGAGCATCCACTGCATGCCACACATTGTGCTAATTTCTGAAGATATGAATATAAATAGGAAGATAATCTGGGAACATAACCTAATACTGGGATGTACCAATGGTCCACAAACTTGGCTAATTTATAGCCCCAGACGAATATTTAAAAAAAAATTACAGATACTCAGTGTGTCCATCCTCAGGCTGTTTCACTCACATTTCCTCTGCTTCGTTCTGTATTGCAGAGAGGTTGTCAGCTGGGAAATAGGAAGAGGGAAATTTGGAGGAAGGAGGAAGGGATAAGCAGGTGTTTCTCCCATCCCCCTCTGACTTGGTGTCACCTCCAGCAGTGACCATGATAGCGGTGAGGTTTCAGCTTCCTCTGAACAGGCCAGAGGGGGATGCCTCTATGGGTAAACAAGAATGTTATTCAGACAGGGATGACCAGCCCTTCCTTTGCCCCATGGAAAGTCCTTGGACACCAGTCCTACTACTTCATTGCTCTGTCCCTTCAGCCTCGGGATGATAGTGGCTTCCTGTTCTTACTACTGTTCAGGTGACTTTACTGTTTTCTATTTTATTTAGCTCTTCCCACACTTGTACAACAACTTTCCTATCTTAGATTTCCTTTGTTTTAAATATTCAGAGTGGTTCCCATCTTCCTGGTTGGATACTAGCACTGTTGGATACTACTACAGTCATTGGTACCAGAATTGGCCCCAGTAAAACAGATTTTCAGGATGCAGTGCCGGATTTGGGTTGTTCATGTCTTTGAGTGTGGTCGTTTCCTTGAAGAATGGTGGGGAACTATGAGTGTCCTGTAGCATGTGGTAGAGTCACAGTTATTTAAATATGTCATCTATGCTTGCTTGGGATGAAGTGTCTCACCCATCATGGTGTTCTGTCCTTCCACTCTAATCCTCAAATGCTTCTGCCCAAGGAACACATTCCACTGAGAGAGAAGTGCAGAAAAGGATTCTTCTTATGCTCATCATCACCAGGAAGCAGTTGGCCGCATCCGTTTAGAACTGCTTGCGGGATACTTTATGTGCCAATTACAAAGGTGTTGCCTCTCCACTCCAAATTTATTCTTCATTCCTTGCTTTCTTTTTTATTGATTTATTTTTGTTGATACATAATAGATGTGCATATCTAGGGGTACATGTGATAATTCGATACATTCATGTGATGTGTAAAGATCAAATCAGAGTAATTGGGATATCCATCACTTTAAATATTCATCTTTTCTTTATGCTAGGAACATTCGAATTATTCTTTTTTAGCTATTTTGAAAGATATCTGCTTTTCTTTTTCCTTTGGTAGCTGGTTTGTCAGTGGAGTGTACTGGGGAGACACTGCAGGAGGAAGGGGCTTCCTTGTCGGTTCTAGCGTCTTCTCTTAGCAGGCCCAAGCAGTGCACGCAGCTCTCAGTGCTCGGCTTGGACAGTGTGAGCGGCAGCCGCGGCACCAGGTTCCCTGCCATGCACAGCAGCAGCCCCGGGGCCGGCAACTTCCCTCCACCTCCCCCTTGAAAAGTTCCCCCTGCTATCTTAGAAGAAGGATATCTCCTTAGAAGGAGGATATTCTGCAGAGGAGGTTTCCAGCAAGTTCTGCCGGCGCGGCACTACAAACGCTTCTCTGCCATTCAGGGAGCCACGGTCTTTCCCTCCCCAATGTCATCTGAGGCTAAGCTCTAGGGGAGACGAGGGTCTTGTCGTTGGTTGCTCTATCTCATCCCTAGGGGTAGAGGATATTCTTTATAGGGGTAGTGGATATTCCTTATATGTTCTATTCCTAATTAGAGTTCTCATCACCTCCTTCCAGACAATCCCTCATTCCTCCAACTCCCCATCACAGTTAATAATTCTTTATAACTAACTTGCTGTGGTCAAATGATTGAACAATTTGTCCCCTGGTGAGATCCTGATTGAGACTCTCTATTATGGTGCCAGCTATGAAACAACAACAGTCTCCAGTCTCCTGAGAGACTGGAGCACTGCCCTGCAAGATGTATCATACATTTATTATTAAAAAAAGACTTTATTTTTTTAGAGTAGTTTTAGTTTCACTGGAAAATTTAAGACAAGATACAGATTTCACATATACCCCTTATTTTCCCATTACCAACATCCCCCACCAGAGGATGCATTTATTATAATGAATAATCCTACATTTACCCATTGCTATCACCCAAAGTCCTTAATTTACATGTGGTTCACTCTTGGTGTTGTACATTCTATGGGTTTAAACAAATGTGTGATAACATATACCCACCATAATAGTATCATCAAGTATTTTCACTGCTCTAAATGTCCTCTCTGCTCTGCCTCTTAATCCCTCGTTCCCCACACCCCCTGGCAACCACTGATCTTTTTACTGTCTCCACAGTTTTGTGGCATACAATTTGAAACAGCAATCAACATATGGTACCATTTTTCCATCAGCCAAAATAATGAGCCCGGGAACCAAAAGATTGAAGTCATGATTACACCTAGTAACCCACTCACAGGTACTGTACTTTTGATTCCTGTGGACTCTCCCAGTCTAAAGTTCTGATTTCATAATGGAGGACTGCTTCCATGGGTGACACAGAAAGGCCCCCTTCAGATGAGCAGCTGAGATGATCTGGGCCTCTTTGTGCCACTGAACTGACAGAAGAGGGGTTCTGGGTACATTGTATGCTTTTCCTTAACGGGGGTAGTAGCTTCCAACTGGTGCTAATTTTTGGATTGCTTCATGGTCTCGTATATGCCTCCTCAGCACTCGTATCAGGATTTGGTAGATAAATCTTCTTTATTGAAACAGGTTGAATGGCTTTTGTTTGCTTGATTGAACCTTGTCCAATAAACAGGCCTCATTAAACTCATATCTTCCCCTGCTTCTACCACTCTCTATCCCTCTTCCCAGCTCTATTTCTCCATAGCACTTACCAATGTATAACTTACTCATTTTCACCCTCAGTTAGTCATTTATTTATGTTTCACAAAGGCAGGACGCAGGTACATTTTATGCTTTTACTTCTGTACAGCTAATGCCTAGAACCATGCCTGGTATAAGCTCTCTGTAAACATTGTTAAATGAATAGATCAAAACGGGTATAGATTTTGAAGTATATGATTGTACATGGTGACTAATCCTCCAAAGTAAGCCATCAATTCCATGCAATTCAAATCAAATTTCAAATAGTCTTTCACTGAAATTAAGAAGCTAAGATTCATATGAAAGAATAAACACAACCAGTAAAGCATTTAGAAAATGTAGGGGAGAGGACTTGCCTTTTCATTTATTGAGATTTATCATAAAACCATATTAATAAAGTATGGTAATAACCTAGAAATAGAAAAAACAGTGGATTAGAATAGAGATCTCCAAAACAGACAAACCCACACATGAAATGTGATAAAAGATAGAGGTGGTACAGCAAATTGCTGAAGAAACAATAAACTATTCAATAAGCAGCACACCCAAAAAAGGCTATTGCTAAACAAGAAAATGAAATTAGTTCTCTACTCCATACCATCCAAAAAATTAAATTACCATTGAACAGATGAGCAAAATATGAAAATCTGAACTATACGATTTTTAGAAAGAAATGCAAGAGAATATCATTATGATTTCAGATAGGGCAGGATTTCTTAACCATGAAAAATAATGACACCGGCTAGGCACGGTGGCTCACGCCTGTAATCCCAGCACTTTGGGAGACCGAGGCCGGCAGATCATGAGGTCAGGAGATCAAGACCATCCTGGCCAACATGGTGAAACCCCGCCTCTACTAAAAATACAAAAAAAGTAGGCAGATGTGGTAGTGGGTGCCTGTAGTCCCAGCTGATTGGGAGGCTGAGGCAGGAGAGTGACCTGAACCCGGAAGGTGGAGCTTACAGCGAGCCGAGATTGTGCCACTGCACTCCAGCCTTGGCGACAGAGCAAGACTCTATCTCAAAATAATAATAATAATAAATTTAAAAATAATGCACACCATGAAAGGAAACATTTTTATTTTGATTCAATTTAAATTAAAATATTTTCATATTAGGCAAAAAATATAATGGGAACAAATTTATGTTGTTTACAGATTGGGCTAATTTACATTGTTTACAGATTGCCTATCTCACAGAACTATTACATGAGTTTCTACCTTTTAAGGGCATGTAACAACACCATGGATATGATAGCTGCTATTATTATTACCACTCCCACTTCCTATCACATTTGCCAGCTTCATTTAGGCTTCTAAGCATGCTTTAGAGGGAAAAATGTCATATAATGGAAATAGGGATATTACAAATTCAGGGGACCCAAAATAGTATTATAATATTAAAATTTGCATAATAGTAAACCCAGTGGTTCAACCCACGCAGCTGGCAAAGATATAGTGTCCAGGAAATATATTTTTTAATTCTACAAATTAATAAAAATAGAAACAATCTAAAAAATAGACATTTAACAGAAGAGGAAGCCTAATAATAAATAAACATATGAGCAAGATATTAATGTTGCTTTCATGCAGGAGAATGGAAGTGAAAAGAAACAAAAGTGATGTACCATTTCACACTCAAAAGAATGAGAAAAATTAAAAATTTGAAATTCTAAATTGACAAGAATATGGGAAAATGTAAACTCTAATATCTTGCTAATGGAAGTACTTCATAAATGTATAAAACTATTTGAAGAACAATTTGGCAACATCTATTAAGACTAAAGCTCCCTAATCCTTGAGACTCAGTAATTGTACTAAAAAACTGTAGAGCAGATTTATGTGGAAATAACAGAATATTCATGGCAGTGCTGCCTGTTAAACCAAAAAAAAAAAGTGAAAAGACCTAAATATGCATCAACGGAAGATTTGATAAATGTGCTATATCCACAGAACACTTTAAAGTGGTTGAAATGAATGAACCAGACCTTGATGTAGCAAGCAAATCAAATCCTGCATGGTGTGGAACAATGAAACCAATTTGTGGGAGGATATATACAAGAGGGCGTCCTTACACCTATTTTAAATTTATACACAACAGTAGAATCTATTGATTGTGGATATTTACGTACATGAAGAGAAGAATGGGATGTCTGGTGAAGGAGGGATAGGAAATAGTACAGGAGAGAAATACAACGGTGACCTCAACTTTATAACATTTTATTTCTTAAAAGTAAGAACATGAAACAAATGTAACAAAATTTTGACACTTTTTAAATTTGAGTATTTGGTATATATGTGCTTGTTATGTCACTCTTTTTGTAGAAATAAATATATTATTTTTCATTATTTCCTAACGATGTCAATCTAACACTCGTATCTTTATAAAATTTTCAATGCGTTCTAGCACCTCTTTTTTGCCTATGCCTCATTCCCTCTCTGTCCTCATTAGGATGCAATATTCATGTGGCTGCCAAGTGAGTCAGGAAAGTTGGGGAAAAAAAATCAACAAATGTTAATGTGTCTCTGAAAAAACTTGCAGAGATGCTGTGCTCGCACGTACTTTCCACAAAAGACCATTTATTAAGTGTTTTAATCATAATGTAAACGTATAGGCATGCTACTAAACAAAAGTTAAAGGAACACATGCATGTAAATATACATTAGCACCTTCTTCTACAGTATTTTAACTATTACTGGATTGTACTTTAGCTAACTATGGTGTTCTCTCTATAAATGTAAAACCATGACTGTTCTATTTTGTTTTGTTTGTTTAATTTTAGGTCAGGCGTTTGTTTGATTTTGTGTAGGTTTGTTATATAGGTAAATTTCATGTCACAGGGTTTTGGTGTACATATTATTTCATCCTTCCACTTTTCACTGTCAAGTAAACCCTGTTGTCTGTTCTTCCCTTCTTTGTGTCCATGTGTTATTAATGTTTAGCTTCACTTATAAGTGAGAACATGAGGTATTTGGTTTTCTGTTCCCGTGTTAGTTTGTGTAGAATTATGGGGAAGCTGAGGCAGGTGGATCACAAGGTCAGGCGTTCAAGACCAGCCTGACCAACGTGATGAAACCCCGTCTCTACTAAAAATACAAAAATTATCTGGGTGTGGTGGTGCACACCTGTAATCCCAGCTACTCAGGAGGCTGAGGCAGGAGAATTGCTTAAACTCCAGAGGCAGAGGTTGCAGTGAGCCGAGATCATGCCACTGCACTCCATCCTGGACAATAGAGTGAGACTCTGTCTCAAAAAAAAAAAAAAAAAAAATTATGGCCTCCAGCTCCACCCATGTTGCTGCAAAGGACATGCACTTGTTCTGTTTTATGGCTGTGTAGTATTCCATGGTGTATATGTACCATATTTTTTTATCCAGTCCACCAGTGATGGGCATTTAAGTTGAAACCATGACGTTGCTATTGTGAATAGTGCTACTATGAACAGACGAATGCATGTGTCTTTGTGATTGAATGATTTACATTCCTCTCAGTATATACCCAGTAATGGGATTGCTGGGTCAAATGGTACTTCTGTTTTAAATTCTTCGAGAAATCACCACACTGCTTTCCACAATGGCAGAGCTAATTTATACTCCTACCAGCAGTATGTAAGTGTTGCCTCTTCTCTGCAACCTCACCAGCATCTGTTATTTTTTGACTTTTTAATCACAGCCATTCTGACTGGTATGAGATGGTATCTCATTGTGGTTTTGCATTTCTATACTGATTACTCATGCTGAGCATTTTTTCATGTGCTTGCTGGCTGTGTGTATGTCTTCTTTTGTAAAGTGTCTGTTCATGTCCTTTGGCGCACTTTTTAATGGGGTTGTTTTTTGTTTGTAAATCTTTTTAAGTTCCTTATAGATGCTGGATATTAGACGCATAGTTGGCAAATATTTTTTCTCATTCTGTATGTAGGTTGTCTCTTTACTCTGTGGAAAGTTTCTTTTGCTGTGCAGAAGCTGTTTAGTTTAATTAAATCCCATTTGTCAATTTTTGTTTTTGTTGCAATTGCTTTTGACATCTTTGTCATTAAATCTTTGCCAGGGCCCATGTGCAGAATAGTATTTCCTATGTTATCTTCCAGCGTTTTTATAGTTTTAGGTTTTACATATCAGTCTTTAATCCATCTTGAGTTGATTTTTGTATATGGTGTAAGGAAGGGTTCCAGTTTCAGTCTTCTGTATATGACTAGCCAGTTATTCCAGCACCATTTGTTGAACAGGGAGTCTTTTTCCTATTGCTTGTTTTTGTCAGTTTTGTCATGGATCAGGTGGTTGGAGGTATACCACCTTATTTCTGGACTCTATCCTATTCCACTGGTCCATGTGTTTGTTTTTGTACCAGTACCATGCTGTTTTAGTTACTGTAGCCTTGCAGCATAGTTTGAAGTCAGTTATCATGATGCCTCCAACTGTTAATATGTTCTTTTTGCTTAGGATAACTTTGGCTATTCAGGCTCTTTTTTGGTTCCATATTAATCTAAACCCTGGTTAGCTTTCTTTCTAAGTATTTGTTCTTTTCTTTTTCTTTTTTTTTTTTTTTGGTTTGTTTTGTTTGAGGCAGAGTCTCACTCTGTGGCCCAGACTTAAGTTCAGTGGCACAATCTTGGCTCACTGCAACCTCAACCTCCTGGGTTCAAGAAATTTTGTGCTTCAGCCTCCTGAGTAGCTGGGATAACAGGCACACACCACCAGGCCTGGCTAATTTTTGCATTTTTAGTAGAGACAGGGTTTCACCATGGTGGCCAGGGTGGTCTTGGACTCCTGACCTCAAGTGATCCGCCTGCCTTAGCCTCCCAAAGTGCTGGGATTACAGATGTGAGTCACCATGCTCAGCCAGTATTTATTCTTTTCATAACTATTGTGAATGGTGTTCATTCTTGATTTCGCTGTCAGCTTGAATGTTTTTGGTGTACAGGACTCCTACTCACCTTGGTACATTGATTTTGTATCCTGAAACTTTGTTTTTCAGATATGGAAGCTTTTAGGTGGAGACTATGGGGTTTTCTAGGTATTCAATCACGTCATCTGCAAACAGAGATAAAGTGACTTCCTCTCTTCCTATTTGGATGCCTTTCATTTCTTTCTCTTGCCTGAGCACTCTGGCTAGGACTTTCAGTACTATGTTGAATAGGAGTGGAGAGAGAAGCCATCCTTGTCTTGTTCTGGCTCTCAAGGGGAATGCTTTCAGCTTTTTCCCATTCAATATGTTGGCTGTGGGTTTGTATCGATGGCTCTTATTTTGAGGTAGGTTTCTTTAATACCTAATTTGTTGAGGGTTTTTAACATGAAGGGATGTTGACTTTTATCAAAAGCTGTTTTTTTTTTTTTTTTTTTGCAGCTATTGAGATGATCATGTGGTTTTTGTTTTTAGCTCTGTTTATGTGGTGAATCACATTTATTGAATCGTGTATGTTGAACCAAATTTGCATCCCAGAGATAAAGCCGACTTGATTGTGGTAGATTAGTTTCTTGCTGTGCGGCTGGACTCAGTTTGCTAGTATTTTGTTGAAGCATTTTGTGTCATATTCATTAGGATATTGGCCTGAAGTTTTTGTTGTTGTTGTGTCTGTGTCAGGTTTTGGTATCAGAATGATGTTGGCCTCACAGAATGGATTAGGAAGGAGTCTCTCCTCCTCCATTTTTTGGAATAGTTTCAGTCGGAATGGTACCAGCTATTCCTTATACATATGGTAGAATTCGGTTGCACTTTGGTTTGAAATGGTTACATTTTCTTGCCTTCTCTCATCCACCTCACACCCCTGCTAAGGAGCCCCCTTTGGAGCTTTCTTTGGGATCATTCTGGTGGGAATCAAGGTTTGCCCTTTTAGGGATAGAAGATTACATACCTCAAAATAAAATAGCTAATGATCTAAGCACCATTAATTTAATAGGGAGTCCTTTTCCCATTGCTTGTTTTTGTCAACTTTGTTGAATACTGAAATACCATATCATATATTTAATGGCAATCAGTATGAAGTCACAGCACAGAAAACTCTAACACTGCTTCCTTTGCATGGCTTAAAGTGGAAAGATGTTCACCTAAGAAGATTTACTCTCTAGATTTTATTTCCAATGACTGGCTTCCAAATAAAGAATTTTAAAAAGTTATTCACTCAATATATTTTTCTTGTGTTTTCTAGAAAAAAAGAATTTCACCAAATAGAAAGAATTTTCATTTGTTTTCATTGTAGGAAGCCTACAAAAATCTGAAGTTTCTTATTTAAAACATTAGCTATATCTGATATTTTCTAATTTTTATGCCTAGCATTAAAACTATTTTTTCATTTAATAATTCTCCCCACAGAAAACTTAGAAAACAGGAAAATGAAAACAAAAATCTTCATTAGGATGAGCTATGTACTGTTAATACTTTTGATGCATTTCATTTTACTTTAATATAGCTTCTGTATATACTTTTCACATATAACTTAGGTCACTGTGTATATGCATATATATACATATATATGAATATATAAGTTATATCTGGTAATTTGAAAACTACTTTCTGTTTATAAAATAAAAGCTGTTTGTCAAAACATAAAAGAAAAATACAAAGAAAAAATAATACTCTTACATCTAGAAAAGAGAGAGGGAGAAGGCCAGGCACAGTGGTTCACGCCTGTAATCCCAGCTCTTTGGGAGGCCCAGGTGGGTGGATCACGAGGTCAGGAGTCTGAGATCAGCCTGACCAATGTGGTGAAACCCCATCTCTACTAAAAATACAAAAATTAGCCAGGCGTGGTGGCACATGCCTGTAATCCCAGCTACTTAGGAGGCTGAGGCAGGAGAATTGCTTGAACCTGGGAGGCAGAGGTTGCAGTGCGCAAAGATTGCACCACTGCACTCCAGCCTGGTGACAGAGTGAGACTCCATCTCAAAAAAAAAAAAAAAAAAAAGATAGATAAGTACCTAACATTTTTGATATGCTTACGCAGTCTTTTTTTTTTTTTGCCAGGTAAAGTGTATATGCATGTGCATGTGTGCATTGTTTTGATAGTTGAGGTCATGTTGCATAAACTAATTTCTATGTGTAGATAACAGGAGCAGTTTTACTTCCTAGACAGAGGAGGACATGTAAAGAACATTTTAATAACAGATAATATCTGCCTTTGGGAGGTTTGTGATTCATTCTCAATTTTCAAAAATCTCAATGACTCATTATTCCATATGGGTTCTTTGATTAACTGCTTTTAATTAAAAATTAACATTGCATTTAGAAAAAACTTCCAGAGCACAAAGTATATAGAACAGGAAGCAAGGCTATCTTGTTTGTAGTTTTCCTTAGTCCCGTTCCCCAGAAATAACTACTGCTGCAACCAACATAGCCTTCCAGAAATATTTTTTCAAACAGTAGAATAGATATATGTTACCATCTATTGACAGTCAAACCTACGTGCATTATTATCAGCTTACTATGTGAATATATGTTATTGCTTTTAGTAATAATACCCATATTATCATGCATGTTTATACAAACAGGAATATCGTTGTTATGCTGTACTACACCTTGGTTATTTTGCTTAAATATTTGAAGAACTTAAAACATACCAGTTCATAAATATTAACCTCTTTTCTTTGCATGGCCATATAGAGGCAAATAACAATTTATTTGCTGAGTGCCTTAATAGTGGACCCACAGGTGGTCTCCTATATTTTGCTAAGAAAAGCAATGTGGCAAAGAACATCCTAATATACGCAGGCTAAATTATGAGATGTAGAATTGCTGGGTCAGCAAGGATGCCCATTTTAAATTTATGTATGCTGCCAAATTGGTCTCCAAACTGGTTACAATTTACTAGCCATGTGAGAGGATGACCTGTGCTTTTGGTGTTATATCTAAGAAATTATTGCTGAGACCAACGCCAAGAAGCATTTCCCCTATGTTTTCTTCTAGGAGTCTTAAGGTTTCAGATTTTAAATTCAAATGTTTAATACATTTTGAGTTGATTTGGGGGCATAGTAAAAGATAAGGGTCCAATTTCATTTTGAGGGGTGAGGGGAGTGGATATCCAGTTTTCTCAACACTAGTTGTTGAAGAGGCTATCATTTCCATGTTGTACATTCTTGACATCCTTGTTGAAGATCATTTGACTATATATGCATGGATTCATTTCTGAGATCCCTATTCTGTTTCATTGGTCTATATGTCTATTTTTATGCTAGTAACATACTGAGATTTATCCTTGGGATGCAAGTATTGTTCAATACACACAAATCAATCAATGCTGCTATATCACATTAATGGAAGGACAAAAATCACAATTGTCTCAATAGATGCAGAAGCATTTGACAAAATTCAATATTCTTTTGCAATAAAAACTCTCAACAAATTAAGTAAAATTACATCTCATTGTAAGTGACATATTATATGTAAAACCCCCCAAAAAGGCCACAAAATCATGGTTAGAAAAAATTCAGAAAATTTGCAGGGTGCAATATCAACCTACAAAGATTAGCTGCATTTCTATATACCAATAATGAACTATCCTGAAAGAAAATTAAGAAAACTACCATTTGCAAATAGCACCAAAAATAATAAAATACTTAGGAATAAACCTAGCTAAGGAAGTGAAACACTTGTTCACCAAAAACTATAAAATACTGAAGAAATCAAATCAGATAGAAATAAATAGAGAGGCATCCTGTGGTGTATTTATGGATTGGAAGAATTAATATTGTTAAATGTCCGCTATCAAAAGCCATCTACAGATTCATTGCAATAGATGCAACATAATCCTGATCGTAATCCCAAAGATATTTACAGGCATTTTTTTTAAACTCTAAAATTCATATGGAATCATGAAAGACCTCCACAGACTACAGCAAATTTGAAGAAGAGGAACAAAGCTGGAGGCATCATACTTCCTGACTTCAATGGATATTTCAAAGCTACAGTAATGCATTCACCTTTTCAGAACAATTATTCTGGAAATGTATTTTTTTACCTTGCTTTTTGTTTTTATTGACACTCTTCCTTGTGTTTTGTCTATCATCTATGACATTAATTTACGCTGTTTTTACTATTTTATTTCCCCTGCTTTTTGGATTCAGTCTGGTTTTTGTTTTTTATTTTAATTTTTAGGCTTGAGTTATATGCTTTGCTCATCAACTTTTAATAGTATCTTCTATACGTTGAAAGCTGTTAGTTTCCCTGTAAAGTACCATTTTAGCTGTATTTCTCAAGCTTAAATACATAGTGTCATCATTGTCATTCAGAGCTAAACACATTCTCAAATTTTACTTTTTTAAAGATTTCTTCTTTGACCCTTGAATTATTTAAAAGGGTACTTTCAAGGCTCCAAATACATGAAGCATTGCTTATCTCTGTTATTGTTCATTTCAATTGTTGTTAAATTGTAATCGAAAACTACATTTTATTATTTTTGTTTTACATAGTTATCATTAAAGTGATTAAAAATAAAAATGTTTGTTATAGTGACCTTCATTTTTACATTTCCAACTTTCATTTCTTTATGTAGATGCAAATTTTCATCTATCGTACTTCCTTCTGCCTGAAGAACTTTCCTTACCATTTCTTGTTGTACAATAAATTATCTTAGCTTTTATTTGGAAAAAGTTCTTTATTTCATCTTCATTTTTGAATGGTGTTTCTGCTGGGTATAGCATTCTGAGTTGATGTTGCTGTTTCATTTTCTTTTGGTAAAGATATTTCTATCTTGTCATCTTGTTTCCATACTTTGATGAGAAGTCAGCTATAATTTTCATCTTCATTCCTTTGTGTTCTGCTCCACTTCCTCTGCCTACATCATTTTCTTTCCATCATCAGCTTTCTTAAAAGTTTGACTATTATGTATCAGGCAATGTTTTTCTTTGTGCCAGAGTTTTTTTTATAGTTTTCAGACCTATAATTTGCTTTCATTTATTTTAGAAATTCTTATCTGTTATCTCTTCAAATATTTATTTTGCCACTTTCTCTGTACCTTTTGGGATACCAATTATACATACACAGTATCACAGCATATCTGTTGGCTGGCAAATTTTAGTGTTTACTTATATATGTACAGATCTACTTCTTCGTGGCTATTATTTGTGAAAGCATTAGAGCCAGAGCCAACCTGTTTTAACAGGTTGCTTAATTTTTGCTCTCTTTTCTCATAAATAATCCTCCTAACTGTGGCTGCCAGCCTACAAAATGGGCCTCACTCATCCTCACCTCCTGGCATTCCCACCACCTAGCACTGATGTCTCTGTGTAGTGCCGTCTTGCACTGTATAGTTAAACATGATTGACATATACAACCAATAGAAAATTGCAGAAAAGACAGTGTGACCTCTAAGGCAAAAGTTTTGCATCTTGTGTTTTGTTGTCTTGGATTACTTGCTCTTGGAGAATTCAGATCACACGAAGAAAACCAAGCAGCTATATGGAGAGGACCACACAGTAAGGAATTGAGGCCTGTGCCAACCACATGTAAAGAATTAAGGCCTCCTGCCTACAGGAGGTCCTGTCAATGGTTTGACTGTACTTTGTGACAGATTATGAACCAAACCCCTCCAGCAAAGCTGTTTTAGATTCCTGATCCTCAGAAACGATGTGACATAATAAGTGTTTATTGTCTTAATCTACTAATTTCATGGATAATTAATTATGCAGCAACAAATAACTAATGCAGATTCCATTTTGTTCCAAGGAGATGCATGCTTCATGTTAGTAGGCTCTCTCCCTGGCTTTCTATGAAGCTCTATGTCTCAGAAGACTTGTCCTTTACTTACCTTTAGTTGATCAAACTTAATAGCTATGGGGAAGCTTTCTATTGTTATGAAGAGACTGTTCCGCTTCACAGTAGCAGACAGGATTCAAGGAGGCCCTATGATATGGTTTGGATATTTGTCCCCTCCAAATTGCCTGTTGAAATGTAATCCCCAATGTTGGAGGTGGAGCCTGGTAGGAGGGGTTTGGGTCATGGGGCAGACCCTTCACGAATTGCTTGGTGTTCTCCTCATGGTCATGAATGAGTTTTCACTCTTTTAGTTCACCTGAGGGCTGGTTGTTTGAAGAATCTGGCACCCCTGCTGTCTCTTTTCGCACCCTCTCTTGTCATGCGACGCACCTTTCTGCCATGAGTTAAAGCTTCCTGAGGCCTCACCAGAAGCCAAGCAGATGCTGGCACCATGCTTGTACAGCCTGCAGAACCATGTGCCAAATAAACCTCTTTTCCTTATAAATTACCCAGCTGCAGGTATTTCGTCAGAGCAACACAAAAATGGACTAACACATTCTGTATTCACCTTGTACTCCTCAATCTTAACATTTTCAGCAAGTAATAATTCTGTGCTCTGTCCTCTAGTTCTGGGGGCTCTGACACTTACTCTCTCAGCATGCTTAATACCACAACATTTTCAGTTAATATTTGAGAGTGGTGTTATCGCTAGGTCCCCATTCTTTCCACATGTTTGAGAAGGTAAAATCCTTGTGCTCTATAGAACTGTTTTAGAGACGTCCCCTAGAGAAGAGGAGCAAGACAGTTGTCGTAGTGTGCTTTATTATATTCTCATAATAAAAATTAAAATTACTGTTTAATGCTTACCATTTATCAGTGTAAGAATTAACTTTACAAGGACCGAGTTGACTGAGAGATGATGAAAAGCTGTGCCGATGAAGTTGCAGGTCTGGCCCATTTGTCAGGAAAAGGAAATAGATGATTAGCAAATACTGAGCTATTGGAGGAACCATGGAGGAAGTTGTAGAAAGGAATAATGCTAGCATTTTTGGTTGTGTTCTGGGATGTGTCTGTGTACGTGTGTGTTGATTTATCTTTTTCAAGAGAGGGTGTGCTTGTAGTTGGACTATAATGGTGTTTCAGGGTTCGTGATGTGTGGTCTTTCTCACAATCCACTTGTGCAAGGTGTACATTGTAGGGCAGGCCTCCACGGCTTGCCAGAACCAAAAAGGCCTAAATCAGAGCAGAAAGGCTGAGATTTATGTGATGCTGCATACCTACTACCACTTTCTTTCCTGCCGATGATCATAGCTGGCATGGCAAGTCTCTAGAGGTTGGTATCATATCTACCCCTTCAGTGTGAACTTTGTATCTACTTAATTGTTAACCCTCCCATCAACTCTTGATTGAGTATAGGTTTCACCTTTTTACACAATGAAACTTAAAGGGATAACATAACTCCTTTGAGCTACACGGCTGATAAGTGTTGGAACTCATATATAAACTCTAGATTTTTGATTCTGAAAACCACAAATTTTCCACTATGTTACCTATAATTTAAGTAGCACTGATTTATATTCTTCCATGCTGTATTTTTGAGTAGCACAGATTTCCTGGCAAGTTCAGAGCCAGCTTTCTTCTCCTTGAGGGACACTTCTTTAAGTAGAAACTAAATGATGTGCAATAAATATAGTTGCTCTTGCCATGGACTCCTCACAGATGAAAGCTCTTCTCTGACCCATGAACGTGACCCCGACGGATCATGCTGCCTGTCCTCAGGCCAAAGCTGGGCTATGAATTGCTTTCTAAAACTCACTCACAGCCATAGCCCTTGTCTAAATTCAGAAGCACACTGCCTGCTCTGAAATTAAGTGCAGCTGCACTGTGTCCTGCACATGGACTAATTAGCTCAATCTTGTAAGCTTATTGCTCAAAAGTGAAGGGATTCAATACCTGGGAAGGCCCATCTGCACCAAGAGGGAAATTGGTCCCTACATTTTAGAACAGTGTTTCTCCAAATGTGGTCCCTAGACCAGTAGTGTCAGCATCAGCATCACCTGGGAACTTGTTAGAAATTTAGATTCTTAGGCTCCAACTCAGATCTGCTAATCAGAAATTCTGGGTGTTGGAACCTAGCAAATCTGAGTGTTAATAAGCCCGCCATGTGAGTCTGATACATGCTGAAGTTGGAGGATCACTGGTTTTGAGTATATTTGTAATCGTGTTAGAATATTCAGAAGGGACAAAGAGGTGTAGTTGGTTATTTTTATCCCTTCTCTATTACAGAAAAAAAAGTCACACACAATCATTCAGTCTTCTCATAAAACATCATTCCTGCACGTATTGCTTTAAAATTTTAAAAATTAGCTCTTACTCGTCCAAAGAAAAACAAATCAACTCATACTAATGGCGAGCCCATTTTAGCCCAACATTGACTTTTTGAAAGGTGAGTAGTTTTATATGGACATAAAATCATTCCAGAATGGAAAACCACTGCCTCAACTTATTACAAAAATTGCTAGAAGGTTACCTTAATTTAGAGGGAAAGAGAACTTGTTACCAGTTGCCTTCTAGAGCACAGATTTAGATATAAGAACAGGTGGAAGGCGTGAGTCTGGGGACCTCCTTCATGGTAGGTACCCTGATTACATTAAGACTAGCAGATGCAGCACCCAGTCCTCTCTGGTTTATCAGCTTCCAGACAGAGCCAGCCTGCAGGACACTCACACGATTGATTCTGATTCCCCTACTTGGGAGAGACAAAGGAAGAGCAGTCCGCCTGGTTCTCATCACTGGTGGACCTGACAGCTTTATATGCTCAATGGAGGGAGGAGCTGAAAGGAGGTGCCATGAGAGTGCATCTATGTGACAGGGAGGAAAGATGGATATTTTTATAGAGGAAGAAATGCAGTGAACAAGGGAAATTAGATGGAAAGACCATAAAGGTCTCAGGTTGGCAAAACCAATTAGTAGATGTTTACAAAAGATAACCCCTGAGGTCACACAGAATTTGCTTTGATGTCGATACTCTTGAGTTTGAAAAATGGGTTGGCAACCTGCACACCGTTGTGACTGGAAAGGGACCCAAGGCTTCCCTCTGCTGGAGCCTCCAGCCAGCTGTGTGCCCTTGGGCAGGTTTCGTAAAAGTCTCAGACATCCCTTTCCTCTTCTGTTAAAAGAGAGGATTGTAGAAGATCACTCTTAAAGTCTCTTGCAGCTCTGACATGTCAGGATGTCCTCTTTAACTTCTAGATATGTGGGAGGGGGTGCATTTCAGGGCTCTGTAGTTCATAATGTGGCTCCTGAGGATTTTCTGGGCAGTCTATGAACTTCCTTTATCTACTTGGAGGGAAAGAGCTTCTCATCTCTTTTACTTTGAGTTTATCTTAGCCATTTTTTGAAACAGGAGTCATTTAAATCGAAATGAGAACAAACTCCAGGAAATGTCCTTTGAGAAGTTCCAAGGTGTCTGATGACCTTTGCCTTAATGGGAACTCACTGGTTCAAAAGACAAAACCAGAAACTACGGTGCTAGGTCCAAATAGGCCAAGTATATAATTTCTTTTTGAAATTTCGACGGTGCTTTCTTGGATGCTGTTGCTAAAAGTATCATAGGGAAAAATGTCAGGACATCCGGGGGGGTAAAAAGGGATTCTGGAGAAAGAGAAGAGCAGGGAATTCTTATCTCACTTCCCTCTGGAAAAAGGTGGAGTCCAAGTAAGTAAAAAGAGGGAAAGTCAACTTTCCCAAAGTCGAAAAATGGAGCTAGGGTCTGACCCTAAGTCTTATTATTGTGACTGTTTATTCTATTATTAAAATTAACACCTCCCTTTGATTGGACTCCCATCATGTCCCAGCCACTATGCCAATCTGTGATATTTCAATTAATGCTGTCAACAATTGTGGAGGGATATTCTCAGTGCTGCTAAGTGTTTAACAACCAGCTCTTCATATATATTTATATAGAAATATGTAAAGAGAAAAAAGCCCTGCTTTGTAGCTTTTGTCAATTTTAATGGTGTAAATACTCCCACCATGGCCAGTTTCAAGCTGCCAACATTACATCACATCACTGAACACAGAGTTGGGAACAGCTATGTACCGCTGGCTGTCACAGGCAGGTGAAGGCTGGCTTCAGCACAGCCTGGTTCTTGTTTCCATGTTAAATATGAAGACTCAGAGACCCAGAGAGAATAACTTGGGTAACACACAGCAAGTAGGTGTTAGAGACAGATTTTGCACCCAAGCAGCCTGACTCCAATCTTGGGTTCTTCATCATGATGGTTCACTGTCTATCTCTAAAATGCAGCAGTTGAACATTTGGGGAAATGCCTAATGCAGATGCCTGCACACGCTGATTATGAACTTCTATTCTAACCCTATACGTTCTCAATTCATTCTACCAGGTTTCTACAGATTCTGGGTACATAAAAGAGAACTTACTTGACTCAGGACCCCCAGTCCCCACCTGAATCATCACCTTGATTGATCCCCAGTATCTCCATTTGTCCACAGTCATTTCATCCTTTCCCATGAGTTCCAAGAAAAGCCAGAAAAGATTCTGAATAATTGAAAAACAGTATCTTAATAATTGAAAAACTATTGAACCAAGTTCACGAGGTTCCATTTTCTTTAGTAATCTTTATCAGTCAAAGACCGTTTGTTTAATGTTCATGCGTGGCTATGATGGGTGATGCAGAAGCGCCTATTTAGTATCTGAAGCTTACGACAATCTGCAAAGCATTTCTATTTCCTACTCCTGGCTCTCAATGAACACATACACTTTTGCAATGGAGTCACGGCCACACGTCCTGTGAAATTACGTTTCATGAGGCGTTAAGGAGCTGCTTCTGATTTAGATGCAATGTCTTGGTGTAATAAGAATTGTGGGAAGCAGAAAGCCCTCTCTGAGTCCCAAGCTCCCAACTGCAGTCCAGCTCTGAAAAAGGGAGTCAGTGTTTTCATCTCAGTTTTCTCAATGGGAAAAAGCCGCTGTAATATCTGTCCGGCTTATCTTCCAGGATCGCTCAGTGGATCCACATGAAAGAGTTTGGAAAACTATAAAACATTATACAAATAGGGAGTAGGATCATTCATCACAGAGCAATACCAACTGAAGGGCTGTATGGTTTTGTCAAAATTCACAGAATCCTTTAGAAACAATGAAACTGAAGTTTAATGCATGTAATTCTTCCCTGAACCTCTAAAGAGGTCAGTTTCTTGATATGTGGAAGGTATCCTTCATATTTAAATGTCTAGACCCGTGTTTCTAGCATATATTGAGAAATTGTAAAGAGATCCATTGATACAAGCCACAAAACTCAAAAATTTTAACTTACATCAATTTGGATATTTGTATAAAATATATTAACTAATATATTTTTTAAAAGAATGGTCACTTTTATTTAAATCTTAGAATTTATGAAGATATTAGTAGGATAAATATTTTCTTTAATTTTCTGTAAGAGGAAACTAACACGTCATACCAAAACATTGCAGTGAGTACTAAAACTGTAAATCTAAGAACACGGTTTAATAGTTATTACTTTTGGACATTTGCCCTGAGATTTGTCTTCATTTTTTTTAGTTTAATTTATAATGTTTTTGCTTTTGCACTGTGAAACACACTGTTCATTGTTTATCATTTTTATGATTACTTATTTTAATTTGCTAGGAAAATAGATATTTTTCAGGCAAAAAAATTTAAAGATATGTCAGTGCACATCTCATACCAAGCAAATACATCTCACACTATTGTTTAGTTATCAGCTGTTTCTAAGTGTCAATCACATTGGTAAAAAGTTATGACCGACTATTCCAAAAGTCTTAATCTGACCACAATTGAAACAAATCCATAAAAACATTATGTTGATACAGCATAATCCGTCAAAAATGGTAAAAATAGCTAAAAATAGAGGAAGTAAATAAAACACAGAAGTTCATAATAGGAAAGAAATGTTGCGACGTTATAAATATCCAGTTAAGGCCCTTGGACAGAATCTAGAGAGGCATTGACAATAAATTAACTAGATGTTTCTAAAACATGTCAACCAAATGAATCATTAGCTAATGCTTTTTTGTTGTTGTCTGAGACGGAGTCTTGCTGCCAGGCTGGAGTGCAGTGGCGCGATCTTGGCTGACTGCAACCTCCGCCTCCCGGGTTCAAGCAATTCTCCTGCCTCAGCCTCCCGCGTAGCTGGGATTACAGGCGCCCGCCACCACGACTGACTAAATTTTTGTATTTTTAGTAGAGACAGAGTTTCACTATGTTGGCCAGGCTGATCTCGAACTCCTGACCCCGTGATCCACCCTCCTTAGCCTCCCAAAGTGCCGGGATTAGAGGCATGAACCAGTGCGGCTGGTCCTAACTAATACTTTAAATTAAAATTATGGTTGTTCTGGTTTATACCACAGTTGTGGGGTTTAAAAATATATTTTTAAAGGTTTAAGATATGAATTTGGTGGGAATTGCTGTAGGGAGTTTCTCATTTTAATCTACTGGAAAAACAGAACTGCATAATTTTGGAATTGAAGAAAAGCTTCTAGAGAGTGTTTTACAAATTTTGGAAGCATCAGAATCAAACACAGACTGCGGTGCCTCAGCTGCAAGAGTTTCTGATTCTGTAGGTCTGGGGTGGGGCCCCAAATATCAATTTCTAACAACTTTCCAGGGGATGCTGAGGCTGCTGGTCCCAGGACCACACTTTGGGAATTGCTGCGCTGAAGTAACTAACATGATTTTTTTTTTTTTTTTTTAAATCAACTTTCCCCAGAGCTCAATCTAGATGCAGGAATTGGATTTCAAGTCCAACATCATCCTGCTTCTTCCACCCGTATGAATTCTCTGCAAGGATCACAGGCTTTAGAACCTAAGCCTTGCTAATGATGAGAAGACTCTCTATACACCATTGTGCAGAAGAAAAATATACATTTGCTAATTAGCTCTAATTGGACAGACTTCTGAGCAATGAAGTCTGTGCTAGGAGGCTCAAAGAAAAGCTGACATGCTTTTTTTTTTTTTTCTGCTTTAGCAACACAGGCTAAATTCCAGAGCCAGAAGGGAGGAAAATTAGCCTGAAGAAAGTCATCAACATTAGAATTAAAAATAAAAGTTAAACCTAACAAATGTTTTAAATCATTTAATCTAAGTAATTAGCAAAGTACCTTACATTAATAGCACACCTTCCTTATAAATCACATATTATGTTTTACTGTGTGTAAAGTACATTTAATTATCAAAAGCTTGCAAGGTGCTTATCATGTGCCAGACATTGTTTGAAGTGCTTTACAGATAAAAAAAACCTCAGTTAATTTCACGATAGCCCTGTGAAGGAGGAACTCTTCTTTTCTCTGTTTCATAAGGTGAAGAAACTGGCACAGAGAAGCTAAGGAAATTGCCAAGGTCACACAGCCAGGAAACGACAGCCTAGGGATTTGAACCCAGTCAGTGTGAGTTCAGCATTTGTGCTCTTGGCCTCCAGGCTCTGATACTTGCTTACTGGCTCGGGTTGAAACAATCTTGTCAATTTAAAACATGGCTGCACTTTAGACTCACCTAAGGGGATTCTAAAAAGTGCCAATACCTGGACCATCCCCCAACAAATTGAATGAAACAATCTTTGGGGATGTAGCCCAGGCATTGATATCTTTTAAAGTGCCCTGGATGATTGTAATATGTGGCCAGGATTGAGAACAACTGTGCTAAAATGTCAGGTGACTATGTTGACCCTCCAGATTTGCTTTATTTTTTATTTTTATTTTATTTTATTTATTTTTGAGACAGAGTCTTGCCCTGTCACCCAGGCTGGAGTGCAATGGTGCCATCTTGGCTCACTGCAACCTCCATCTCCCGGGTTCAAACCATTCTCCTGCCTCAGCCTCCCCAGTAGCTGGGATTACAGGTGCCCACCACCATACCTAGCTAATTTTTGTATTTTAGTAGAGATGGATTTCACCATGTTGACCAGGCTAGTCTCGAACTCCTGACCTTGGGATCTGCCCGCCTTGGCCTCCCACAGTGCTGGGATTACAGATGTGAGCCACAGCACCCGGCCTGCTTTTTCTTTTAAAGCAGCACAGATGACAGCATCATTATGGCTACATCGTACACTTTTGGGAAGGGAGCACTAAGGAAGGACAAGTACCTAAGACATTGCTCCAGGAAAGCCAGAACCAAGAAAGAGGCCGGTGAAATTAAAGCAAGGCATCGACTTAACCAATGAGTGGCTTCTGGATATTGTTGACAAAACTTCTCAGCACTTACAGATATACACTTCCTATGCTTTATTCTTATTCATTCTCGTTTCACATAGGATCAAACTAATTTTTCACACATGCTTGGATTTTTTGCCTCGGAGCTTCTAGTTTCTGATCTAAACCTAAACCTAAACTAAACTCTTACCTAAACCTTTTTCTGTTACCTGGCCAGAAAGGCTCAGTCTCCAGGCAGCGGATTTCAGGGGAAATTTACAACATCTAATGGTGCAGCCAGCCAGCCTGGTAAGGATTTGAAACTAACATCAAGAAGGAATTGTGGCTGACACAGTTATGAGGAAGTGGCTGGCCTCAGGGTTACATAGTTTCCCTTTGAACAGTTACTCCTGTTTGCTTTAAGCATCCAATGACGCCTGATCATCTTAAAACAAGAGTAACCACAAGGCTTTAATACCAATTACATGAGATTAAACAGGAAATGATTACTAAGAATTAAATGTGCAAAATAGTAATACGAATAGTGTAGTATTGGCACCAATGTGCTCAAGAATGGCTGCTAATGGGAGCAGCATCTGCCCGGGTCATATCAGCAGCTGCTTGTCATCACATGCAGCCTCAGAGCCCGGATCTTACACATCCCACCTAGCCTCCCAGCAAGCACCATTAGCGTTATTTAAACCAAAGGAAATGAGATGCATGGGAGTGAAGAACCTTTCCCCAGCACACAGCATTCTTGAAAGGCAGAGCCAACATTTGAACGCTACCTTGACTCTGAACCAGGGCTGGATACCATTTGCAGAGCCTAATGCAAAATGAAAATGTGGGCTTCCTTGTTAAAGAAATTTTTAAGCATTTCAAAATGGCAACCACAGAGCACTAAAGCAAGCACAGGGCCCTTTTAAGGGTGGGGCCCTGTAGAACTGCACAGGTCACAGGCCCATAAAGCTGGCCCTGCTCAGAGCCCTTCCTCCGCAAAACGCAGTTCAGAGTCGGCAGCATCAGCATCCCCTGGGAGCTAATTAGAAATGCAGACTCTCAGGCCGCGCTCCAGACCCGCTCAACCAGAGTCTACATTTTGACACGATTCCTTAGGAGACTCCAGCGCACATTAAACCTACAGAGGCCCAGCTGTGAAGCCTCAGCCCTCTCACCCTGGTCTTGCCTTCATCAGACAGATTTTCAAAGCACTGGTTTCTGGTCTAACATCCCCCTACCCGTCACCACCTGATACAAATGTGGTCAATCTTTTATTTCTGCACATAGTTGCACACATACCGTCTGTACATATTAGTAGAAAGTCTGGTGTCTCAGCTTTGTGAGTTCTTTCTTCTTCCCTGCTTCCCCTACTGACCAGTCCCCACCACCAGAGATTTGGTGGCTGCCTCCAAAGAGCCACTGAGGCAGACAGGTCCATCCTCTGGTAGATCCTGTTGTGCCAAACGCTTATTAACCTCAAGAGGCATAGCATCAGGTTCCGGAGGCCAGAAACTTGAAGTTAACAAATCAGACATGGGGTTTTATGAGTGGGAAATTTACAAATAGTGGTCCAGTGGTGGCAAGCTAGATAGGAGAACCACCACCGCTTGCAAAAAGCATGCAACTTATATAGCATTTTCACTTAGCACCCTCCCCTTAACAACCCCCACCCTGCAAGTTTCATTTAACCCCAAAGGGCCTTGATCCCCTGTACCAGCCCATCTGTGTTCCACAGGATGGGCTAGGGACTCAAAAGTTCCTTATAGATAAGAAAGGAATTGGCTGGGTGCGGTGGCTCACGCCTGTAATCCCAGCACTTTGGGAGGCCAAGGTGGGCAGATCACAAGGTCAGGAGTTCGAGACCAGCCTGGCCAACATAGTGAAACCGTGTCTCTACTGAAAATACAAAAAAATTAGCCAAGCATGGTGGCACACACCTGTAATCCCATCTATTCAGGAGGCTGAGGTAGGAGAATTGCTTGAACCCAGGAGGCGGAGGTTGCAGTGAGCTGAGATTGCGCCATTGCACTCCAGCCTGGGCAACAGAGTGAGACTCCATCTCAAAAAAAAAAAAAAAAAAGACAGAAAGAAAGAAAGGAATTTCCAGGTTGGCCACTCCCAATTCCTTAGCTTGGAAGCCTGAACAAACACTCAGATGCATCTGCCTTACAGAATTGTTCTCAGGGTGTTCTTTTCTTTTTAAAAAATTTTTAATTAATTAATTAATGTATTTATTTATGTACATGTCCTAATACCCCAATCCTATGAATATGTCTCTTTACATGGGAAAAGGGATATGTCAAACGTGACAAAGTTAAGGATTTTGAGGTGGGAGGACTATTCTGGATTATCTGGTGAGTCTGATGTAATTGCAAGGGGCCTTATAAGAGGGAAGCAGAAAGGTCAGAGTCAGAGAAGGTGATGCGATAACAGAAGCAATGGTTGTGTGATGCTGCTGTGAGCCAAGGAATGCAGGCAGCCTCTGGAAGCTGGGAAAGGCAAGGAAACGAATTCTGCCCAGAGCCTTCAGAAGTAATGCAGACCTACTAACCTGTTTTACACTTCTGAATTTCAGAACTGTAAGAAAATAAATGTGTGTTGCTTTAAGCTACGAAGTCAGTGGTAACTTGTTATAACAGCAATTGGAAGCAAATATAGCTCTTAAGCAAATGTGTCTGTCCCTGCTGCAGCGATCATTTCAGTGTAATGGAACGTTGTGGAAAGGGCAGTGTTCAACAGGCTACCAGGTCTCCATAGACCTGTCTCCTGGTACAACAGGTGCTTATTACATGCCGCAAAGAGACCACCCATATGATTTTTCCCCCTTAAAAATGTGTTCCAATGAATAATTTCTTGCCCTACTCCTAGATGTATTAAGAGAATAGGCTGGCATCACTTTACAGTTGCACCCCGTCAGTCATGAGGTTACCTGAGACATTGCAAAAGGAGTGGAGATACCCACTGAGTCAACTCTCCACTGAATCCAGGGCTTGCTTCCCCTCTGTTTCCTGCCTGTTCTAAACCAGTTGTCTTTCCAACTTCAAGACCCTCCCTTGTCCCTCAGAGCCACTTGACTTGTCCCATCCAAGGACAAATGGAAGCTACTTGTTTTGCAAACTTTCCAAAGCCTTTTTCGTGACCACGCTCTCACCTCTCAGATCCAATATTTGGTCAAAAAGACAGGTGTAGTCCACAAGGGATGGGAAGGAGAGTACAAAGTCACAGCGTGTCCCCTTGGACTCGGGGGAGTGGTTCCATCCACTTTAAGGAGTGCCCAGATCCTGGCTGGATGTCTGAATCCCTTGAGGGACTTTAAAAAATACCCCACCACAAACCAGTTAAATCAGAATCTTCCGTGATACAACCTGGACATCTATATTTTAAACAAATACTCCAAGTGATTCTAAAGTGTAGCCAATCCCTATTTAGATTATGGTCCACTTACGAGATGAATCCTTCGGAAGTGAAATCCTCCATTACAGGTTAGAAGTTATCCTGGAAAATCCAGCATCAACCTTTCATACCAAAAACCCATTCTAAGTAGAGGGTTTCCAATTTAGAGGACTGTGAACTAGTAGGTATTTAGAATCCTTGGGTACTTAGGTGCCTTTGACATTCTCCCCTAGGGGTCTCAATGCTGAACCATTTGTTACATAAGTCAACTCACCTCACTTAGTTTCAGTTTCCTCATTTTAGAGTGGAATAATAGTTCTTTGTTCTTTGGACAACCGGGAGAATTGCATATTCTGAGGCCCAGCATAAGCACCCAACCGTTAATATTTCCATGCTTCTCTGTCCTTCCCATGGAGCCTGGAGCTTGAGGAACTGTACAGTGAGGCAGCAACTCACATTTCCAGCTGTTGGACTGTCCTGCGAGCAACGTCTGCTCAGTAGAACAAGAAGCACTTTCCCCAGCTCTGTGCTGTCTCATTTCTGAGACTGAACACCCCGTGCTCACTCTACATAGATGGGTAGGTTTCCTGAAGGCAGTGCAGTGGATTTTAATGCCCAGGGCCTGGTCTCCTGTGGCAGATGGCACTTAAGCTCTCTGCAGGGGCAGACATCTTTTGTTTTAGAGTCTACAAGAATATCCAGCCATCACTTCTTCCCTGCAAGAACAATGGGTGATGCACTATGTTATACCTGGATGTAATCATTGATGAATGAAATGATTATAACATTTGGTGGCTTTAGATCTTGTTTCAAATGCAATAAATCATACCTGGCACACAGGCAGGCTGTCATAAATCAGCTGCTGATGGAACCTGTCAATGACATCTTCTCCTCTTTGACCACCACTGCCTTCTGCGGTGGCCAGGGACAGTTTTGTAAGCAGTTACTCACCTGAGGCCCACAACATGGCAGAGTACAGATGAGAGGCACTTCTCCACGGCAGTAAGCCTCCTTTCTCTGGATCTCAGAGTCTGATCTTAGACCTGCTCTGCCCTGGAAAAGTGGCAAACCATAGGGTTGTGCTGATACCAGACCTGTTGAGCACTGGTCACCGTTGTCTGCAAAAACACCTCTTTTTTTTTTTTTTAATTTATTTATTATTATTATACTTTAAGTTGTAGGGTACATGTGCATAACGTGCAGGTTTGTTACATATGTATACTTGTGCCATGTTG
>NW_012105143.1:501232-510178 GCF_000951045.1 Mandrillus leucophaeus
CAGCATGATGTGGATCCCTCCCCAAGACCTCTGGAGGATGAGTCAGGACCTAGGGCACATGGAGAAGGCCTAGATAGAAGATAGGTTTGGGAAGGGGATGGGGAGAGACTGCAGACCAGACAGGATGGGGAAGGGGCATCTCTCACTGCTGAGCTCCACAAAGCCCAAGTTGTCAGAGGTTCTGCTGCTTCCTCTCAAAGACATTGTCTGCTGGAACAGAAAAAACATCCCGAAAGCAAAGAGCCAGGACAATCCTATCCCTGCAGCAGGGGAGTCATAAGCTTCAGGGGCTGGGGAACTGAGAGGGAAGAAGCCCAAAAAGAGCTTTCTGGAAGTCTGGAAATACAAGATGTTTCCCTGGTCCTTTGGTAAACAACCCCTATTTGGGGGCTGGGTGTGGGTCTCTTGTCAACTTGTAGAACTATAGGTCATGCAGACACAGGGAATGCCTAACTTATGAAAGATAATGAGTCCATGAAATATTTGTGAAGGTCCTAGAAATTCGCCAACTTGAGGGATTCGTTGTCCATATCTGAAAGTCTTCTCCTTTCCTTTTTTTCCAGGCTTTTAAAAAACCCTTTTCTTTTGCCATCACATTTTGCTGTGGAACTCAGATATTTTCTAATTTCACTCATATCATTTTTAGGACTTAATATGGTTTTGCTGTGTCGCCACTCAAATCTCATCTTGAATTATAGTTCCCATAATCCCCACAGGTCATGGGAGGAACCTGGTGGGAGGTAATTGAATCATGGGGGCTGTTACCTTCACACTGTTCTCATGATAGTGAGTTCTCCTAACATCTGATGGTTTTATAAGGGGCATTTCTCCCTTTGCTCGGCACTTCTCCTTCCTGCCATCATGTGAAGAAGGATGTGTTTGCTTCCCCTTCCACCATGATTGTAAGTCTCCTGAGGCTTACCCAGTCCTGTGAAACTGTGAGTCAATTAAACCTCTTTCCTTTATAAATTACCCAGTCTTGCATATTTCTTCATAGCAGCCTGAGAATGAACTAACACAAGGGTTAAAATATAATTGCTTATGTGGTAAGCTGAAGGAATGTTCCAACTAAGAGTCCTATGCCCTATGGGAAAATCATTGATTTATTTATTTAAATTAATCTTTTTTTTAAAAAAAAAAGAACATTATATATATTTTTTGAGTCTTATTGAATCTTTTTTTCTTTTTACAGGTTAGTTTCCCTTAGCAAAGTATTGATGATCAAGTGATGCTAACAGCAACAGTGTTAAAGGCTTTTAACACTTTTAAAGGTGGGACCTCTGGGAGTTGATTAGGTCACACGGATGGAGCCTGGTGAATGGGATCAGTGAAAGAGGCCTGATGTGAGGTAAATGTTGATCAAAAGATAAAAAACTTCAGTTAGATAGGAACAATAGGTTCAAGAGCTCTGTGGTACAATATGGTGACTATAATTAATAGCAATACATTGCATTCTTGAAAATTGCTAAGAGAGTAGATTCTAAGAGTTCTTATCACAAAAAAAAAAAAATGCAAGTATGTGAGGTAATGCATTTGTTAATTAGCTTGATTTAGCCATTCCACAATGTAAGCATATTTCCAAACAGTTATTAGTCAATTTAAAATAATTAACTAGTAAACTAGTTTAGAAAAAAGAAAAGGCCCTAGAGAGATACCTGCTACTGCATAAGGACAGAGAAGGAAGTCCATAGTCCTCAACCCAAAAGAGGGTCCTCACCAGAATTCCACCAAGCCAGCACCCTACCCTCAGACTTCAGCTCCCAGAGCTGTGAGAAGTACATTTCTGTTGTTTATAAGCCACCCAGTCTATGGTATTTTTGTTATAGCAGCCTGAACAGACAGGAAGGAAAGAATTCAGTTGAAAGGTCGAGAGACTGTTACCTAAAGGCAATTTAGAGGGACTATTCTAGGACACAATTTTTTTAAACCAATATTTTCTTTCAAAACTCCCTTCAGTTTGATTTTTCTTACCACTAACTGACATGAATTCATAAAGGTTGTCACATACTTTGTGCTAAATCTGGAATCTTTCTTCAAATTATAGATGTCCCGGTGCTTAGTCATTTTGTTTAAAAATAATATATGTTAAATTCTTATTTAAATGGAATTTTTTTATGTGCTCCAAGAGTCAGCTTCCCCTACTTATTCTGGTATAAGCCTAGTTTTTCATCAGAAGTAAGTCATTAAATAAGTTCTTAAGAGGATTGCTACCCTTTTGTCACATCATGTAATTACTGGGTAAAGAAGACCTGGAGAAGAGGAGAAAGGAGGCTGTTTCAGTCCTCTCAGGATAATAAATTGTCAGGAAAATGTCTGGTTAAGGAAGAAACATAGGATCCTACAGTGATACTGTATGTGATACAGGAATGTGCTGGTCATGCTGAAAGACACTAATATACAAAGAATGCAAAGTTTTTGTTTTATACGGTTGTAACATCCTGATTACGGTATGCAAGTAATATATGACTGAGGCTAAGATAAACTTCTAGATGTAAAAGAAAACTGCTGAGAGGATTTTTATTAGAAAGTTTGTTCTGAATTTTTGTGCAGACTTCAAAATACAGATTCAGGGGAAGTCAGAAGGAAGCAACATTTAGATCAACTCTTACACCTAAACCTCAAGATTAGATTCAGCAGTGATAAATGCAAAACACTGCAATTATAGTCAAGTGCTTAAACTTACCTCCCAAGATAGGCTTTAAATGTACCTCTAATTACAGTTGACATACTAACCTGCTGCTTTAAAAGATGTTTTTCCTTTTATTATTAAAATTGATATAATTGCACATATTCATGGAGTACCTAGCGATATTTCCACATACGAAATGTATACTGATCTGATTAGGGCAATGAGCATATCTGTCATCTTTTTTTTTTTTTTCTTTGAGACGGAGTCTCACTCTGTCACCCAGGCTGGAGTGCAGTGGCGCAATCTCAGTTCACTGCAAGCTCTGCCTCCCGGGTTCACGCCATTCTCCTGCCTCAGCCTCCCCAGTAGCTGGGACTACAGGCACCCACCACCACGCCCAGCTAATTTTTTTTGTATTTTTAGTAGAGACGGGATTTCACTGTGTTAGCCAGGATGGTCTCGATCTCCTGACCTCCTGATCTGCTCGCCTCGGCCTCCCAAAGTGCTGGGATTTCAGGCGTGAGCCACCACGCCTGGCCACATATCTGTCATCTTAAGACTTTATCATTTCTTTGTGTTTGCAACAGTTGATATCCCTCTTCCAGCTATTGGAAACTATGTATGATTGTTAACTATAGTCATTTTACAGTCTTATGGAACACTAGAACTTACGCCTCCTATCTGACTGTAATTTTGTATTCTTTAACAAATCTCTCTCTATCCACCCCCTTCATCTCCTCCCATTCCCAGCCTTCAGTATCCTCTGTTGTACATTTTACTTCTATGGTATCAACTTATTTAGCTTCTGCATATGAGTGAGAACGTGCGGCGTTTAGCTTCCTATGCCTGGTTTATTTCACTTAACATAATGTCTTCCAGTTCCATTCAGGTTGCCAAGAATGATAGAATTTTCTTTTTTTATGGTTGAATAATATTCCATTCCAGAATATATACTACAATTTCTTTATCCCGTTTTCTGTTGTTGACACTTAGGTTGATTCCATTAAAAGATTTTTTTATAAGGAGCCACATGGAAAATCACACAGACCTGGTTGTTGAGACCAGGTATTCACCTGGCATCGTCAAAGTTCAGGGACACTGTCTAGAAATAAACAAACTCTTGAAGAGGAAACAAGCTGAAATCAACAAAGAAGCTCTGTTGTAAGACTTCCTTGTGCCTGCACCCATAACCTACGCCTTTCTTACCTTCTCCATCACAGACATTTTCTCACCCCTTGGACAGTTGTCACTACTTTGTCCCCATTGCCCTGGTACTTGTTAGCCTACACATTGTTTCCCACACTTATGCTCCTGAAGTTTTAACTCTTTTACTCCCCTCTGTGCAGTTTTTCTTGGAAGAGCCCCTCCAAGCCTCCAACCATCCCCTTTGTTTCTTTGGCTTAGAAATCTCTTTCTCGCAGAAATTTGTTTTGTTTTCCAATTTCAACAGCTTTAAAATGGCTCTATTTGGTTGGATACAGTCAGAACTACCACAAGGTGTTATCCCAACAAGAATTTGAAAATTAGATTCGTCTCATTAGTATTTTGAAATTGCTATAAAATGGATTCAGCCAGAGGCACCCTAGGGAAGAAAAAGCAAAATGATCTCAGGCATTTTACTGTAGCCTTTTGTCTAAAGTAAAATGTGTCACTCTAAAAGGGATATGTGGTGGTTCCTCCAATGAAGTTTAGAGAAAGTAGTGTCCCTAAATGCCTTGGGCACAGTCTAGGGGAGAGAGAAAGGGAGACGGGTTAGTTGTCTAGTTCATGCCCATTGAAAGCTCATCTTATCACAGACACATCTGCATCAGGCATTCTAGGCTGGCTCATTAGACGGTAACTTCAGCTGCTTCTCCTTTTGATTTCATGCCCAACAAGATTCATGATTATGAATTGGCTTCATATGTAGGTTTGCCCATAAGGAAGGAATGTGCTGGTCATGCTGAAAGGCATATTCCAGGCAGGTGACATCTCTTGTTATAAATGGTTAAATTAGAACACTGGTTTTATAGCTTAGTCTTTTGAGTTTGATTAATGTGTTTTCCCCTCAGTCCCAGTACACTGAAAGGACACGTTTCTAAACCTGTCAGGCTAAGCACCAAACCCTGGACCAGAGTAAATTCACCCAAAAACTCCACCTGACAAGGCCTTGTGGGTGACTGACATTCCTGCATGCTCCTGACAATGCTCCAACCTCACCCAACATTTTCTCCTTTGCATGTCTACAGATGCCTTATGTTTGCTATGGGTCAGATGTCTGTCATTATGGAAACTCTCAGTAAATTCAAGTTGACTTTAACTTGACTCAACTTGCTAGTAATGGAAGGATTTTCCTTTATGCCAGTTTCCAAGTTTTCCCATTATTGTCAAGAGTACCGGGATTTTCAATAAGATAAACTTGGCCGGACACTACGGTTCACGCCTGTGATCCCAGCACTTTGGGAGGCCGAGGCAGGCAGATCACGAGGTCAGGAGTTCAAGACCATCTGGGACAACATGGTGAAACCTCATCTCTACTAAAAATACAAAAAAGCTAACTGGGCTTAGTGGCATGCACCTGTAGTCCCAGCTACTCGGGAGGCTGAGGCATGAGAATCGCTTGAACCCAGGAGACGGAGGTTATAGTGAGCCGAGATCGTGCCACTGCACTCCAGCCTGGCAACAGAATGAGACTCCATCTCAAAGAAAAAAACAAAACAACAACAACAACAATAAAAAAACAAAGCAAACCAAGCTCAAAGACTCAGCAGTGTTAATCCCAACCTCATAGCTCATTTTAATTCAGAAAATGTGTCCTGTTGATAATTTTTAATATCTCAACTGCCTCATCTGCCTTTATCTACCATGATAGACCTAATGCTAGACTTTATCAACTCACGCTGGAATTAATGCGGTGACCTCTTAACCATCATTCTGGTCTCTTAATGTCATTTCTAACCTCCTCCCTCTGGTATACCTCTTACGATTAATATTGCCAAGTAGAACACATCTCATCCCCTCATAAGGGTTATCCATAATTTGGCCCAATACCATTCACCCATCTTATTTTCATTGCTCTAATATATACTCTACACTCACAGTCATGTGGTCCATCAGTTTTGTATTGCTGAGTAGCAAACCATTGCAAATCTTCAGGCTAAGACAACAATTATTTATTTTGCCCACAAAACTGCAATTTCAGAAGGATTATGTGAAGACAGCTAGTCCAGTCTACATGCAGCATAAGCTGGAGTAGCTTGACTGGGGGCCGGATGGTCCACTGTGAAGATGACTCACTCTCAAAGCTGGCAAATTGGTGCTCAGCCAAGACTGCAAGATGGTGCCTCTTCACGTCCTCAGGCTGCTTGGGCTTCCTCACAGCATGATAGCTGGGTTCCAAGTGTCAGCATCCTAAGAGAACCAAGGGGAAGCTGTATCACATTTTATTACCCACCTTTGGAAGTCAAATAGTGTCTACTCCACTGTAGTCACAAGAGCGCCCAAATTCTAGGGGAGAAAATATAGATACCATTATTCAATGGAATGAATCCAGATCACACTAGAAATGAAGAAGGAAGAGAGAAATGGAGAGAGAAGAAAGAAAGAAAGAGAAGAAAAGAAAGAAAGAAAGAGGGAGAGAGGAGGAAGGAAGGAAGGAAGGAAGGAAGGAGGAAGGGAGGGAGGGAGGGAAGGAAGGAAGGAAGGAAGGAACGAAGGAAGGAAGGAAGGAAGGAAGGAAGGAAGGAAGGAAGGAAGGAAGGAAGGAAGGAAGGAAGGAAGGAAGGAGGGAAAGGGAAGAACGTAGGAATGGAGAGAGGGAGGAAGAAAATAGAAAGGGCAATATTTTTTGGCAGTCTTTTTAGAAAAATGCCATCTGCTTCACTTAACATATGAATCAGTGGTTGGTTTAGGAGAGTGGTCAAGTAACACTTCCTATCTGGAGGACAATGTATTATCGAATCACATTCATAGATCTTGGAGTTTTCTATCTCATATGACGGTTGAGAAAACTAAGGCCTACAAAAGTTGTGACTTACCCAGGTCATGATTCGTGGCAGATCTGGGAATAGACCCTAAGTCTATTTAACTACCCTGGCAGATTTTTATTCAGTATGTCCAGATGAGCATTGGGAAATGCATATTCTTAATACGTGTACAAGGTGAGTCTTACAAGCAGACAAATTTGAAGAACGTTGTGCTATAGCTTACTGCACACTGGAGTTGCAGTTACAGACTGGCACATGGGCAGCTTGTTACAGAAATTCAGAAGGGTGTGATTGCATAGCCTGAATATTTAAAGCCTTCTCCAAATGGAAGACATTATTATTAGTCCGTAGCCTGGGTGTGCAAACTAATCTCCCTGGATAATGAGGAGAATGGCTAGTCAAGTTCCCCATCCTGCCCTCGAGAAACAGGAATCAGGTACTGACTTGTTGGGGATAATTTAATCCATGCTGGTGTGCTGGCATGCTGCCTTTTTCCCTCAGATGATTCCAGAAGAAAGTAACCTGTTGCCGCAAGCAGAAATTGTTCAGGTACCAGCTGCAAAAGTGAACTGACAGAAGCGAGAGAGCCCTTCATTATGCAATTATCCATAATTAGGTGTTCGTTACTACTTTATCATCAGGGAGCCAGCTCCCACCTGTGCAGGATTGTCATGGGGACTGGCAAGCACAGTGGAACAGAGCTTTGCTTGTTCTCTAGGAACGTGACATCTGAAATCGGGAGTTCCAACCTGCGCATGGGGAGAGGCCATCCTGACATGCAGACGGGTGCAGACACACGGAGGCCAACTATGTAAATTATGCAGATGTCATAATCCTGGCATTCACTTCAGGTTTTGCTTGCTATAGACGCATGATAGAGAAGGGGGGTGGAAGGGAAGCGACCACTGCTACTTTATCCTCAGTTAATTGAGAAATAGTTTACATTCAGAATAAAATGCCCTTAAGCCAGAAATAAGAGCTTGAAGTGGTGAAAAGTGGAAGACTCAGAATTTGCTTTACCCTTTCTTTGTTAAAAAAAAAAAAAAAGAAAGAAAAAAGAAAGTCCTCATTATTAAGTGCTTCCTGGCCCAAATTAAGGGCAAAGACTCTGTCATTTTATCTCCTGCCATATATTACCTAGCAAACACTACACCGGACTGTCAGTAAATGTTTCCATGAATGGGCGTAGCTAGACAAACATCATGTTAACAAATGAAGGGAAGATATGCAGAGAGGGTCTTGCTTTAATGCATAGAGAAAAAAAAACATGTGGTCAGCTTGTGAAATACTCATAAGGAAACCCGAAGACACAAGTCCAAGTACTTATACCAATTACATAAAGAGGGGGGCACTTTTCCTGTGTAAATAAGCACAAGTGATACAAAGTATTACAGATCTTGAATTCGAACTGGAATCAGTAAGGGATAACAGGCATACATTCAATGTGGCGAGTTAAGCACCATCGCAATCTCAGTTTTCATTAAAGTAAAAAGACTGGGGTTTCTTGTATCCCATAAATGATTACTGCTCTGCAGAATTATCGATGCTTCCCTGCCTTCCAGAAAGGAAAAAGCATACGAGTACATTTATTGATTTATGTATATTCTACAGCTTTAGTAGTTAAAAGATTCTGGTGTTACAGGCACCAATAGACACAGGTATCTTTAACTGAACGCAGGTTTAGAATTAGCCTCAAAATATGTAAGGGTTCTGGAATTAGATAGTGGTGATAATTGCACAATTTTGTGAATATACTAAAAACCACTTCATTTTAGAATATGATATAAATATGAATTCGGAATATGATAAAAGTGACACTTCTGAAATTTCTAGATAACATTGGTTCAAGGGAATTGATAGTGTAGGAAAAAATAGAGCATCACTTTGCTTATTATACCAAATTTATTGAAAATGTACATATTAAAGAAAATGCTATATTCTAGACAACAACCCAGGCAAACTACTTTTTATCATTCTATTGTGGGAGGGCCTTTTAAAGCATTATAAAAATATTGGAAACCCAAACTGACAACTTTATTATTATTTTTTCTTTCAGCTTTTACTTTGGGTTCAGGAGGTATATGTGCAGGTTTGTTACATGAGTAAATTATCTGTCGCTGGGATTTGGATTACAAACGATCCCATAATCCAGGTAGTAAGCATAGTACCCCATAGCTTTTCAACCAGTACTGCCTCCCCCCTCCCACCTTCCCCCTCTAGAAGTCCCTACAAAACTGATCAGTTTAACCACATAATTTAAAACTCATATAATACATAGCAAAATTCTTTTTAAAAGCCACATGCAAAGT
Organism: Mandrillus leucophaeus; assembly: GCF_000951045.1. NCBI lineage: Eukaryota > Metazoa > Chordata > Mammalia > Primates > Cercopithecidae > Mandrillus > Mandrillus leucophaeus. The sequence continues at coordinate 510,136 of NW_012105143.1, forward strand.
TGAGGCAAACAGTATAAGGGTAAGAAAAACTTACAGCATGTGA
>NW_012105143.1:510903-538683 GCF_000951045.1 Mandrillus leucophaeus
CTTTCTTATTTTTGTGAGACAGGGTTGTACTCTGTCACCCAGAGTTGTCACCCAGGCTGGAGTGCAGTGCTGCCATCTCGGCTCACTACAACCCCCGCTTCCTGGGCTCAAGTGATCCTCCTGCCTCAGCCTCCTGAGTGGCTGGGACTACAAACAGGCACCATCACACCTAGCTAATTTTTTGTAGAGATGGGGTTTTGCCATGTTGCCTAGTCTGAAATATCTGACTATGTTTAAGTACACATGCCCTAAGCCATGACTCAGCCATTCCACTGCTAGGATGTAGCGATAATGGCTATATTCATAAAAGTGCACTCAATTATCCGTGTGGGATTGCTCACTGCAGCATTGTTAGTAATCAATCACAACATGGGGAACAAGCTTGTCTGTCAATACGGAAGCTGTTGTTAGAATACAATGCAGCTCTCAAAAAGTACGGGGATTGTTATGCATAAACTGATATAAAAGATCTCAGGTAATTTGAGTGAGACCAAACAAGGTACAAGATTTTATATGAAGATGAAGTGAACTTGTTTGTATAATTTAAAATGTATGAATTATTAAGGAAAAAGAACGAAATTATATTCATCTCCTTTTTTCTTCTTCTCCCATGTGCAGAGAATTTAGTTTATCTTAAGGTCTGTGCTTTTTTTATATTCTCTTTCTTGAAAGAGTACAAAAGCCATTAGAGTGTCAGGCTCATGAAGGACAGAAATGTGGGGGTCCAGGTATGTGGAAATGGAGTCCAGTGCTTGGAGTTAGAAGGGTAGAAGTGACTAATCCTAGAAATGCAGATGCTTGTAGAGCCCTCAAAGACTGAAAGCTTAGGGGAATTAGGTTTTGCAGTTTCCGTGAGCAGTAAGGACTTAAGGCTCCTCCCTGAAGAAGGGGACTTTTCATCAGATGGAACTGGATACAGGGTCCCCAGGCAGGCCAGGCAAGGAACAGAGAGGCTATCAGAGTTGGACATTGCCCTTGAGCCTAAAGTGGAGATCAATTTCTCTTGCTTTCAAGAAAACATAGAAATCCGGACAATGATCACATCAAAGGTGACCAATAGGGACTGAAGACCAGAGGACCCTTCTCCAAGTCTTCTGGACAGCAGAAGACTGTAAAGATTCCAATGCAGTGTGGGGAGGGGGAAGGACCCCCAAAACATGACTGAGATTTAATGTCCCTGCTACCAAAAAGAATGGCTTTGGTTTCCAAGGATTTGAAAAGAGGAATTTTAGTTTTTACCTTTCCATAGTCTTTAGCACATTAATATATAATAATATTATTATAGAAAATGTATATACTTTCAATATAGATAATTTATAGAAAGAAGCTTGGTATGAAGAAACATTTTATAGCATTTGAAAGTAGAGTAATGTTCCTTTGGGTTGGGGATATCTCTTCCAGGACTCTTGGTTCCACCTTCTGTAATGTGGAGACAGCACCTAACTTACTCCTTGGGTGGTTGTGAGATTGAATGAGGTCTTTATGCAATCTCTATGAGATCTCTATATCCCTAGCATGTGGAAGATGATATGACTGCTAGTCATATTCTATGAAGCCACAGATAACTGCCAATAAGGGTGGGGGTCCTATTAGAAGGAGGGGTTAATGCTTCATGTGTCTTTCTTTTAACGTGTGGTCCCCAACATCACTATAAGGACAATGGTGGCAGGAAGGGCAGGGGAATCTTAATAAAGCTAAGTTGCCTATTAAGGGGACTTATCATGTGAACATTTGCCCTGGCTATTTCTTCTGCCTGGAAAACTTTTCCCTTAAATACTCACTCAGGTAACTCCTTCACCTTTAAGTGTTTTCTAAAATGTCACTGTAGCCTACCTGGACAATCCTAATTAACACTGTAATCCCCTTGGCACTCCCAATGCCCATGACCTTGTTCTAATTCACCCCTAACCCCATAGTTTTTATCATCTGACAAGTTACATATTACATTTATTTTCTAATTGGTTGGCTTCTCTACATACACACACACACACACACACACACACACACACACACACACAAATGCCCTCATTAGTCTGCAGGCTGCATGCAGGAAGGGATTTTCTTCTGCTTATGATGAATCAGAAGCATTTAGAAAAGGGTCTAACCCATAATACATGCTCAAAAATTAGTCGAACAAAGAAAATTGTGAATGCCTCTTACTGCTTCTATATGATACTCTTTAATGTTAGAATCTATGTACTTTTGTTACCATTACAAGAATAATTAGTGATCTTGATCTTTAGGATGGAAAAAAGTCCAGACTAACAGTAGTGATAGAAAGAATTTGACATTTTGTCTACTCTCCTCTCTGCTACAAGCAGTTTTTGTAACCTTGGAAGTCATTTCACCCTCCGAGATTGGCATGAAAATCTAAGATGTCTATCTTTAATATCTCACTTTCAATAACTCACTATAGAAGTGGACATGCCAGATACTGGCTGCATCCTTTATGTGTATCTCACTGGGTGATATTAATTGGGATGTGTAGGGCAATAATCTTCTTTTCCTGGGAAAAGAAGAGACTGGGCACCAAAAGACCTGATGAGAAGAGAGATCATCAGCAGAGAGGTGGTAACAAACTGAACTAAGGCAGTGAGATTTGAAAAGAAAAAAAAACAGTCTTAAAGCTGTTAGGCTTTAAAACTCCAGCGTGTTCCATTTGCCCTGTGCCATAAAAATGACAGAGTTGGGTTAAGGATTCTGTACCCCTTATTAGCCATTAGCATTAACAACAAAGATGAAAAACGTTAAGGGCAATTTTTGTCACTGAGATCTGAATTTATTTTCCTTCACTGAATCTTAAATTAGTAGTTAACTGATGGCAAGACCTGTACCAAGAAGGTTATGTTTCTAGCTAACATTTCCTAAACCCATTAGATATCAGTATCCTACACCCCATAAATTTGGAAACTGGAGTCTGACAAGACCAAGACTAACAGAGAGGGGGAATATCATACACACTCAATCGCACTATCTTAAGTTTATCTTTTAGAAGCAGATGCTAGCCTATCTCTTGCATCCAACAGGATGCAACATAAGAAGAGCTCATGGATCGGAGCTTTAGTGTGGAAAATCCTTTTAGTTTTTGATCTTTTCCTTTTCCAGAAATACTGTCAGTTCCTGGGAACCATTATCTACTTAGTAAGGTTTAAGTGTTGCTTAGATGTCCTAGGTTACTATTAAGCTAAAATCCAGTCGAAAAGAAAGAACAAAGAAAGTTTGTTTGTTTGTTCCAAACAGAGAAATTTGGTTGGAGTGGTCCTGAAAGACTTTCTATATTCCATTTTGGTCCAGGGAGGTTTTCGATTCTACCTTCTGCTTCTAAACGTCTCAGCACAGATAATAGTTTCCCAAATAATCGTTTCAATTAGGCTGCCTTTTAAATAGCATAACATTTGTTAGGGGGGACCAATAGAGACCAAGCAAAGATATTAGCGTTTGTTGCATACTAACTGTTTATAGGACACTGTGCTTTCTCATATACTAGAATTTAATTTTTCCAATAACCTTCTTTGAGAGAAATTATTCCCATTTCACAGATGAAACTATTGCCTACAAGCACTGGAACCAGCAGCAACATCAGAAGCTGGTCTGGAGACCCCAATTTGAGAACCATTTACCTAGACCTGGCTCTAGTCTTTGATACTTCTGCTTGGTGTGCCATGATACCTTTGCTTTATTTATTCATTCAACAAATATTTATTGAATTTCAACTATATTTCAAGCACTATGCAAGGTTCAGGATGCATTAGTTATCCAGAGTGCCATTCCTTGTTTTTATAGAGCATTTGGTCTATTGGGAAGTAAACATTAAACGTGATTGTGTTTAATCGTGTCTAATCATGTGAACATGATTGTGTTTAACACATACAATGTTATAATTGTAACAAGTGCTATGAAGGAAATATCTAAGGTCCTATGAGATTAAATGAGAAAAAAGTTCAATCTGGTCCTTAAAGGTTAAGAAGACGGATGTGAAGTGGGATAATAGGAGAACAAGGGACCTAGCAGAAAAATTACCCAGGGAAAGAGCACATGTGAAGAACAAAGAAGGCCAGGGTGGCTGGAAATTATTACTGGACAGAGTTTGGGAGATAAGGCTACAGAGGTAAGAAGAAGACAAATCATGGGGAGTGCCGTACATCATGGAAATAATTTTTGACATTATCATCAAATCATTGTGGAGCTTTGGGGGGAGTTTAAGAGGGACATGACAATCAATTTGCACTATTTAAGAAGCTGGAGAGAAGTCTGTGTGTGCTTGTGTGTGTGTGTGTGTGTATTTCCAGGACTTGTTAGCTGGATAAATGATGATAGAAGATGTCATTCAAGAATCCAAATTGGAACAACTGGAAGAACAGGGTGTGTATTAGTCAGTTCTTATATTACTTTAAAGAAATACCCGAGGCTGGGTAATTTGTAAAGAAAAGAAGTTTAATTGACTCATAGTTCTGCAAGCTGTACTCGAAGTAGAGTGCTGGCATCTGCTTCTGGTGAGGGCTTCAGGAAACTTACAATCGTGGTGGGAGGTGAAGCGGGAGCCAGTGCATCACATAATAAGAGCAGAAGCAAGTGGGGGCAGCGAGGACAGGGGGTGCTACACAGCTTTAAACAACCAGATCTCCTGTGAACTCACTCATTGCCATGGGGATTGGCTAAGCCGTTCATGAAGGATCCACTCCCATGATCCAAACACCTCCCAGCAGGCCTCACCTTCAACACTAGAGGTTACATTTCAACATGAGATTTGGAGCGGACAAATATTCAAACCATATCAGGGTGTTATCTATTGAGATGGGGAATTCAAGGCAAAAGCAAATTAGGAAGAGATCTGGGAGAGGATGGCATTCAGGGTTCAGTTCTGAGCATGTTGAGCTGAAGCAGGTGGTACACTGGCACTTGACTGTCTGATTCTGAAGTTCAAAAAAAAGTGCCTGGACTGGAGATAGGAACTTGAAATCATAAGAATAGGACTGTTAGGAGTACAATGATGAAGAATCAGGTTTTGGAGTCAAGTAGCCTGGGACTTGACTAGCAACAACAGGGTCTACAACTTATTGTGCAACCTTAGGCAAATCTTACCCTTCTGAGACAGTTCCTGTTTTGTATATAATACTCATATTATTTATATAGGGTTTTTGTGATAAGTTACTGATAAGCTAAGATGTGCAAATAATTTGATACATTTTATTAGTTTTGTAAATAGTAGTAATAGCATTTTTAATAGAGATATTATTTAAATGTAAAAGACTGATAAACTTGCCTAAGGAAAGTACAGAGCAAGAAGGAGGGCAAGCCCCAATTTCTAAGGAGTTAGTAGAAGAGGGTGAGTCAGAAAATTTAGCTGAGAGGTAAATGCCAGAGAAATAGGAGAAAGGAGAGAGTGGTGTCATGGAAACCAAGAGAAGAGAAAGTTCTAGAAGGAGGAAGGAGTCAACTGAAAGCACAAATGAAGATTAAACTATCTCTTATTTAGCCACATGGAGTGAAATGCTGACCTTTCCTGAGGCAAGTTCAGTAGAATGGAAGGTGGGAGATTGAATGGAGAAGGAAGAGAAGTTGGTATGTATCTACAACTGTTTAGAACAACTCAAGATGCAGGATGCAGTGAGAGTTCATTCAGATGGGAGAACATGGAACATGGTTGATTTTTGAAGACAGTGATCTGGGAGAAGAGAGTAAGAGAAAGAGACAGAGAAGAATATTGCAAATGCCTGTGGGTGAAGAAATGAGGTCAGTGAGGAAGGAAAAGGGATGGAGTTGGTCTTAGAATGCAGGAGAGGAATGTCCTCCACTATAACTGGAGAGAGAAGAAGATGGGTACAGAGGCAGGGGGGTTGTAGTTGTGGTGATGGAAATTGGTCTTTGTTTGGTATGGGCAGAAGTCGAAGGTAAAAGGAGTGGCAAAGGCATGAAAACAGTCACTACAGAAAGCAGAATACACCAGGAGATGCCTTCTGATTCGGGGTAGATTCACTTCAAATCTTTGCTTATCCATCTTCTCTGTTGTGAGTCTTTTTCCTAGCAGGACTTAGCTGTGCAGGGTTGCCCTTGGGAGGCTTTTGTTAGAGTCTCCCAGGTTTGGGATTTTCTTGATTGAGTGTAATGCAGAGCAAAAGCACAAGGAAATGCTTGGAATTTGCAAGATTTGGTGAAACAATGGCTCCTGCATTTCTGAGCTGTGGCCAGGTAGGAAAGGTTGGAGAAATATTCTGTGAAAAATGAAGTTTATTTATTATGGGACAAAGTTGAGGAAGGCACAGTGGAAATATTTGGAAGAAAGTAAAGCCATGGAAGTCTAAGACAGAACCAGCCCAAGACAGTACAGGAAGAAAGGGGGTGGGGATATGCCCACACCTTGCTCAGGGATGTGACCTGTGTGAGGTTAATCCCCTTCAGAGTTCCTATAGGTGGATTTGGCTATAACTGTGGGTTAGTTTGTTATTGGGTGTTGAGATCAAGCCAATTCAGAAGTCACAGGTGAAATGAGAGGCTAAATTTATAGGTAAAGAGATAGGTGCAGAAAGAAGCACTGTGTGATATGAGCTCATTTTCCCAGACCAAAATATTTACTACATAGAATGAGAAAGAAAACACACTAATTTCTATGAGAACAGGACTCTGTTCCTGGCATATGCATCACTGTTTCTCCCAGAGTGCCTTGCCTGACCAGCAGGTGCCCAATTAGCTATTGTGAATAGGAAAAATAGGTCCCCCCCATTGTCACCATAGCTCCTAATTGCTGTGCCTTCTGATCCTGGGTAGATTCACTTTAAATCCTTGCTTATCCTTCTACAAATTGCTGGTGCCTCTGATCTACCCTCCAGATTGTGCAGCCATGGGGCTAGATGGGGTCGAGTCTGGAGGATTTTTGGGAGAGGAGTGGTCTTCACTACAAACCACTCTTGAATACCCTCCTCTCCTCTCCTCTCATCTATCTGGCCAAATCCGAACAATCAGTTAAGGCCCCTCCTAGTTCTTATCCCTTTAAAGGAGGGTTTCTGTGACAGCCTCTACTTTTAGTGTTCTATTTCATAGAGAGTCTGTATTTTATTTAAACTATCTCCTATTTATGCAAATACAGATTTCCTCCCTTTTTTTCCTATTAGTGTTGTTTGTAGTATACATTCTGCTACATACGTTTGTAGGACGGTACAAAGTTCTGTCAATAAGATAAACCCAATAGAAAATTGCTAAGTCAAAGGATATGTGGATATTTCATGTGATACGTAGTCAAATTGTTGTCCAAAAATATCTACTCCAATTATAATTATAAGAACACATTTTCTAGCATCCTTGATAACACTGGATATTAGAAAGCTTACGAGTTTGTGCCACGCTGATAGGAGAAATGTGGTAGCTTGTTGTGTATTATTATATTTGTTCAACTGAATGGGAAACTTTTCTTTGGCCACTTCTTTTGTTGTTGTTGTTGGCTGTTGTTCTTTTAATATATTGCTCATTTTTCCATAGGGTAACTACTCATTAGTTTATTGAGTTACACCAGTATTTTATGCGTGAAGGAAATTATTCTTCTGTCATGTATATTTTCCCAGTTTGCTACTTTTCTTGCATCAAGCAACCTGCAGGACAGTATGATCCCATTTGTATGTGTTCCTTTTACAAAGGGGATTGTGTGCTTACAAGTGGTTAGACATTTTCATGAAGCATACATAAGAAACTTAACACTAGTTACCAAAATGTAGGGAGAGAGGGTGATTAACTTTTCCCTCTCCACCAGTCAGTACGATCATTTATAGATACTCGAAATGTATTGTTTTTGTAATTATAAAGACCAGTGTCTCTTTCTCTCTCTCTGGCTATTTTAAAAGAATGAACCAAGACCACACAGTTGGAAACAGAGATACACAGTGGACTTCTCTGCTTCTTCACCATCTCTCTTCTTGTTGCTTTAAGCTCCCAAGTTGCTCGTTGGGAGCTCTTTTGAGACGGGAGAACCATAGTAAAATTCTTCTGTGGGCCACGCTAATGTTAATGGGTAACATTTGGGGCAAAGGTCTCCTCCGTCTCCACATCTGCAGCTTTGTACAGGCCTCACCTCTGAAATGCCTGAAAGTGTGAAGCCAGGCAAGGCCTAATGTGTATTAGCAAGACAAAGAGCCCACGAAGGGAGGAGCGGGGGATGAGCTTTAATTTACTGAAGATTTATTAGACCTCATGAAATCTGCCCGAACCACCCATTTTCTATCTCATCTGCCCACGTCTAAATAGGATGGCTTTGTTAGGATGCGATGGTCATTTAGAATTATCCAGCAACAAATCTTGCTGCTTAAAAAGGCAGACTGATGGCAGCAGAACGTTTGAGAGAGTTCATGCTCTGAACACAGAACCCCAAATCTGGAAATATGGAAATGTGGGAATGTGTCGGCCCCCGCTTTCTGGGCCTCCCCCTTGACTTTTATTTGTGGTCTGAGTCCTTTAGCTTCAGCGTGGCTTTTTTACTTGAGCATATGAAGAAAGCTTGAGAGTAGAAAAGGCAAAGGTACTTTCACAGAGCAGCTCGGCTATTTTAAACCAGGGTGATTTTCAGAGAAATACGTCGAAGTTCTGCTTTTCAGATAAATGCTGCTCAAAACTTAGGACTCAATGAAGCATATCCAATAATACTTTAAAGCTCAGCTCACGAGCAGGAGTTCTCTCTGGGGCTACACAAATGTCAAAATAGTGTGTCCTTAATTTGAATGAAAGGTGGAAATTATTGGGGCTTGGTTTTCCATTTAGCTTTAGGCTTGCTGCTCATTCATAAGGTGTTAGAAAATTCACCTGGATTTTATTACCAGAAAGTTCCCCTCGGGGTTGCCTAACATTGCAGGTCTCACAAATCTCTATTTGCCCATCTATGGAATGGGTTGATATGGAAAGCTTCGTGAAAAAGTAAGACAACTGAAGGAAATGTGAGGGCTTGCTAATTTCTTGTATTATTATTATTATTATCATCATCATTATACTTTAAGTTCTGGGATACAGGTGCAGAACATGCAGGTTTGTTACATAGGTATACACGTGCCATGGTAGTTTGCTGCACCCGTCAACGTCGTCTACATTAAGTATTTCTCCTAATGCTATCCCTCTCCTAGTCCCCCACCCCCTGACTGGCCCTGGTGAGTGATGTTCCCCTCCCTGTGTCCATGTGGTCTTATTGTTCATTTCCCGCTTATGAATGAGAACATGTGGGGTTTGGTTTTCCGTTCCTGTGTTAGTTTGCTGAGAATGATGGTTTACAGCTTCATCCATGTCCCTGCAAAGGACATGAACTCTTCCTTTTTTATGGCTGCATAGTATTCCATGGTGTATATGTGCCACATTTTCTTTATCCAGTCTATCATTGATGGGCATTTGGGTTGGTTCCAAGTCTTTGCTGTTGTGAATAGTGCTGGAATAAACATAGTTGTGCATGTGTCTTTATAGTAGAATGATTTACAATCCTTTAGGTATATACCCAGTAATGGGATTGCTGGGCCAAATGGTATTTCTGGTTCTAGATCCTTGAGGAATCACCACACTGTCTTCCATAATGGTTGAACTAATTTACACTCCCACCAACAGTGTAAAAGCGTTCCTGTTTCTCCACATCCTTTCCAGCATCTGTTGTTTCCTGACTTTTTAATGATCATCATTCTAACTGGCATGAGATGGTATCTCATTGTGGTTTTGATTTGCATTTCTCTAATGACCCGTGATGATGAGCTTTTTTTCATATGTTTGTTGGCCGCATAAATGTCTTCTTTTGAAAAGTATCTGTTCATATCCTTCACCCACTTTTTGATGGAGTTGTTTGTTTTTTTCTTGTAAATGTGTTCAACTTCCTTGTTGATTCTGGATATTAGACCTTTATCAGATGGATAGATTGCAAAAATGTTTCCCATTCTGTAGATTGCCTGTTCACTCTGTTAATAGTTTCTTTTGCTGTGCAGAAGCTCTTTAGTTTAATTAGATCCCATTTGTCAATTTTGGCTTTTGTTGCCATTGCTTTTGGTGTTTTCATCATGAAGTCTTTGTCCATGCCTGTCCTGAATGGTATTGCCTAGGGTTTCTTCTAGGGTTTTTATGGTTTTAGGTCTTATCAAATCCAGCAGCACATCAAAAAACTTATCCATCATGATCAAGTTGGCTTCATCCCTGGGATGCAAGGCTGGTTCAACATATGCAAATCAATAAACATAATCCATCACATAAACTTAACCAATGACAAAAACCACATGACTTTCTCAATAGATGCAGAAAAGGCCTTTGATAAAATTCAACACCCCTTCATGCTAAAAACTCTCAATAAACTCGGTATTGATGAAATGTATCTCAAGAATAAAAGCTATTTATGACAAACCCACAGCCAATATCATACTGAATGGGCAAAAGCTGGAAGCATTCCCTTTGAAAACTGGCACAAAACAAGGATGCCCTCTCTCACCACTCCTATTCAACACAGTATTGGAAGTTCTGGCCAGGGCAATCAGGCAAGACAAAGAAATAAAGGGTATTCAAATAGGAAGAGAGGAAGTCAAATTGTCCCTGTTTGTAGATGACATGACTGTATATTTAGAAAACCTCAGTGTCTCAGCCCAAAATCTCCTTAGGCTGATAAGCGACTTCAGCAAGGTCTCGGGATACAAAATCAATAGGCAAAAATCACAAGCATTCATATACACCAATAATAGACAAACAGAGAGCCAAATCATGAATGAACTCCCATTCACAACTGCTACAAAGAGAATAAAATACCTAGGAATACAACTTACAAGGGATGTGAAGGACCTCTTCAAGGAGAACTACAAACCACTGCTCAAAGAAATAAAAGAAGACACAAACAAATGGAAAAACATTCCATGCTCATGGATGGGAAGAATCAATATCATGAAAATGGTCACACTGCCCAAAGTAATCTATAGATCCAATGTTATCCGCATCAAGCTACCATTGACTTTCTTCACAGAATTAGAAAAAATTACTTTAAATTTCATATGGAACCAAAAACAGAGCACAAATAGCCAAGACAATCCTAAGCAAAAAGAACAAAGCTGGAGGCATCAGGCTACCTGACTTCAAACTACACTACAAGGCTACAGTAACCAAAACAGCATGGTACTGGTACCAAAACAGATATATAGATCAATGGAACAGAACAGAGGCCTCAAAAATAATGCCACATATCTACAACTGTTTGATCTTTGACAAACCTGACAAAAACAAGCAATGGGGAAAGGATTCTCTCTTTAATAAATGGTGTTGGGGAAACTGGCTAGCCATATGCAGAAAACTGAAACTGACCCCTTCCTTACACCTTATACAAAAATTAACTCAAGATGAATTAAGGGCTCATTAATTTCTCCCTGAGGAGGATGATCTCACTCCACTTAACTCAACATTGGAATTTAAAGGAAGTTAAGGGAGGGCTTTGTCCACCTTAATAAAATTCTCTTCTGTGGCCATTGCTGCTGTAAATGTGAAAAGAACACATTCCTAAATTTAACAAGCAGAGGAGTGAATCATTCCTTCTGCTAGTCTTAAAAGTAGTAAGTAGGACTAATGAAATATAGTCAGACAAGAGGGTGGACACAGTAGGAATATCCACAATTGGGCCCTTAAAATCAACACCAGGTCAGTGGCTGAAAAGGAACATATGCAGACATGATAGTATGCTAAGGGCACTGAATTCTTGGCCTTTGATAAGGAATTTGGAGAAAACAGGAAGACAGCAAAGACTCTGCTTTAAGCCATGCTTGGAAATTCTGGTGACTTTTTAGGGCCCAAAGTGAATAACTTTAAAGCAACATTTAAGCTATTTGTTTTCCCATCAATGTAATAATCTCTGTTTGACTGTGGGTTATAGATGTACATCAGTCTTAATCTGTCATTGCCAAAATCTCCTTGTACACAATGGGACAGTTCTCAATTAATGCAAATTAAACCACAGTTGTCTTGTCTGTAATTGTCTAAACTAGCAATGTGCCTTTCTTCGTTAAAAAGAGCCATCCAAAACTCCTTGCTCTGTCTACCCCGAGGGCCCCGTGCATGTTCCATGCTTTATCTCTTTCTTGTGGCTTTTATCCACACAACATTAAAGGGACTCTCTTGCCTTTATGCAGGCAAATAAAAAGTAGATTTAGAGAACAAAGATGAAAAGAATTCATTCCACTGATGATGTACTTCAGAATCCAGCAGGCTGGTTTTCAGACGTTGGCCAAGTTAAAAGTTGCACTGGGTTCCTTTACATCAGAAGTTCAGATGAAAAAATGAAATCAAGCATGTGCCCGTAAGGACTTGTAGTACGTTAAAATGAAGTTATGTCATTGGCAGCTCTTGAAAAGGGATTTCCAGACCTGCCTTTTAGCCTTGGTTAATGGGGAAGAAGAACTCAAGAGCCACAGGTTTGCCATTTGCCCTCTCAATCTGTTTCCATTTAAAGAATATTTTCTCTGAAGCTTAAAGCAGGTAATAGAGCCTGAACTGCATCATTACCTCTAAAAGATCAACTTCCCCACAAGCTAAGCATTTCTCACTAGGCATGTTCCATGGGAAACTTTTCAGGGGCTTGAGCCATTTTTCCTGAGCAGATAATCATCAGACAAGTCGTAGTTAAAATTCACTTAGCTCTCCAAATGAGAAACATCAGAAGAGAGGGGAGCTAAGTTCCTTCCAAAACGTGCCCAATTTTAGAAGAGAACTACCTGGAAGAGAGATCATGGGCATGTTTCAAGGTTGTTTCAACCAACTAACTTTGTGTCAGAGGGGCCCTTTGGGGCATAATCGTTGTGTACTCTCACACTCTAAACAGAACTGGAGCTGCTCCTTTAATTGTTACCAAGTAATTTGACACACTTGGATTCAGATGACACCTCTACCCTAGCCTCATTTTTGCCTTACACACAATTTGATTGAAACTATCTTCCTCATGATTGCCCCACACTCTCCTATACCACCATAACCACAGGCCCTACATTCCCTTAAAGTGATTGTTAGCCAATGCAGATCACTCTAGCCTTTGTTCTAATGCACATGCTCTTCTGCTCTACTCCTGGTCACCCTCTTCTGCCCATTCAACCTGCAGTTCATTCCAGAGCCAATCTGCTCAGATAGTTCCATGTCCTCCCTTCATACATTCCATGTGGTCTCAAGCTACAAATTAAACTCAAGTGTCCTTGGTTGTGAACCCCTGCTCAGGCACTTACTAACCCTGGAAAGCCATGGTACATTGGGACTACTACTGCCTCAGGCTCCTCCTCCAGAATCCCAGGTGACAGAGACGCAGTTACCTGCTCTGAAGCCCACTGCAATGGGTACAGCATGGATTTAGGTGCCGGAGAATTCTGGGTTTAATTCCTAGATCTATCACTCACCAGTTTCTGTGCTTTAGTTTTTCCACGTGTTACACAGAGTGGATAGGAATAAAAAGAAATAAAAGAGGATCTGACATATTTTGCTAGCCATCCTCCAAGATGGCCCTCAATAATCATCACCTCCTGGTGTTCACGTTCTTGGGAGGTGTTCTTCTACACTGAAACAGGGCTAGTCTTGTGAGGCCAACGGTGTATGAAAGAGGTGATAAGAGTAGAGGATGAAGGGCATTGCAGTTTCTTCCTTGTTGTCTTGGATATAGGCCGTGTCATGAAGACTCTCAAGCAGCCTTATGAAAACATTCAAATGGGGAGGACCCTGTAGCCTCCCACCAAAATCCTTTACCAGAGTGTCAGCTTTGTAAGTGAACTGCCTTGGAAAGGAATCCTGCAGCCACAGTTAAGCCTTTGGATGACAGTAGCCCTAGCTGACATCAAACTGCAGTAACAAAAGAGATCCCAAACCAGAACTACCCAGCCAAGCTGCTCCTGAACTCATAATTGCATATTACAATAAATGTTTCTAACTGTTTTAAGCCACTAAGTTTTTGGATCATTTATTATACAGCAATAAATAACTAATACACAAGTGGTGGCTGCTCAGATGTTTGTTTCATTTCTTCTCTAATTAGAAAGTTGAAATCTGCCCTTTACCTTCCCAAACAATAAATTTTGTGGGTAAATTTTGAAGGTAAATTTTGAAGGTAGTGGGTTAATTATTTCTTACAATAACCCACTACCCCAGGGTTAAAGCAATTATTCCTAGCTATATGCTGTATAATCGCTCCTGTATAAGAATCCTTTCAAAAGGTGTGGCACACAAATCACTTTTAAAATTCTGCCTTATCTGTGTTTCGCATAACCTAAGAGTCATGATACAATATTAATTCTGCAGTGAGAATCTTCTATAAAAGTAAACCATTACACAAGAAGTGGGAGAAAAGGCCCAGGTGACCATTTGTGGATAGAAGATACATGTTAACAGTTATGGCACTTCAGCTATTCTCTGCTTTTGTTTCAAAAATAACTGAAGATCATTGAATTCTCCACTAAAGATGCCTGAAACTTTGAAGAACAGGTATTAATTATAAGACAGAAAGAAGTGGATTAAGAAAAGTTCTGGCCGGGCACGGTGGCTCAAGCCTGTAATCCCAGCACTTTGGGAGGCCGAGACGGGCGGATCACAAGGTCAGGAGATCGAGACCATGCTGGTTAACACAGTGACACCCCGTCTCTACTAAAAAATACAAAAAATTAGCCGGGCGAGGTGGTGGGCGCCTGTAGTCCCAGCTACTTGGGAGGCTGAGGCAGGAGAATGGCGTGAACCCAGGAGGCGGAGCTTGCAGTGAGCTGAGATCCGGCCACTGCACTCCAGCCTGGGCGACAGAGCGAGACTCCGCCTCAAAAAAAAAAAAAAAAAAAAGAAAAGTTCTACTCAGACTTCAGCTCATGGTTGAACTTTGAGTCATGAAAACAAGAGGTCATGGAAAATGGTAGACGGTACCTTGAGTCAGGGGACAGGTGATGAGTGAATATTGACCAAAACACAGGGCAACTGGCCTCCTCTGTTTTCTGGTGTTGCTCCCTGGGACTATCAAAATATGGTAGTTTCTGCCTCTTTTCCCTCTTCTCCCCCAACCTGCTACTCGCACCTTCTAGTCCTGATGCACTTCTACAACCAGACAGAGATTGAGGATCCCACAAAACATTTGGGAATAAAGCAGAAGCAGCAAAATAGACAACTCTCAGTGCCTACAGAGAAGAAAGGAGCTTCAAGTCAAGTGGTGGGGGAAGAGATAGAAAGGGCTGTGGTGGAGACGCCTGCTGATAATTGGCCTATGTCAGATCAGAGAACAAGAGGACCAGGTAAAGAGAAAAGAGGAAGATGTGTCCTCCTGAAGGTGCAGAGATACACTAAATCCTGTCAGGAACTGGAGGCTGGACTTGAAGCCATGCACAACTACCTGCCTTCGTGCTTGTGACTTTGAAAAGCAGATTCAGTCATTGGGCACGTGAAGGTAAAAAGGATCGCAGGGCCAAATGCAAGCCACTTATCCTGACTGATCAACAGAGTTCACAGAACAGTTCGGGCAAAGATGAGGAAAAGAGAAAATCACACCACAGACAGAAGATGGAATGGCATTTGAGGTTTTAAAGCAATGATATACCAAGAAAGATAATATATCTTAGATTTCAAAGCACAGGGAGCCATGGCCTCTCTGAAACAAGAATTGAGAGTCATGAGGAGAGGAAAAGCTGACATCAAAAGGTCAACTGGCTGAAACATAAATGTCAGATTTGGAAAAGCATTGGCTACACATGGCAAGGGGCTGATAATCTCTTATAGGAAGAGCTCACACCAATATAAAAAGAGGACACAGTAATAATTATATAAAGTATATAAGTAGGCCGTTTGCTAGTCATCAGTGAAAGGAAAATCTGAATATGAAGGCTATTACTTTGGCTAATGAGATTGGCAAATATTTGAGAAGTCCACTGCAGGCTAAGGTTTGAGTAAACAAAAACTCTTACAGGTACTGCTAGTGAGAATATAAAATATAATTTTTCTGCAGGACAACTGGCAACACGTATTTTAAAAGTATTTACAATGTTTGTAAATTTTGACGCAAAAATTCTAGTGCTAGAAAATTATGCTAATAAGTATAAGAGAATGGATAAATTATAGTACATCTATACAGTAGAAAATATGAGGCCTCCTAATATTGAGAATATATTTTTTCCTACATGCTAATCTAATGGTGAAATTTAAAGCACTAAATAGAGTACAATGCCTTTTCACGTATTGATTTATGCATGCATAAATAGGATCTAGAATTATATATATTAAAATTCTAACAGTGTGATTCTGGGGTAACAGCGATACAGGTGATTTTAGTCTTGTTCTTTCAATCCAATATTATCTAACTTTTTCTATAATCAGCATTTATTGCTTTTGCAACTCAACAAGTATTTTATATTTAGGTTTTCACTGCCTGCAATTATCTATCTTCATTCTTCATATCTATCTTAGTGAAAATTACCTTTTATGCATTGATGTAATAAGTACTATGGAAAATAGTGCCATCAGTCAAAATGTGAAGATATAACTATGACAATTACTACTGTAAACTATGTGCAAGCATCCAGTGTGAGGATCATTTCACTGATAGAAACATCTATGACAGATTGCTAGGAATCTCTGTTTATGGAAACTGTATTTAGCTTTACAAAAAACACTGTCATATAACAATTGACAAGAATTCATTCACCAGTAAAGCATACTAGATCCATTATTGTACCTGCACTGTACATTTGAGATTCTTTATAATTTATGTACAGGTAAAAATCTCTTTCAATAAAAGTTTTCTAGTCATCAGTGGTTTTCAATTTATACTCAGAAATAAGATTTTTAGCATTTAAAATATACCTCTGGATAAGGAAGAATGATTTAGTCAGTAGTAATATGAAAGAGATATCATTTTATATTATTGAAATAGAATGTTTGGAGATGATCTTTGAAAGCCGTTCCATCTTCCAGACATGCTTGTATGCGCACACTTGAAAGCTCCATCCCAATTTTTGGCACGTAATAGGTTATCAATACATATCAGTTGAAAAAATGAGGGAGCAGAGCTGGGCATGGTGGCTTACACCTGTAATCCCAGCACTTTGGGAGGCTGAGGCAGGTGGATCACTTGAACCCAGGAGTTTGAGACAACTTGGGCAACACAGTGAGACAAAAATAAATAAAAATTAGCTAGGTATTATGGCATCTGCCTGTAGTCCTAGTTACTGGGGAGGCTGAGGTAGGAGGATCACTTGAGCCTGGAAAGTTGAGGCTACAGTGAGCCGTGATCACACCACTGCACTCCAGCTTGGGCAACAGAGCGAGACCCTGTCTCAAACAAACAAACAAATAAAAATTAGGGAGCAGAGTCAAGCAAGCCACATCATGCTGACATGCTCATTCATCCCTCCCCAAATAGAATGCAACTCTTTCTTCCCTCTCTGTACCCCTTCCCCTGCCACTTTCTTACTCTGACATTCAAAGCTTCTTCACACAAATTTCTTTCGTTAATGTGTGAGTTCAAAACAAAAGGTGGAAACAGCCCTATTCTGGGATTTTAGAAAGCTTTGTTCTGATGCTAGAAGCCCTATATGACCTTGAACAAAACATTTAAAATTCTAAGTTTCTACATCAGAAGAACAGGAAAAATTCCTGCTCTTTTCTTCCTCACCATATTATTGTGAGAATTTAAGATAACACAAGCAAAATGCTTTGTGTTATAAAGCCCAGGCAACTTTTATTGGTTTCAGGAATTTGTGCCATTTACAATGTTCTTTTTGCCTGATCAGATCTGTCAACAACCTTGCCAGCACCTCTACCTATAGTGCTCTTGTAATCCCATTGCACAGAATGAGGTGAGTCAGGGCTAACATCCACGCTGAAATCTGCAAGGAGTGTAGATTCCACATTTTACCCTGGGCTACCTACCCAAGAGCCTTTAAACTCTCCTTCTTCTCCTCTGTCCTTTACAGATGTCCTTAGCTATGTCAAAGAGGCAGACGGTGCACAGCCCATCACTCAAGAAACTTCTCCACATCCAGAGCTGCTGCACTTCCCTGTTTTGTTTGGTTGGATGCGTTGTTAAAGGTTGATTTGTTTGCAGTTCAAACAATGGGTACCACATTCAAAAGCAGCAGATTCAAGTCAGTAAATATTTGAGCAAGTGGGGCATTATCCAATCGGCCTTACCTATTTGGGATTCAAGCTTGAAAGGCCACTCTTAGAAAGAGAATAAGCACATTGAATGAAGTCCAAACCAAACAAATTCCTCACTCGGCAAGATCTGGAGTCTGACACTTTTTCTTTGATTGGGACATACAAAAAAAGTGTCCCCATGATTGATACCAAAGAAATAACCGATTCCCTTCTCACTGGGCCCACCTTTTCCTAAATGTCATTTAGTTCATTTTTATCTATTTATGAACTTTGATTCCTTTTGCTGTTAAAAATGAACAAAAAAATAATAATGCACCATCCAGAGAAAAACTAAGTTGACACTCTGGCTTCTTATATGTGTGCAAGTGTGTAAAACCGTGTTTTCAGATGGCTTTTTAAATGGTCATGGAGCTCTTCTTTGAATATCAATATTCACGTGCTGTTTTCACAGTTCCTTGGTATTTATATGAGAGCTCGCTAATGTTTTAAAGCAATTCATTTTGTCAGGAATGTAAGTGGTTTCCAAATTTCCACTGTCCAAACCACACTGCACTGCAGTGAACATTCCTATAACTAAATCTATGCTTATGTCCTTACAGTTAAATTTCCTGCAGTGGAATTACTGGGTTAGGATAAGAACATTTTCAAGACTTTTGAAATATTTGCCGCACTTTCCTCTAGATAAGTTGTTCCAATTTTCACCCCATTGGCCATACGTACTCTTTGAAGTATTATAATATTGAAAATAGGTGTCAAATGAAAGAATTCTTAATGTTTACGTTTAAATATTTTTATTTCTAATGAAGGGGAGCATCTTAGCACATACTGGCATACTGGTCTTTCTGTGTTTGGGTGGGTGTGAGTTTACTGCTCATCCATCCTGGCCCATTGCTACTGAGTAATCTTTTAATTCATTTGCAGGTGTCTTTGCATACTAATAATATTAGCTCTACATCTAATTGTGTTGCAAATATATTCCTATATTTTTTGAATTGTTTTTGAATTGTCGTTATGGTGATTGTGGTTTTAATGTTGTCAAATGAATGTCTTTTCCCTCATGAGTTTCCTCAACTGAGAGTCAAAGCCCCTGTTTTGGAGAAAGCGCCAGATGTGCAGGAAAGTGGTTGGCCACTTGGAGACTGTCCCAGCATTAACATGGTGGCCCCATAACCTTTGCTCTCAGGTCTGTGGTGCAGCTGTCTCTGCATGTATTGATCCATAGCAGGAAGAGGGTCTCCAGACAGGGTTATACCTACTCCTGCTCTTGCTGCCAGAACACTAGTGCCTCCAAATTAGAAGGTGTTGGTGGCCTTCTGCCAGGATTTTCTCTACTTATTTCCCTAGGTACTACGCTTCTTTCTCACAAAAAAGAATTATTACTCAGTTTTAGTGAATTCATTAAGTTTGTTGTTATCTGCACTGTGTTTTATAGAAAATTCCTCAAAGTTTGAGGCATGTGTATGACACATCTCTCTAGTTTTAGTGCGATTCAGGTTTCGTGCTATTTAACTCACCTTTGACCATGTCAAACAGGTGCCACTTCTCATGGCTCCATCTTTCCCTGGACATCATATTATAATTATGCTACCCGTTATAAATGCATTTTCCCCTTGTTTCCTCTCTTTATATATGGCTGATATATTGGATAGATATTGGCATTTTGTTTTTTCACAGGCAATCTTACTTTGGCACTTTCCCACTTGGCCCTTAGATTACCTGGGTGGACAATGAGAGCATCTGAAAATAATACTTTGTTGATTTGTCCAATATTTACAAGTTTTCGTTTTCATGTATAGTTGCATTTGTTGAGATTTTCACAATATTGAATAATCGGTATAATAGGAAAAATAATGAGCACCCAATTTTTAATAGAAATGCCTCAAGTGCTAAGTAAAATACTTATTTTGCATTTTCTATGTCAACCCTGAGGTGCTACTGCTACCAGTGAGCAGGGGCCAGAAATGCATTAAATAGTGCAATGTTTTTAATTATTATAAATGGAAATTTTGCCAAATGTCTTCTTATCATCAAGAGATGATCATAAGTCTTTAGGCATTCCTCTTTTGCTTTAAAAGATAATACTAATAGATCTTTATATGTTGAGCTCTCCTAGCATTCCTACTCATGATGTATTATTCTTTTAAAACACTACTCAATGTAATATTTCAGCTGGTTTGTGAAAATTTTTCATACTATGCCACATACAAATTTAGTTGCACTCTTTATACACCCTCAAATCTTAACTCTACCAGCAGCCTGCATAACTCTGTATTGAGGTCATCATGTCATTTAAACAAATCTCTCAAACTGGGTTCAAAGGAAACTCAATGATGAAACAAATATTGAATTAAAAATTTTGCAACACATTTCAGTCAACACAACAAAAACATTTGACACAATGCTCCTTCATGATAAAAATACTCAACAAACTGGGAATAGAAGGAAAGTTCTTCAACCTGATAAAGAGAATCTATAAAAGATTCACAGCTAACCTCACACTTAAAGATCAGGAAATGAGAAGAATGTCCATTCTCACCACTTTTATTTAATATTGTATTGGATAGGCTAATCAGAGCATATTAGGCAAGAAAATGAAATAGAAGCCAGCCATCTAGACACTGGAAGGGAGGAAGTAAAAGTATTTCTATTTGCAGATGAAATTATTTTCCATATAAAAAACACTAAAGAATCCATTTAAAAATCGATTAGAACTAATATGTGAGCTCAGCAAGGTTGCAAAATACAAGATCAATATATTAAAACGTAATTGTATTTCTATACAGTAGCAATGAATAAACTGAAATTGAAATTAAGAAAGTGATTCAGGTTAATGGGGGAAAGAAGAGCCTCTTTATCCAACACTGCTGGGATAACTGAATATGTAAAAGTATGAACTTGGACCCATACCTCACACCACATACAATAATAAACCCAGAATGAATCAAAGACCTATATGTAAGAGATGAAACTATAAAACATGGAGAAGAAACAGATGTGAATCTTCATGTCATTGAATTAGGTGATTTAAAAAAATTAAGAAACTCAAAGCACAAGCAACAGAAGAAAAAATAAATAAACTGGGCCAGGCGTGGTGGCTCACACCTGTAATCCTAACACTTTGGGAGGCTGAGGTGGGCAGATCACCTGAGGTCAGGAGTTTGAGAACAGCCTGGCCAACATAGTGAAACTCTGTCTCTACTGAAAATCAAAAAAAATTAGCCAGGAGTGGTGGTGGGCACCTGTAATCCCAGCTACTCGGGAGGCTGAGGCAGGAGAATCACTTGAACCCAGGAGGCGGAGGTTGCAGTGAACCAAGATCACACCACTGCACTCCAGCCTGGGCAACAGAGTGAGACTCCATCTAAAAAGTGAATAAATAAATAAACAAACTAGACATCATCAAAATTAAGAACTTTCATGCTTCAAAAGACATCATGAAGAAAGCAAAAAAACAATCAGCAGAATGACAGAAAATTGCAAATCATATATGGTTGACCTTTGAACAACAAAAGGGTTAGGGATACCAACCCTCAGCACAGTTGAAAATCCACATTCAACTCTGAATCTCCAAAAACTTAACTTCTAATAGCCTACTGTTGACCTAAAGACTTACTAATAACATGAATAGTTGATTAACACACATTTTGTATGTTGTATTATATACTGCATTCTTATAATAAGGTAAGCTAGAGAAAAGAAAATGTTATTTAAAAATCATGAGGAAGAGAAAATATAGTTACTATGTGTTAAGGGGAAGTGGATCATCATAAAGGTCTTCATCCTTGTCTTCACGTAGAGTAGGCTAAGGCGGAGGGGGAAGAGGAGGAGTTAGTGGTGCAGTCTCAAGGAAAGCAGAGATGGAAGGAAATCCACACGTAAGTGGACCCACATAGTTGAAACCTGGGTTGTTTAAGAGTCAACCGTATATAGTAAAAGATATACGAATGGTCAATAAGCACATGAAAAGATGCTCAGCCTCGTTAGTAATCAGGGAAATGCACTAGCATGACTTTAATAAAAATGATATTAATAAGTGTTGGTGAGAATGTGAAGAAATTTAAAGAAACTCTTGCATGCATTGCTGATGGTGATGTAACATCTTGCACCTGCTTTGGAAAAGAGTCTAGTAGTTCTTTAAAAGTCTAAATGTAAAGTCTCCATATGACCCAGCAATTCCACTGCTAGCTATATATACAGGAGAAATAGTATCACATCTGCTATTTTATTGGCTAAATCAAGTCAGACATAGCCAGTCTCAACCTTGAGAGGGCAGGGAAAGGCATACTGCCTCGTAGCAAGAGGAAAAAAACAAGGATATTTAGTGGACCACACTGATACCTACTATTATCTGCTCTTCCTCCCACAAAATATTCTTTCACAACAGAACACACCTTCTCTTCACAGGAAACAAAATTCACTGCATCCACCATGGTGTCTGGAATCTCTAAGTGATATTCACAATCTCTCTATTAGGACTGAAGGTGATTCTTCTTGGTCTAGAGCCCTTTGAAATTAAAAGACAAATTCTCTATCTCCACACATATTCAATATAAAATAGTGAAATAGGAAGCATGAGAAGAAAAAAAGAAAAAGAGCAATCACCATTCAATGGCAATTCTGAAATCTCCCTGGGAAATCATTGTGGAGACCTCTCCCCTGAGGTTATAGAACATTTCTGGATTTCTCCCTGAGCTGTCTACTGGTTTGGAGCTCTTAGAACCCTTGGAACAATTCTCTTCTTCTGAGAAGTTCTCCCTTTTCTTGTCCCACTATGACTACTTCTAAACAGGACATCAGAATACCACCTCTTGATCGTAGTTGGGGTCCCAAGCTTGTTTGAAATCACTGTCTTATTTGGTGATGCAATTATCTTCAAAACTTAGCCAACATTTCCATTTGATTGAAGTCAATAGCACATGCCAATATCCCTTCTCGACATACACTTGGATTTGCTATATTGCCTTGCTTTTTTGCTCTCTGTTCTTCTTTCTCCATCTTCTTTTTAATCCTCACTCTTTGTCTCTGTGTTTCCTTCCCTCCTTCTCTCTCTCCTTTCCTCCCTCCCCCAGCCTTCTTTCTTTCTTGCATGTTGGCTTCTTTGTTTTCTTCTTTTCCTCCCTTCTTTCTTTCTTTGTAGTTAAGTACAATGAATTTGTATAGATTTCTGTCCAAGTTCTTGACAATCTGGGTCACAGGTCTAACCGTTCCCCCAAACTTACAAACCTCTATGCAGGTTTGTCAACCATTACTGAAATCCAGGACCAAATATACTAAAAAAGATTGAGATCATTTTAAATTAAAAAAAATCTATGAAATAGAAACTGTAATGATGTGTCCATTTAGGGAAGAATGACTCATAGCTTATGCAATGTATTTTTAAGTAATTTTCCCTTTGCTATCTTACCAACTGGAATTCATAAAACTTAGAGTAGATTTAATAAATAGTTTAAAGTTAAGTCGTAGGCTGCTTTGAATTTGGTGAAATTTAAAATTAACTTTATTTCTTGGATTTTATTCCCATTAAACCTCTCTAAACATATTTAAGCTTCTCCCAGGCTTTAGATGAAGGCAAGAAATCTTAATGTAATCCATAAAACCTTCCCTGGCTGAAATCACCTTTCTTGTCTTATCTCAATCCACACTTTCTTATATGCTATTTCTGTAATCTAGCCACAGCGTCTTTTTTTTAGTTGCACAAACGTGACATGTTCTGTCTAAACTCAAGATGTATACATGACAGTCCCTCTACCTGAACCTCTCTATCTTCCTCCTTCAAACCCTTTCCTTAGTTGACTTGAGTTCTTCTTCCTTGGGCTCCCTGTGTAAGTGGCATATTTTGATGCTGTCTTTTCTGACCTGCCTGTTATGGCCCACTCCTCCCTTCTATGCCATCATTAATACCTTCTACTACTCTTTCAGATTACTCATGGGCATTGTAAGTTCTTATTTGTGGGCTTCTTTGCTTAGCATAATCTCTGCAACCAGATTCTAAGCTTTGCAAAGGAAGAGATCGTACCTTGTTCTGTATCCCAGATACTTAGAAAAATTTATGGTTCACTATTGGCACTTAAAGATTAGTTGAAACAAAGCAGAAACCTAGGTCATTTCACAACATAAGAAACAGACTCAATGATTTTCATTTTTCTAAATTTTAGTGTCTGGTATTGTGGAAAAAAAACAGATTTGATTATTTTCAGTTAATAATTTAGCCATTTGGGGCTTTATTTTGTTTTTATTGCTTTAGCCTATACAAAGATAAATACCTAACATGATAAATATTTTCTTGAATTTAGTAATAAAATATCTTCTCGGTATTTTGCTTGTGAATCTTTTACTCATTGAACAGTTATTGTGATGTCTTATTGACTCAAATTATTATTTGTCAAAAATTTATATCATTTAAAGAGCTTTATAAGGCAGTAAAAGATACAAATTTTTCATTTTGACTTGAATTCTCATAAATATTTAGTCCTATTCTTGATTTTGCTTCTTTATAGATGTATATTTATTCATAAAAAATATACATATAACTGTCCTTCACTTCAACAAAACTACTTGTTGGCAGAACCCTAATGAAAAGAAAAGGGAAAGGAAAATATTTAAAGGAAAGTTCAGATGCAGCTGGAATAGCAGTAAATTGGAAGCCAAAATCCTTACAGCTGATTCTTGAAAAATCGTATCTAATCTACAAAACTTAAATTACTGCAAGTAGCACTTCTTTTGTTAATTTTGTCAACACTTTTTGGACACTTGTCTACTCATTTTATGGTAGATAGTTGTCATAAGATTTGATGGGAAGAATAGATTTTTTTTAAAAAGTCTGTTCCTCTTCGCCTGCTCTACAGTGAGTATTCATATGCCAGCCAAAACCACCAGATAGGAGAAATCCATCAACTATGACTCCGGGTTCATATGCCACAAATGAGAAAATGCATGTGACAGTGTGTGCCTGGTGTTGGCAGATAATTGGCACTCTGATTTGTACATTCACTTCTACCCTCAATTGGGGATGGGGGTAGAAGCAAATTCATCTCCATTCATTGAGCTACAAACAAATTCTCTCCAAGATTTATGTCTGTGCACCAACCCTTTCCCCACCCACGTTCTGCCCCATGTCTACCTTCACAGCCTTGCATGCTTTACCTACTCATCGTTCCCATTGAATGCATTTTGGTGCCATAATATAGTCTCATTAATTACCCCTAAATCAAATATGAATCTTTAGCTTCAACAGTCACATTGCCCTAAGGTAAATTTTGGGAAAAGTGCTGTTTAAGAAACCTGCATGCTCAACTGTCAGCATAAACCTTGACCTAGGTCACTAGCTGTTCTGGCCAGATGGCAGGGAGGACCTGAGACTTGACTATTTCGGTCCTCCAATAAAAAGGATAATAAAATGAATGTGCGGTGAGAAAAATGCTTTTATGGAAACTTGTGTAATTCAAACTTTTTGGTGGTGGTTTAACATCAGATTTTACAACAGGGTAGTTAAATAGTTGGCTGAATTTTTTAAAGGTCTGGGGAATTTAATGGCAGAATGTATACTCTTTGTAGTTTTGTCAGTTCAGAGAAGTAGGCAGGCAGATATGATATTTCGGATTCAAGTTGCTCGGCTGTCGGACCTATGGCTTTCTTTCTCTCTATAATCTTCAAGTTTGTGATCTGCTGTGCCTTAAACAAAGAGCGAGATGAGTAGCACATTTTTAGGATGTGCTGCTGGTTTTCCGAGAGAGGAATTAGTCCTGAGTCCTCCATACACTGGCTGGGTCATTTGCAGTAATAAATTTGGACAGGCTTATGCTATCATCTGCAAATGGGATTGTCTGTGAACAGAATGAGGCTCAAATCCACAATCCTCATCGTTCAGTGTCAAAACCAACGGACTTTTTTTTTTTTTTTTTTTTTTTTTTGAGACCAAGTTTCGCCCTTTTGCCCAGGCTGGAGTGCAATGGCTTGATCTCAGCTCACTGCAACCTCCACCCCCCAGGTTCAAGTGATTCTCCTGCCTCAGCCTCCCAAGTAGCTGAGATTATAGGCACATGCCACCACACCCAGCTAATTTGTGTATTTTTGGTAGAGACAAGGTTTCTCCATGTTGGTCAGGTTGGACTCAAACTCCCAACCTCAGGTGATCCGTCTGCCTAGGTCTCCCAAAGTGTTGGGATTACAGGCATGAGCCACCGCACCTGCCCCAAAACCAGCTGAGCTTCTTAACAACAACCTTTATGAATGATTAGCTCAGAGGGTCTCTTCCTTGGTCCCTCAGGGAATCCTTAGTCCCTTCCTTGGACCTTCTGGACAATAAAAAGGAGAGCATGAGAGGATGTTTTACTATACCTTCCTCAGAAAAAGGTAAGCATTTAGCAATCCAGATAAAAATATCCATAAGATAAAGACCACATCTATACCCTGTGATTATCATTACTGGAACATCACTTCTGGGTTAAAGAGAAAAAAGAAATAGAATAATGGTCTGACTAAAGAGAAAAAAGAAATAGAATAATGACCCTTAAAATAAATGAGGTAATTTTGTTTATGTCTAGCATTCTACAACAAACATTTTTCATTGCACTGTATTTCTGTGCTCTTTCTTGCTTCAGTAACTTGGTGCAACTACAAGATTACTGTTTGTAGCTCTGTGAACTAGGTAATTCCAGTTTAGAAAACAAAGAATGACGCATCCTATCTAGAGACAATGCTACTGTCTACTTTTAGAGAAGTAGAATTTATGCTTTAAGTTAATTTTTCTAAAGTGGAGAGATTGATCTCCTCTTGTTTCTTTGTAATCTCATAATTTTTTGTTAAAAAATGAACATTTTTAATAATAACATGTGAAAACTCTGGAAATCAGATTCCATCTCTTCTACAGAGTTTACTGTTCATGCTGTTTATTGTTGCTGTTGTTTATTGGTTTAGTGACCTCTCTGAACTACCTCTTTCAAGTCTGTATTCTTTGTTGTGTGTGGCCATTCAAATCTGTGTTTGGTTAGCTTAGTAGTCAGTTAATGGTCGGACTGACTTTTTTTTTTAATGCCAGTAACAAGTAAGTCTCCCAGTCTTTTTGAGAAACTGTGTGTTGAGGCATGCCTTTAACACTCAGTCACACAATTTTGACAGCCCTGCCTTAGTCTTCACTTTTTGCTAATGCAGAGCCTCAAGGTCAGCCAGAGGTGAGGGTTTAAGACCTTCTTGGGCCTTTCTAAGCATGTGTACAGCCCTGGGTTTACACACAGCCCTGCATGTGCACATGGCCTTCCAGAGTCCCAGAATATGCTGGAGCTTTTCAAAGCCCCCCAGGGGTCTCATACCCCAGCTTTTCCTTTTAAGTTTTCTGTCAATCCATTGTTTGTTCAAATAATATCCATTTCTTCAGGCAGCTGTGATGTTTAACAATTAACTCTGATTGATTTTGGCAAACACCCTAAGTATGTTCACATTAAGTGACCTTGAGGTTAGTGCAAGAAAGATAAACCTGGTGGGTGAGGTCTTCCAGGAAACCACCAGACAGGTCAAATAATAATTCTCAGAAACTGGGACATGGAAGGAGTTCCTACTGCATTCTGCTCCTTCCTGGGGCTGTGATTGTGGACTGTTGATTTTGTCCTATGTGAACTACAGGGGATCTCAAGAGGAGAGGAGGGAATGGGACTACATATTATATTATTAAAATATAATAACACAAAGCTCATTGTTTTTACCAAGACT
>NW_012105143.1:541353-543776 GCF_000951045.1 Mandrillus leucophaeus
GCTTGCAGTGAGCTGAGATCCGGCCACTGCACTCCAGCCTGGGTGACAGAGCGAGACTCCGTCTCAAAAAAAAAAAAAAAAAAAAAAAAAAAACAAAAAAAAAACAAAAAAAAAAGATTGTGAATATAATTAATGCCACTAAATTGTACACTTAAGAATGGTTAAAATGGCAAATCTTGTTATATATTACTATAATTTTTAAAAGTTAATGATGTGATATAGCACATCACTGAATTGTATACTTTAAGTGGGTGGATTTTATGGTATGTGAATTATATTTATATAGTATATATTTATATATAAATATACATATTTATATATTATCTAGTCAAAGACTAAAACAAATTACATTGAAATGTGTCAAGTTATTTAATTCTATAAGTGAAAGTCTATTTCTGGATTCTAGTTCCAATTGTCTGTATTTCTATTACTCCAACATTTTTTGTTGAATATTATTGCTAAAGATTTATTCATTTTATCAATATTTGTAATAAATCGACGTTTGTGCCTTTGTTGTTTTCTTTATTCTTTTATTTTTACTTTATTTTTTATTTTTTTGAGATAGAATTTCACTCTTGTCACCCAGGCTGGAGTGCAGTGGTACAATCTCAGCTCATTGCAACGTCTGCCTCCTGGGTTCAAGTGATCCTTCTGCCTCAACCTCCCAAGTAGCCGGGATTACAGGCGCCCACCACCATGCCCAGGTAAGTTTTGTATTTTCAGTAGAGACAGGGTTTCACCATGTTGGCCAGGCTGGCCTTGAACTCCTGACCTCAGGTGATCCGCCTGCCTCGGCCTCCCAAACTGCTGGGATTACAGGCGTGAGCCACCGTGCCTGGCTGTTTTCTTTC
Organism: Mandrillus leucophaeus; assembly: GCF_000951045.1. Taxonomy (NCBI): domain Eukaryota; kingdom Metazoa; phylum Chordata; class Mammalia; order Primates; family Cercopithecidae; genus Mandrillus; species Mandrillus leucophaeus. The sequence goes on from NW_012105143.1 coordinate 542,205, forward strand.
TTTTTCTTTTTTTTCATCTGAGATTATTTGGTTTTTGCTTGCTCCGTTGTTTAAGTTACTTATAGATTCTGGATATTAGAATTATGTGGTCAGATACATAATTTGTGAATATTTTCTCCCATTCTATGGTTGTCTGTTTATTCTATTGGTAAATTTTTTTTTCCTGTGCTCCGACTCATCAATTTTTGTTTTCATTGCAATTCCTTTTGAGGATTTAGTCATAAATTCTTTCCCAAGGCTGATATCCAGAATGATGTTTCCTAAGCTTTCTTCTAGGATTCTGATAGTTTGAGGTCTTACATTTAACTCTTTAATTCATCTTGAGTTAATTTTATATATGGTGAAAGTAGGATCTAGTTTAATTCTTCTGTATATGGCTAGCCAGCTGTCACAGCACCATTTCTTTGGCTTAGCATTCTTTGGCTATTCAGGCTCTTTTTGGCTCCACATGAATTTTAGGATAGTATTTTTTAGTTCTGTGAAAAATCACATTGGAATAGCATTAAATCTGTAGATTGCTTTGGGCGGTATGGCCATTTTACCAATATTAGCTTTTCCAATTCAGAAGCATGAAATGTTTTCCCATTTTTTGTGTCATCTATGATTTTTTCTTCAGTGTTTCGTAGTTCTCCTTGCAGAAATCTTTTACCTCCTTGGTTGGATATTTCTAGGTATTTTATTTTTTGTGGCTGTCATAAATGGGATTGCATTCTTGATTTGGCTCTCAGCTTGAATGTTATTGGTATATAGAAATGCTACTGATTTTTGTACATTAATTTTGTATCCTGAAGCTTTACTGAAATCGATGATCAGATTCAGGAGCCCTTTGGTGGAGTCTTCAGGCTCCTTTTAGGTATAGAATCATATTGTCTGTGAAGAGAGATAGTTTGACTTCTTCCTTTCCTATTTGTATGTCTTTTATTTCTTTCTTTTGCCTAATGGCTCTGGATAGCACTTCCAGTACTATGTTTAGAACGAGTGGTGAGAATGTCATTCTTGTCTTGTTCCAGTTCTCAAGGGGAATGCTTCCAGCTTTTGCCTATTCAATATGGTTTTGTCTGTGGGTTTGTCATAGATGGCTCTTATTATTTAGGTAATTTCAATGCCTGGTTTCTTGAGGTTTTTTTTGTTAAGAGATGCTGGATTTTATCAAAAACTTTTCTTTATCTATTGAGATAATCACGTTTTTTTGTTTTTAATTCTATTTACGTAGCACATATATTATGTAGCACAATATCACATATATTGATATGCATATGTTGAATCAATCTTGTATCCCAGGAATGAAGTTTACTTGATCATGATGAATTAACTTTTTGATGTTTTATTGAATTTATTGAATTTGGTTTGCTAGTATTTTGTAGAGGATTCTTATGTCAACTTCTGAGGGAATATTGGCCGTAGTTCTCTTTTTTCATTGTATCTTTGCCAGGTTTTGGTATTAGGATAAGGCTGACCTTGTAAAATGAGTTAGGGAGGAGTCCCTCCTCCTCCTCCTTGAGTTTTTGGAGTAATTTCAGTAGAATTGGTGCCAGCTCATCTTTGGGTGTCTGGTAGAATTCACCTGTGAAT
>NW_012105143.1:545696-547545 GCF_000951045.1 Mandrillus leucophaeus
GCAACCTCCACCTCCCGGGTTCAAGCAATTCTCCTGCCTCAGCCTCCCAAGTAGCTGGGATTATAGGTGTCTGCGGTTGCACCCAGCTAATTTTTGTATTTTTAGCAGAGATGGGGTTTCACCATCTTGGCCAGGCTGGTCTCGAACTCCTGACCTTGTAATTCACCTACCTCGGCGTCCCAAAGTGCTGGGATTACAGGCATGAGCCACCTCACCCAGCCCTTAATGCAATCTCTAGCAACAATTTTTTTGCAGAGATGGAAAAGACAATCCTCATGTACATAAAGAATTACAAGGGGTGCTCTATAGCCAAACAGTCTTGAAAAGGAACAAAATTAAAGTACTTACACTTTTCAACATCAAAGCTTATTAAAAAGCTTTACATTCATCAAACAGTGTGGAACTGGTTTAAAGACAGACAAGGAGAAAAATAGAATAGATTAAGAGTCCAGAAATAAATACACATATCAATGGACAACCAATTTTTCAACAAGGATGCCAAGACCAACAAATGGGAAAAGAATAGTATCTTCAAAACTCTGTGTTAGGACATTTGGATTTCTATGTGCAAAAAATAAAATAAAATAAAATTAGATGCCTACGTCAACATCATATATAAAAATTAACTCAAAATGGATGAATGACCTAAACTTAAAAAGCTAAAATCCTAAAATTATTGGAAGACAGCATAGAAGTAAATCGTCACGATCTTGGGTTTGGTGATGGATTCTTGGATATGACATCAAAAGCACAGATGACAAAAGAAATACGGAGAAATTTAACCTCATCAAAGTTAAATTTCATCAAATTTAACCTCATCAAAGTTAAATTTGTGTATCAAAAGTCATATCAAGAAAGTGATAAGACAATCTACAGAACGGAAAAGTACATTTTCAAGTCATTCATATGTTAAGGGAATTATGTCTAAAATATATAAAGGACACTTACAACTCAATAATAAAGAGGTAAATAACCCAAATAAAAAATAAGCAACACATGAGAATAAAAATTTCTTCAAAGAAGATTCTCAAATGACCAAAAAATGACAAGAAAAAGTGTTCAACATCATAGGTCATCAGAGAAATGCATATCAAAACCACAATGAGATAGCCCTTCACACTCATAAGAATGGCTATAATTGAAAAGTCAGTTGATAATACGTGCGGGTGAGAATGTGGAGAAACTGAAACCCTCATACAATGCTGGTGGGAATATAAAATGGTCCAGCCACTGTGGAAAACAATTCTGCAGTTTCTCAAAAGGCTAAACACATAATGTCATATCATCCAGCAAATCAACTCCTAGGTATACACCCAGTATTTTTGAAAAGAGGGACTTGAATGGCTGCATGTGTGCCCATGTTAATTGCAGTATTATTCGTAATAGCCAAAAGGTAGAAACAACCCAGACGATCAACACATGAGTGGATAAACAAAATGTGATCTCTACATATAATGGAAGATTATTATATTTTATAAAAAGAAATAAAGTTCTGAAACATGCTACAACATGCATAAACTTTGACAAGTGAAATAAACAAAACACAAAAGGAAAATTACTGTGTGGTTCTACTTACATGAACTATCTAGAATAGTAGATTAGAGGCTGTGAAGGAGTTGGGGATGAAGGGGAGTGAGGAGTTATTGCTTGATGGTGACAGACTTACTGTGTGTGTAGTGATTAAAAAGTTTTTATGTAGATAGCGATGATGACTACACAAGATTGTGAATACCATCCTGGCTAACACAGTGAAACCCCGTCTCTACTAAAAATACAAAAACTTAGCCCGGCGAGGTGGCAGGCGCCTGTAGTCCCAGCTACTCGGGAGGCTGAGGCAGGAGAATGGCGT
>NW_012105143.1:549849-553384 GCF_000951045.1 Mandrillus leucophaeus
TTGGGAGATTTTTTTGTATTATTACTGATCGAATTTCAGAACTTGATATTGGCCAATTAAGAGTTACAGTTTCTTCCTGATTCAATCTTGGGAGATTGCATGTTTCCAGGAATTTGTCAAATTCCTCTAGATTTTATAGTTTGTGTGGCATAGAGGTGTTTATAATAGTCTCTGGGAATCATTTGCATTTCTGTAGGATCAGTTGTAATGTCACCTTTGTTGTTTCAGATGGTGCTTATTTGAATCTTCTCTCTCTCTCTCCCTCTGACTTTGGTTAATTAGCTAGCAGTGTGTTGATCTCGTTTACCCTTTCAAATAATGAATTTTTTGTTTCCTCTATTCTTTGTGTGGATTTTTGGATCTCAGTTTCATTCAGTTCTGCTCTAATTTTAGTTATTTTTAGTTATTTATTTTCTTCTGCTAGCTTTGGGGTTAGTATTGTCTTATTTTTCTAGTTCTTCTAAATGTGATGTTAGATTATTAATTTGAGATTTTTCTAACTTTCTGAGGTAGACATTTAGCACTATAAACTTTGCTCTTAACACCGTTTTTCCTGTATCCCAGATATTTTGATATGTTGTGCCTCTGTTTTCATTTATTTCAAAGAATTTTTGGTTTCTGCCTTAATTTTGTTGTTTACCCAAAAGTCACTCAGGAGCAAGTTGTTTAATTTCCATGTCATTGTGTGGTTTTGTGACAACTTCTTGGCATTTCTTTCTATTTTTATTCTACTGTGGTCTGAAAGTATGGTTGGTATGATTTCAATTATTTGTGTTTATTGAGACTTGCTTTCTGGATGAGCATGTGATCAATCTTGAAGTATGTTCCATGTGCAGGTGAGAAGAATGTATACTCTGCAGTTGATGGGTGGAATATTTGGTAGATGTCTATTAGGTCCACTTGGTCAAGCATTGAACTTAAGTCTGGAATTTTTTTGTTAGTTTTCTGCTTCAGTGATCTGTCTGATGCTGTCAGTGGGGCGTTGAAGTCCCCCTCTATTATTGTGTGGCTGTCTAAGTCTTTTTCTAGGTCTAAAAGTACTTGTTTTATGAACCTGGGTGTTCCAGTGTTGAGTGTGTTATTTAGAAGGGTTAAGTGTTCTTGTTGAATTGAACCCTTTATCATTATGTAATGCCCTTCTTTGTCATTTTTTTACTGTTGTTGGTTTAAAATGTATTTTATTTGATATATGAATAGTGACCTCTGCTTTTTTTTGTTTTCCATTTGTGTGAGAGATCTTTCTCCAACCATTTCTATGAGCTAATGGGAATCATTATGTGTGAGATGAGTCTCTTGGAAGACAGAAAATGGATGAATCTTGTTTTTTAATTCAACTTACCACTCTGTGCCTCATAAGCAGGGGCATTCAGATCATTTATATTCCAGGTTAAAATTGATCTGTGAGGTTTTGATCCTATTTCACAATAGGATCTATTCTGTGGTTGCTTTATAGGGTCTGTGGGCTATGTACTTAAGTGTGTTTCTGTAGCAGGTGTATTAGTATGTTCTCATGCTGCTATGAAGAAACGCCTGAGACTGGGTAATTTATAAGGGAAAGAAGTTTAATTGACTCACAATTCCACAGGGCTGGGGAGGCCTTAGGAAACTTATAATCGGAATGAAAGGGGAAGCAACACATCCTTCTTCTCATGGTGGTAAGAGAAAGAAATGCCAAGCAAAGGGGGAAAGGCCCCTTATAAAACCATCAGATCTTGTGAGATCTCACTCACTATCATGAGAACACCAGCATGGAGGTAACTGCCCCCATGATTCAATTACTTCCCACTGGGTCCCTCCCATCACATGTGGGGATTATGGGAACTACAATTCAAGATGAGATCTGGGTGGGAACACAGCCAAACCATATCATTTCACCCCAGCCCCTCCAAAATCTCATGTCCTCACATTTCAAAACACAATCATGCCTTTCCAACAGTTCCCCAAAGTCTTAACTCATTCTGGCATTAACCCAAAAGTCCAAGTCCAAGGTCACATCTGACATGAGGCAAGTCCCTTTGCCTGTGAGCCTTAAAGTTCCAAAATGAATCTCCTTTGTCTTTGTGTCTCACATCCAGGTCACGCTGATGCAACAGGAGGGACCCCATGGCTTTGGGTAGCTCCACCTCTGTGGCTTTGCAGCTTATAGCCCCACTCCCGGCTGCTTTCATGAGCTAACATTGAGTGCCTGCTGCTTTTCCAGGTACACACCACAAGCTGTTGGTGGATCTACCATTCTCTGGTCTGGAGGATGGTGGCCTTCTTCTCGAAGCTCCAGTAGGCAGTGCCCCAGTGGGGACTCTGTGTGGGGGCTCCAATACCACATTTCCCTTCCACACTGCCCTAGCAGATGTTCTCCATGAGGGCTCTGCCTCTGCAGCAAACTTCTGCCTGGAGATCCTGGCATTTCCGTACATCCTCTGAAATCTAGGCAGAGGTTCCCAAACCTCAATTCTTGAGTTCTGTGCAGCCCTGGGTTCAACATCACTTGGAAGTGGCCAAGGGTTAGATGCAGAGCACCATGTCCCAAGACTGCACAAAGCAGGGGGTCCTAGGCTTAGCCCAGGAAACCATTTTTCCTCCTAGGCCTCTGGGCGTGTGATGGAAGGGCTGCCATGAAGGTCTCTGACATGCCCTGGAGACATTTTCCCCATTGTCTTGGTGATTGACATTCAGCTCCTCATTACTTAAGCAAATTTCTACATCCAGATTGAATTTCTCCCCAGAAAATGGGTGTTTCTTTTGGATTGCATTGTCAGGCTGCAAATTTTCCAAACTTTTATGCTCTGCTTCCTCTTGAATGCTTTGCTGCTTAGAAATTTCTTCCACCAGATACCCTAAATCATCTCTCTCAAGTTTAAGTTCCACAGATCTCTAGGGCAGAGACAAAATGGCACCAGTCTCTTTGCTAAAGCATGACAAGAATCACCTTTATTACAGTTGCCAACAAGTTCCTCATCTCCATCTGAGACCACCTAGGTCTGTACTTCATTGTCCACATTACTATCAACATTTTGGTAAAAGCCATTCAAAAAGTCTCTAGGCAGTTCCAAACTTTCCCACATCTTCCTGTCTTCTGAGCCCTCCAACTCTCTAGGAAGTTCCAAACTTTCCTACATTTTCCTGTCTTCCTGTGAGCACTCCAAACTGTTCCAACCTCTGCCTGTTACCAAATTCCAAAGTTGCTTCCACATTTCTAGGTATCCTTATAGCAGCACCCCACTCTACCAGTACAAACTTACTGTATTATCTGTTCTCATGCTGCTATGAAGAAATATCTGAAGCTGGGTAATTTATAAAAGAAAGAGGTTTAATTGACTCACAGTTACACAAACCTGGGAAGGCCTCAGGAAACTTACAATCATGGTGGAAGGGGAAGCAACACATCCTTCTTCACATGGTGGCAAGAGAGACAAGAAGTGCCAATCAAAGCAGGGAAAGCCCCTTATAAAACCATAGGATGTCATGAGAACTCACAAGAACAGCAGCATAAAGGTAATTGGCCCCATGATTCAATTACGTCCCACCAGGTCCCTCC
>NW_012105143.1:553434-557018 GCF_000951045.1 Mandrillus leucophaeus
GACCACCTAGGTCTGTACTTCATTGTCCACATTACTATCAACATTTTGGTAAAAGCCATTCAAAAAGTCTCTAGGCAGTTCCAAACTTTCCCACATCTTCCTGTCTTCTGAGCCCTCCAACTCTCTAGGAAGTTCCAAACTTTCCCACATTTTCCTGTCTTCCTGTGAGCACTCCAAACTGTTCCAACCTCTGCCTGTTACCAAATTCCAAAGTTGCTTCCACATTTCTAGGTATCCTTATAGCAGCACCCCACTCTACCAGTACAAACTTACTGTATTATCTGTTCTCATGCTGCTATGAAGAAATATCTGAAGCTGGGTAATTTATAAAAGAAAGAGGTTTAATTGACTCACAGTTACACAAACCTGGGAAGGCCTCAGGAAACTTACAATCATGGTGGAAGGGGAAGCAACACATCCTTCTTCACATGGTGGCAAGAGAGACAAGAAGTGCCAATCAAAGCAGGGAAAGCCCCTTATAAAACCATAGGATGTCATGAGAACTCACAAGAAGAGCAGCATAAAGGTAATTGGCCCCATGATTCAATTACGTCCCACCAGGTCCCTCCGAGAACATGTGGAGATTATGAGAACTACAATTCAAGATGAGATTTGGGTGGGGTCACAGCCAAACCATATCAGCAGGTATTGCTTTTTCTTTTCCATGTTTAGAACTCCCTTAAAGATTTCTTGTAAAGCTGATCTGGTAATGAAACCCCTTAGCTCTTGCTTGTCTGAAAAAGATATTCTTTCTCCTTCACTGATGAAACTTAGTTTGGCAGGATATGAAATTCTTGGTTAGAATTTCTTGTCTTTAAAAATGATGAAAATAGGCCCTTAATCTTTTCTGACTTGTAAGGTTTCTGCTGGGAAGTCTGCTGTTAGCCTGATGGAATTCCCTTAGTACATGATCTGATCTCTTTCTCTAGTCACCAGTATTATTTTTTTCTTTAGCATTGACTTTAGACACTTGGTGAATATAGGCCTTGGTGGTGTTCATTTCATGTAGTATTTCACAGGTATTCTCTAGATTTCTTGTATCTGGATATCTACCTCTCTAGCAAGATTAGGAAAAATTTCTTGAAATATTTACTTAAGTGTGATTTCCAGATTGTATACTTTTTCTCCTTCTCTCTCAGGAATGCCAATAATTCATAGGTTTGGTTACTTTCCATAGTTCTATATTTCTCAACGACTTTGTTAATTTTTAAAATTTGTTTTTCTTTACTTTTATCTAACTGGGTTAATTCAAAAGACCAGTCTTGAAGCTCTGAAATTCTTTCTTCTAATTGATCCAGTCTATTAATACAGTTTTCAATTGTATTTTAAAATTCCTTAAATTCCAGAAGCTCCGACTGATTTTGATTGAAGATGTTTATCTCTTTCTTCACTTCTTGGGTTGCTTCAGAAGTTCCTTTGTGTCCATTTTTAACCTTGTCTTGCTTCTTGTTGAGCTTCCTTGCAATCCATGCTTTGAATTCTTTATTTGTTATTTCTGAGTTTCCATTTTAGTTAGGAATTATTGCTGGAGAGCTAGTGTGATCCTTTGGTGGTATCACCACTTTCAGATTTTTCATGGTGCCAGAATTGGTATGCTGGTTCTTTCTCATCAGGAGAAGCTGGCACTTCTAATTTTTGTTAATTATTTTCATGAGGGTAGATTTTTTTTTTCTTTTTCTTTCCTTCACTATAATATTATTGCTATTTTCTTTCATTTTTCCTCTTCACCTTCCCTAGAGAATGTGATTGTAGAGAATGCTGGGTAGGTATTTTGGCTTTGCTTCTATAGCCTTATGGACTCATGTCAGCAAGTTTTATATTGGGCTGTGCAGTTCAACTTAAAAGCCAGTAGATGGCACTTATAGGTAAGAGCTGGTTGCAGTCAACACTGCTGGGTATATACTTGATCTTTGTTTACTGGGAGAAGCTTTCTGTTGCTTCAAGCAAAGAGCTGATTCAAGGAGCGCACAGTGGTATGAGCTCACTGGTCAGCCCCTGGCTGGTGGGGACCAATATGGACAGGGCTGGACCTGGTAGGTTGACCTACAGGTCTGCTGATGGCAGGCAAAAAGGGAGGATCTAGTGGGTGGCCACCAAACACCAAAAGGTGTGCCTAGGTGTGGAGTTGGGAAAACTCCCGGTCCCAAATTCTCTGCATGGGGATGGAGTGTAGCCTAAGCTTTTAATCCAGGGGAGTGGGTCCTCCAAATGCTTGGAGATCTGCCTGAGCATGGAGTGGAGAGGGCCCTTCTGCACCAAAATTTATGCACAGGAGGGATGGGGCAATTCAGGCTGCGGATTCAGATGAGCAGCTGCTCTGAATGCTTGGAAATCTGCCTTGGCATCAAGCTGAGAGGGCCTTACTGCATCACAATCTTGGAGAAGCAGACAGGGGCACCCAGTATGGTATACACAGACCAGTTCCAGGTTGCCAACCTAACTCTGCAAGTCTCATTGCCCAGGAGAAATTGTAACTACAGCAGCTTTCTTCCTGCCCCTGTGAAGAGGGAGGGCACAATCCAGTGCCTACTGCTGAGATGTTTTCCATAGTTCTGGCTGAGAAGGCCCCTACCTAGCTTCAGAGCAGGCACTCCAGTCTCTGGTCTGAGACCAAATCAGACCTCTGCATGGCCATGTTACCAGGTCACCAAAGGGAATGGGTGACTTTGTATGTACCCAGGTTAACAATGGCATTCTGCTGTCTGTTTCAGGCCTGGGAGAATGTCTGCAGCTTTTCCCAATGTTTTTCCATCACAACATTTCCAAGCCTCTCCCCAAATTCGCTTCAGGCCATAGGAGAAACAAAGTGCTCTCCCTCAGTCCGGGTTGCTTGGATGCCCGGTGGAAAGCTGAGGAAGTGGAATGAGGGAGGCTCTCTGCCCCTCTCACATACTGGGGCTACACTCCCTTTTATTAAGCAGATGCCATCACAAGACTGTTCGCCCACATTCACCTCCCTGGATTCTGGAGTGACCTTCATGATTCCTGTGGATTCCCAATTTCCTTCTGGAATTAAAGCTCACAGAACTGATCTTTATGCACGTTCTTGCTATTTCCAACTGGCTGAGGCATGCTAAATGCCTCTAATTCACCATCTTGGAAAAAAGATCACTTTTTTCCTAATGTAGGAATTTAAAGCTATATATTTTTCTCTTAGCATTGCTAAGTGCCATTTCACAAATTTTGATATGTTGTATTCTCATTATCATTTGGTTAAAAATGTGTCTAATTTCATTTTTCTAATATTATAATTTCCTTTTTAGTCTATGAATTATTTATAAGAGTTTTATGCTCAATATTGTGAATTTTGAAATATTTTATTATTGATTTCTAATTTAAATCTATCAGGATCAGATAATATAATCTGAAATATTTCAATTTCTTCACATTTATTGAGACTTATTTTATAGTCCAGGATGTGGCATATCTTGATGAATATTCCAGGTTTGCTGAAAATAGTGTTTTTCACTGTAATTTTGGTATGTAAGATACTGTAAGTACCAATTTAGTCTCCTGAATTCTCATTTTGCTATTTGTTCTTAATAAATTACTGAGAAAGTGGTGTAAAACTATGATTATAGGCC
>NW_012105143.1:557853-569276 GCF_000951045.1 Mandrillus leucophaeus
GCATTTAGTACATTTATACTTAATGTAGTAACTGATATGGTTAGGTTTAAATCTATCATCTTGCTATGTATTTTCCATTTGTATCTTCTGTTGTAATTTCTTGTTTTTGTTGGTTTTCTCTTTTCCCATTTTCTGTTGAATTAATTGAATGAGTTTTAGTGTTAAATTACAGTTCCTTTATTGACTCCTAGGCACTCCTCTTTGTTGTCTTTTAGTTAGGCATTGTTATCTTACAGTCTATTTAGAATGAATATTGCATGCTTTCATACTTTATTCCTGATTCTTCACACCTCCTGCTTTATTCTTTTTTATTCACAGTTCAGACGAGATACTCTCTACTTTTTGCTTTACATTGTTACTTTACAAATGTAAAATATTTACAACAGTGCAATTCCATTTACTCATCCCCCCCATTTTTATGCAATTGTTATCTTTTATTTTTAGGTACATTGTAATCCTTATCTCACAGTGTATTTACTTTTAATTTAATCAGTCAGTTATTTAAGAAAATTATGAAAAAATGATATTTTATATTTTTCTAACTATGAATATTTACCAGTGTTTTCCATTCTGGATAGATCCAGGTTTCAATTTGATATCATTTTCCTTTAGCTTGAAAGACATAATTTAGCATCTCTTAGAGAGCAAGTTTGCTTACAATATGTTCTGTTTTCACTTACCTAAAAATATCTTCATTTTGCTTGTATATTTTCTGGATATAAAATTCTAGGTTGATAATTATTTTCTTTCAGTGTAGTAAATATGTTATGTCATTATCTCCCAGTTTCATTGCTTATAGTAAGAAGTCAACAATTATTCTTATTGCAGGATTGTTGTGCATAAAGTGTTCTATAAACTCCTTTATTACCCTACTACTTTCAACATTTTTTCTTAATTTGGTTTCCAGCAGTCTGACTAGGATGAGTCTACATACCATTCTTTTTATACTTATTGCAGTAGGATTTTGCTGAATTTTTTCAATCTGTTGATTAGTGCTTTTCATCAAATTTTGACATTGTTAGCTATTTATTCTTCAAGTATTTTATTCAATAGTTTTCAGTTTCATTTTCCATCCAAATATAACTCTCTTCTTCAGCATCTCCAATTACATTTATATCAAACCATTATATACTGTTTCCCTTGTTGAGACTCACCCATTTTATTTGTTCTCTCTTTATCAGATTGGATAATTTCTATTGGTCTGTCTTCAGGCTTAGTATTTATTTCACCATCTCTAATGTGCTGCTAAGTCTATCCAGTAATTTTAATTTTTTTTTGTCCTTTTCAGTTCTAGAATTTCCATTTTTAATAATTTTTTTTTGCTTGGATTCCCTATATTTTCATTATCTGAGGTCGTATTTGTATTTAATTCTTTAAACAAATTTGTCATTTTTACTATATATTTTCTTGTTTTTGTTTTCATGTGAATCATTATTTTCAAATAAAATACTTGCCAAATGGATAATACAAGTACTCTAAAAATATGTAATAGAGATTCTGGGTTCTGTTAATGATCTGTAGAGAGTATCCATTCTTGTCTTGCTAAGCAGATACATTACTGGCTGATTACTTTATGCTTGTAGGCTTTCAAGGAACCTCTAACTTGGCAGGACCTGACATCAGATTCTGTCTGTTTGGGCTTGATTGCATGCTTAGCTAGGGTGGCCCTAGACCAAGTTTTATTCTAAAGCTTGGTTTTTACTCTGAAGGTATAGTTTTTCTGGTGTTTCAGTGGGATGCCGAGATGTTGATGAATTATGAAAATCTCTCTACTCTGTAGGACCATAGCTCTCACATCCCTTGGCAGTACTCTTCCCCTAGCATTGCTTGACCTCTAGTATCTGTTATATCTCAGCCCCAAATCAACTGATCTCTGTTGAATGAAGTCGCTCTCATGTGCAGCTACAGACTCACAGGAGACTCCTCTAAACAGACTTGAGGGGCTGCCTCTCTGTACAACTCCCTCAGCTCTGTTGCCCTCACAGATCCTAGACACTTCAGCTGCTCTGAATTTTTAATTGTTTCTTATCAGCTAACTACCGGGTTAAAAAATTACTGGGTTCTACTCAGAATCCAGCTCCCTCTTTCCTTGGAAAATTGTCTCAAGGAAAAGAACAAAGCAATTATAGGGTTTCTAATGAGTTTCCCTTTTCTGAATGATTGCACTCTTATACTGCCTGTTTTTCACTGCCTGAAAGCAGTTTCCTCATATATATAGTAACAATTTTACAGTTAAATGGTAGGAGGACTAGTCCAAGACTAAATTGTGTCTAGAAACAGAAAGCTTCCCACAAAATTTTACTATTAGATGAAAGATAATGAGAAGCCAAATAATATCCCTGCAGATAATTAAAGCATCCCATAAGCGTGCCTTTGAACATATCAAAACCGTAACGTTTCATTTCAAAACAAGATGAAAGACTTTAAGTATGTCATACAATATCATAAAAGAACAACATAAATTAGAATTTGCTATATTCAGAAATGAGGTGCCAAAACTCAGAAAAAAATAATAAATTTTAAAAATTAGAATCAAAATACAAACTCATAGAAATGCGGGAAAAAAATGAACAAAACAGAGAGTGCCCTAAGAGAAATAGAAGGTGAAAAGAATTTTTTTAATTGAAAAATAGAACAAATATCAGAAATAGTAAATATCTGAGCAAATGTAATAGACTGGACTTCACCTCTTAGGTTGTTTAAAATATGCTTTACAGCTAATAGCAAAAATCACAGCATTGGAATTTTCAGTGAATGATACATAAGGCAACTAAAACATAAAACAGGGAAAGTAAAGGGATCTATGGAGTGGTGAAATTTCTACATAAAACATTAACTCAAATAGACTGAAAACTGTATTATTATTATTATGCATATTTTAATCCCTAGAGAAATTGGTAAAACAGCTATATATATTTTTTTATGTATATATAGAGAGAGATTCTATTGATAAATTAGAAGGAAAGGTTTTTAAATGCTCAAATATCACAGAAGAAAGAAAAAAGGGGGAAAAACAAGAAGTAAAAATAACAGACAGTGAAAGGGTACACCTATATCCAAATATGTCAATCATTACATTACATGTATATGACCTAGAGACAATAATTAAAGACAGAGATTGTCAGAATGAATTTGAAAATGAGACAGCTACATTATGAGTGTACAAGAAGCTCATTTTAATATAACATTACAGGAACATTGAAAATTAAAAAATTAAAAGCATGGATGAATATAGGCTTTGCAAATATAAATCAAAAGAAGGCTGGAGTGGCCATGTTAGTATTAGACAAAGTATACATTACAGCAAAAATTATTATCAGGGTTAAAGAGGGAAATTGCATGTTAATAAAAGAGATTAATTCACCAAGAAAACATAGCAAAGTTAAATGTTTATGCATGTAACAACAGAACTTTAAAAATACATGAAGCAAAAATTGAAAGAACTGAAAAAAGAAATAAACAAATCCACAATTATTGTGGGAAGCGTCAACACTCCTCTCTCACTAATATGTAGAACTAGTAGAGAGAAAATTAGCAAGAAAATAGAAGAAATAAACAACACTGTCATAAAATGTGATCTAATGTACACATATAGAACTTTCTAATCCATAACAACAGAATACACATTATTTTCAGGGCACACAGAACATTCAGCCAGATAGATCACATCTGGGTTATTAAATAGACCTCAACAAATTTAAAACAATTAAAATTGTACATAGTATGGTCTCTAAATGTAATGGAATAAAATCAGAAATTAACAGCAGAAAGATAAAGGAAAAATCTCTAAATTCTTGAAAATTAAACAACCCATTTGGACATAATCTATGACTCAAAGAAGACATTTCAGGAGAACAATAGAAAATGTTTTTAACTGAGAAAATATAAAATCTAACACATCAAAATTTGTAGGATGCAGGTAAAACAGTGCTTATTTGCAAGTAATGCTTATATTAGAATAAAAAAAAAATGGCCTCAAACCAAGAATTTAAGCTTTCACTCTAAGAAACTAGAAAAAGAAGAGTAAAATACACACCAAGAAGGTAGAAGGAAGGAAACAGTAAAAATAATAATGGAAAAGATAAAAATGAATTTAAGAGAAAGGGACAATGGTAAAGATAGAGAGTGTTCAATAAACAGATAATGAGAGTTTCCAAAGAAAAAATCAAAGCAAAATGCAAAACAAACAATAAAAACCATAAATCAAAAACACTTTTTTATGAAGTTAAAAAAATCTGAAGATACGTATTGCAAAAACATCCTACATGTTTAAAAGTTGATCCATTGGAAGCCATTATTCTTAGCAAACTAACGCAGGAACATTAAACCAAATACCTCATGTTCTCACTTATAAGTGGGAGCTAAATGATGAGAACACATGAGATACGCAGAGGGGAAAAACAGACACGGGGGCCTATTGGAGGGCGGAGGGTGGTAGGATGAAGAGGATCAGCAAAAACAACTAATAAGCACTAGGATTAATACCTGAGTGAAAAAATAACCTGTACAACACACTTCCACGACACGAGTTTACCTATATAACAGACCTGGACATGCACCTCGGAACTTAAAAGTTAAAAAAAAAAAGAGTATTGACCCAGAATGACCATAAAAAGACATATTCTAATAAAATTACCACATCTTAAAAAACAGTCACTTTTCTTCAAAGTGCTAAATATAGAATTACCATATGCTCTGTAGGAGTACAAAACAACAGTAAGGCAAAGAACAGATGATCTGACTGTTAACAGCAATAATTTATGCCAGAGTAAAATGGAATAACATACGTGAGGAACTCAAAGAAAAAACTGTGAGCTAAAGATTTTATATCGAGCAAATATGACTTTTAAGTATAAAGGGCATAGATGATCTGCTGTCAAATTGCAAGAACTCAAGGAATTTTGTTCCCATGATTTCTTCTTGAGGAGTAATCAAGAAACTAGCTTTATTGTTTGTTTATTTATTTATTTATTTATTTATTTGAGACAGAGTCTCACTCTGTCATCCAGACTAGAGTGCAGTGGCACGATCTCGGCTCACTGCAACCTCTGCCTCCCAGGTTCAAGTGATCCTCCTGCCTCTGCCTCCAGAGTAGCTGGCATTACAGGCGCACACCATCACGCCCAGCTACATTTTGTATTTTTAATAGAGAGAGGGTTTCACCATGTTGGCCAGGTTGGTCTTGAACTTCTGACCTCAAGTGATTCACCCACCTCAGGCTCACAAAGTGCTGGGATTACAGGCGTGAGCCACTGTACCCCGCCAGGAAACCAGCTTTAGACAACCAAACTGACTCAAGTCATATGGGAATAGGGACTGGGGCATAAACATGTAGTTACTAGTAGAACTAAGAGTTAAAGGGATTTCATTATACAATGTATAGTATGTAATAGATTTATAAATTACTTTAAGAATAGCATTAATTTTTTAAATGTATCAAATATTTATAAATTGTTTCCAATTTTATTCAAATCTTTTCAAAAACTGGGAAAGAAGATTGAGATTATGGACAAAACCAACTTTTTAAGCTATTCTCAAAAACTATAATGGATGGTTATGATATATTGTTACACTGAGGCTTTCATCTATGTAGTATAATAAGGTAAATTAATCATTATGGATATTCCAATTCTACGATCCCCTGTGTTCTTAAGAACCATTATCCTCAGTGTTGAAGAAAGAAGGTAGCCACACAATACAAACAAAAATCTTGTTCAAAATGCCTGTATTTATAAATTTGGATTGTAAATATTTGTATGAATTTATGGGATATTTTATTTTACATGTGCTATATATGTATTTTCTAGTTTTATTTACTGATGAGATCTAGAAACAATGACCAATCAAGTAATAGAGAACACACCTAGAGTCCACATAGAGTTCTTGAAATATTATTTTCTATTAAAAGAAATCAAGGGTTTTTTTGTTTCGTTTTGTTGGTTTTTATCTTTTGAGAAACAGCTGATCCAAATCTGTGGCAGGCAATGTACAGGATTACCCTGGAATATCTTTTGCACCAAATGTGTGGGTACTATCCCAAACTACAAGATTCGTGTAGAAAAGGAGGCAGAAGCTAATTCGAAGACATTTTCACAGTTCAAAAGTGAACAATGTGAACTTTGATAAAAATTGCAATGACTTGAAACCCATCAAAAATTTAAATTCTTGAACTCATAATAATGTATTTTTAAAAACCTAATAAGTCACCTGTGGAGATGAGTAGGGAACATATTAATTATTTAAAACTGGTAAATCAAGAAAAAGAACCTAGTATTTATTTTGTCTTTTCTGTATGAACTTTCACTCAAGGTGTCCAGTAGTAGATGAGGGGTAGTACCTATTTATAAAAGTTTTCCAGCTAATAAATGACAAATAGAATATTACTATTTTGCAATCCCATTGAATTAATGAATCTAATAGTAAGTATCAAGAGTTGCTCAACATCATGAAAAAGAGACTGAGATATCATGTCCCTCCTGATGAAAGAGCCCAGCTCCACTTACAGTCTTGCCATAGGGATCAGGCAGATCCTGTCTCTAACGGACAACAACATGCAGGAACTCTAGAGGGTAGAGGGCATGGTGAACTGCCCCATAGGAGTGCAAAATCAGAAAAATCCAGACTGTGGGAAATTGCACAGGTCCAACAGCTTGGGTTCGTCAACAATAAATCGTAAGGGAAGAAGGGAATGAAAAGAAAACCTATGTAATAAAAGAGATTTAGAAGACATATCCTTTTTTTTAATGGGCAATACTAAACTCTTGTGTCTTGAGTTGAGCAAGTGGGTGATAAAACTGTAAAGTAACACAAGGAAGGAACTAATGATATAAAAATTAGGATAGGAGTTACTTTGTAGGGAAAAAGAAGGGGCTTGAGGTTAAGATGGGTCATACAGAGGGGCTTCTCGTATGGGCGGCAAAGTTAAATTTCTACACATGGATGGTGGTTAAAAGGATATTCACCTTGCAAGCTTTATAGTCATCTGTTCTTTAGTATTTATGTTTTATTTTACTGTAAAAATGGGTGAGAAATATCATTATTTTTCTTACGAACTTTGCCACTTGTGGTTCACTGTGAAGATCTCCCTGAATACAAGAATTAATAAGTATTTACTAATATATTCTTCAGCACACTTTAAATGAGTAATTTCACATTTAAACAATTTAATATATATTTTACTTTTTAAATTTGTATTCTTACTGATGTAGGAGTACGCATGTAGTTTTGTTATGGATCCATTGCATACTGGTAAAGTCTGGAATTTTCATGCATCCATCACCCAAACATTGAACATTGTTACCTAATAGATATTATTACATCTTTCACTCCCCTCCCACCCTCCTCCAATGTCTGTTATTCCACTCTATACGTCACGTACAAGCTGAAGCCACCCATTGTTTGGGTCCAACTTGTAAGTGAGAACATGCTATATTTGCCTTTCTGTCTCTGAGTTATTTCACTTAGGATAATGATCTCCAGTTCTATCCATGTTGCTGCAAAAGACACGATTTCCTTCTTCTTTACGACCAAGTAGTATTCCATGATAGACATACTACATTTTTTAAAATCCAATCATCCATTGTAGGACACTTACATTAACTCCGTATCTTTGCTATTGTAAAGAGTGATGTGATATACATATGAGCACAGAAGTCTTCGTGATAAAATGATTTATTTTACTTTGTGTAAATACCAGCAGTGGGATTACTAGAGGGTAGTTCTATTTTTAGTTGTTTGAGAAAGTTCCGTACAATTTTCCATAGAGGTCTCCACAAAGGTTGAGCTAATTTACATTATCACCAACAGTGTATAAGCATCCTCACCAACATCTGTTATTTTTTGACTCTTTAATATTAATGAGGCTGACTGGTATAAGATGGCATCTCATTGTGGTTTTAATTTGCATTTATCTGATGACTAGTGATGTTGAACTTCCTTTTTTTCTATATGTTTCTTGGCCATTTGTATGCCTTCTTTTGAAAAAAAATACTGTTTTGTCTGTTCGTGTCCTTCATCCATTTTTTAATGGGATTTTTTTTTCTCATTGAGTTTCAGTTCCTTATAGATTCTGGATATTAGCCTATTGTCAGATGCACTGTTTGCAAATATTTTCTCTCTTTCTGTGGATTGTCGGTTTACTCTGTCAATTATTTCTTTTTCTGTGTGGAAGCTTTTTAGTTTAATTAAGTCCCATTTGTCTATTTTTGGTTTTGTTGAATTTCCTTTTGAGGACTTAGTCATAAATTCTTTGCCTAGATGAATGTCCAGAAGAGTTTTTTCTAGATTTTCTTCCAGGATTTTTATCTTTTCAGGTCTTACTTCTTTAACCCATCTTGAGTTAATTTTTCTATATGGTGAGAGATAGGAGTTCAGATTCATTCTTCTGCACATGGCCATTCATTTGTCTCAGCACCATTTACTGAAGGGCTTTTTCCCAGGTGTGTATTTTTGTTGATGTTGTCAAAGGTCAGTTGGTTGTACGTATATGACTTTTTTTGGGGTTATTCATTCCGTTTTATTGATTTATATGTCTGTTTTTTATATTAGTATTACACTATTTATGTTATTATAGCCTTGTAGTATAATTTGAAGTTAGGTAATGTGACACTTTCAGTTTATTCTTTTTGCTTAAGATTGCTTTGGCTATTTGGGCTTTTTTGTTAGTTTCATATAAATTTTAGGATTGTTTTTTATAAATATGTGAAGATTGACATTGGTAATTTGATAGGAATTGTGTTGAATCTGCAGATTGCTTTGGGTAGTATAAATTATTAATCTATCTAGAATGGATGCTTAGTATATGGTGTGATGTAGGGATTTTATTTTGCCATTATTTCACTCTCCATAAATATTTTCAAGTTGTTTTTCACTACTGAGAAAATAATGTATGCACATTGAGGAAAACCTTAAATGAAGCGCAAGATAAAAGAAACCCTTCCTTCCATTTATAGCTGTATCTCTCTTAGCGAAGACAACCAGTCTTCCTATTTTTTGTTATTGCTGCTGTTGTTGTTTTGCACTGCAGTAAACAATTATGCTTTCCATGCAGCATCTTTAATAATTTAGCTTCGCATAAAGCATCCCTCTTTAACTCAATTCGTATAATTTTTGTGATCTGATTTTAACCCAAAGTTGATATGGTTCCCTAGTCACAGAAATTGTGTCACGAAAGGGCATAGGAAACAAGTCAGGCCAACAAGAGCCAACAAAACTCAATTTTAGGAGTTTTATCTTAACTACTGAGCAAGAAAAAAAAAACACTTTAAATTTGGTATATATCAAGATGTGATTGACTATACCAAGATGTGACTGACTATACCAAGATGTGACTATACCAAGATGTGATTATACCAAGGTGTGATTATACTGTTAGAAATCACACCATGTAGAGCCCAAGAATAAAACCAACAAACAAAACACAGAGCCAAGATATGGAGGAAATCAGAGGCAGATAATATGGTTTTGAAACCTGCCCAGTTATATGTGAAGTCTAATTTTATACTTTTCAATTTATAAGAGATAAGGAATTCCCTGGTTGCAAACTTGGATTGAATTTTTTTTCCTTGCAATCAGAATCTAGTTGATAGTATATTCTCCTAAGAATTAATTATATCTATATAAACACATACACTTATGTGTACACAAACAAGACTGTCATGGTCAGAATTTGGAATCCAAATAGATCTAACTAAGTTGTGTTTTATAAGCCCCTCTGATTTTCTTCTCACTATCTGAAACTCAGAAATGAAATAGATTTGAGTAATATAGAATCTCATTATATGTGTTCTCTGAACCCTTACTATTTGAACTGGTGTGTGTGTGTGTGTGTGTGTGTGTGTGAGAGAGAGAGAGAGAGAGAGAGAAGCAGAGAGAGAAAGAGAGAGGAAAGAGAGGGGGGCATTTTATATGTTGTCTTGGAGATCTTTCACATCAGCTCGTAGACACTACTTTAAGTGGCTGTAAATTTTTTTCTAGGTAGCATGTGCTTAACCAGCATATATCCCATTGAAAGACACACATTTATGTACAATTTCTTGCTATTCCAAACATATATTTGATCATGAGTGTATATGAATATATCAAACGATAAGTTCTTAAGAGTAGAATTGCTGATCCAAAGGATATGGGCAACTTAGCTTTTTATAAGAGAAAATTAAGAGTTTGGTTTGGACTTGTTAAGAGTACTGGAATAGGAGCAGGTCTTGGAGAAAACATCTTTATTATATTAACGATGTATCCCAATGCTTATTTATAAAAGGCTTATTTTACTAAAAAAAGCCTTTAAAATTTTTATGAAATCCTCAACTTTTTAACCTATTTGAATGATTAATTACATTCAAAGTTTTCCAGATATCGAACAATCTTTGCATTACTAGAAAAAGCGTATCTTGGACTTGATGTGCTACGATTTTGAAATACTCTGAGAAATTTAATTATACTTTTGAGGATTTTTGCAATTTTCAAAATATATATATACTTTTCTATTGCATCTTTTTCAGGTTTCTGGAATCATCTTAAGTAGGATGATAATCTTAATAGCTTTTGATATCAAGTGAAACAATGTATATAGCATGTGAATTATTTATGATGTAAACATTTGCACATAAACTTTTGTGAGCCGGAGATCTCATTTGCAGATAGTTCTTTAGAAGAAATTAAATAAACTGTTATTGCCACTAATCTAGTATAGTTTTTCACTTTTTGAGTCAGTTTTGGTCATTAATCTGCAAAATATCTATTTCAAATAGAATTTTTATTAGTATATATAAATTTTTCAAAATTTTATATTGTACATCCTTTTTGTTAAATATTTCATACCACATTCTTATCATTTATTATATATACTTGATTAGATATGTCAAACTTTGTTGCTTTTTCATGATACATCAAAGAATAAGTTCTGAATTGATCAATTCTATCATTCTGTCTTCTAATTCATTAATTTTTTTTCGTTTCGCTTTTCTTCTTTACTTCATTGACCTAGTTTTGGTAATGAACACTTTTACTTTTTTTCTTTTTATTTTAATAAAATTACAAGGCAATGAAATTGCCTCTGACTAAATCTTTGGTTGTTTTTTGAAATGTTTTTTAAAGTAGTGTTCATTGCTATTTTTTTCTGAGTGGCTCATTATTTCTAATTTAATTTCCTTTTATCCAGGATAAATTTGAGACATATTTGTGTTTCTTTCCATGTAGTTTGAAATTACAAACAAATTTATACACATTTAAAAATGTGACAAATACACATTTAAAAATGTGATAAGTTTTTTTTTCTTGGGTTTTTTTTTTGTTTGTTTTTGAGACGGAATCTCCCTCTGTCGCCCAGGCTGGAGTGCAGTGTCGTGATCTCGGCTCACTGCAAGCTCTGCCTCCCAGGTTCATGCCAGTCTCCTGCCTCAGCCTCCCAAGTAGCTGGGACTACA
>NW_012105143.1:569326-600093 GCF_000951045.1 Mandrillus leucophaeus
TTTTTTCTTGGGTTTTTTTTTTTTTGTTTTTGAGACGGAATCTCCCTCTGTCGCCCAGGCTGGAGTGCAGTGTCGTGATCTCGGCTCACTGTAAGCTCCGCCTCCCAGGTTCATGCCAGTCTCCTGCCTCAGCCTCCCAAGTAGCTGGGACTACAGGCGCCCGCCACCAAGCCCGGCTAATTTTTTTGTATTTTTAGTAGAGGGGGGTTTCACTGTGTTAGCCAGGATGGTCTCAATCTCCTGACCTTGCGATCCACCCGCCTCGGCCTCCCGAAGTGCTGGGATTACAGGCGTGAGACACGGCACCCTGCCATAAGTTTTGAATTGTGTTATACTCTATCAGCTAATAGTCTAGACAAATTTTATTATTTATAAATTAATGGATTAATATACACTCAAATTTTATAACTATTTTATTAAAAACCAATCAAGAATAAACTGTGAATATGGTGCAACACCCCTGCTGTGAGATACTTGGTTAAGGAATTTTGTTTCTCTTGTGTGGCATCCATTTGAGGAAACATTCTGCCCATGAGATTCAAGCGGGCTACAACCCATACATGCTCCTTTACTTCCCTTTCTCCCTTTAGGGTGACACAGGCTTAAACTGAGACAATCCAGCATGGAACTCTATGCAGGAAATACTGGGAAAGTGCATTTTCTTTCCATGAGAGTTGCCAAACTGGTAGCCTGTTAGCTAAAGCTACCTGTAGTCATTCTGTGGCTACATTGGGTGAGATTGTCTGAGAAAGCAAACCAATTGAAGCAGAGCAGAGAAGATATTCTACCAACGTAGCGGAAGCCCTGGTTCCAGCCTTGCCTGAAGCCAAATGAACCTCTATGCTTCCTTTTTACTGACCCAATACATTTCCCTATTTGCTTAAACAAACTTGATATGAATTTGTTTTCACCCAGAGACTCTTGATTCATTTTTTTCCTAATTATGTGGCCTCCCACAAAGATGAATACTGATGAAGTATACTGCCAGCCATGAAGCTCAGGACTCTGATTTGTAGTCTGAAGACACATGTGGCATACATGAAAGAGTAAAGATCTCCAATGGAAACTTTGCTCTGTTAGCTTGTTGAGCTTTTGTTGCTTAAAGGGAGAAGCTTGCTGAGTTTTCTAGAATAGCACAGTGTATTGTTTGAGTACATATCTTTGACAAGGCACATATTGCAACATGAGCCCAACTCATGGCAAAATCAACGGTGCCAAGGTTATCATTGTCTCAGTATCACTGGACCTCAGAAATTTCACAGGGGCCCCAGAGCTTTCAGAGTAAAAACATCAATCATCCATGCAGTGACGCGGGATTAATGCACATGTTCAAAAGCATCTGGTCATAACAAAGTTGTGCCTTCAGAGAAAGACTTGTTGTTTGAAGCTCATCCTCCAGCAAGGCTTTTTGAGATCAATAAATGTCCCAAAGCGCTGAGGACTCACTCTTCTCTTTTATGCTTTCCTTTGCATAATGACAAAAACAAATCTAGGGACATTTGGAGCAGTTGTCTCTACTTAGAAATAGTCCTTTGGGGCTCCATGGGTACATGCCTTAACTAATAAGCTTTAAACATAATGGATACTTCTTGTTCAGAAGAAGAAATAATGTTCTTTTTCAAGAATCAGCTGCATAAAGGGGGAACCAGAGAAAGACAACTCCATCGAACTTAGAAGAAAACATTGGGGGGAAAAATTCACCAACTATGGAACCACTATAACTTCTAACAATGCAGCATAAATATGTCTAAGTTTTCACAAAATAACACATTTAAGAATTTTAACTAGTCAAAATACAAGATCAGTCAACTTATTGTTTGAAATGCCTTGTTATTTAACTTAACTGACCATATAATTCAACCAGACACATACTTACTATGTGTACACGTGCCTGCACACCTGCATGTGTTTGCAGATCGATAACCTGAAGATAGTTTGCAAAACCTTGAAAAGTTTACAGAATCCCTTTTAAGCATTGAGTAAATCTTTCTTTAGTTTTGGAGTCGTTTGGAGGCATGGTTCACTTTATTCACATCAGACTTTTGCCTTAGCAACAACAAAAAATGGACAATTTTCTACCAAAAGAAAAAAAATAAATAATGTTTTTGAAAAATGTAGTTTTATTTGCTCATGGCAGTTCACCAGGAGCAGAAGTATGAACTCCTTGAAAGTAAGTCTATCTGTAAGGTATTAGGGTACCACTTCTTAACCTTCAACCCTATGCTGTAAACTTTACTTTTTGTAATAAGGTTAAAAGAGTGACACTAATGAAAGTCTCTGAAAATAACCTACAGCCTCTGCAAGGACTGGGTGTGTTTGCATAATCTAAACTAAGCAAACCTTAGAAGAAATGTATGAGCACACATTCTAACACCTTCAATTAAGTTCTGTTAAACTTCCAGAGACCATATATCTTCTAAATGGTGCGGAAAGTAGTTGATTCAGACAGACTACAGTGTTGGAAATGGACTAGTCGCTGTATTTAATCTTTTGAGGGTTTTATTGTTTCAAGCTAGTTAGACTTTGAGCTCGTGCCTCTAAACTCTTCAAGAAGTATAGAAAGAAGTGTCCAAACTCTTACATAAGATTTACTCTATATGCAAAATACCAGACAGCTATAACAACTTTCTCCAAAATCAGAGAAAACTGGGAGTAAAGGAGAGGGTGTTTTTTGTTTGTTTCGTTTGGGTTTATTTTTTGCAAGGTGCTGTGTTGTTGGTGGTGTTGTTTGGATCTCTGAGTTTTCTGAAACCCCAACCCTCTGCCTGACCCATGACTGGCAGCGTGTCTCAGAGACTTGCTCATTATGCACCGTGAATAGCAACGTCCCCTGGTTATTGCAATCAGTGTCCGTCAGTTGGAGAACCATGCAGATGTAATGGCTGATGAATCACATTTTATGATGCAAATGGCCCTGGGAGGAATTGTGTTCCCTGTATCCCAGATCCTTTCTCCTTTTAAAAAATCTCATTTTCAATGTCTTGCATGTAACATTTTAAAAGTTATTTTTATTGTTTTTGTTTCTGGAGAGCAAAGCCTTATTGTAGAAGTTACAAAGCTTGCATGACCAAATCACAAAAGAAATTTAGTTCTAAAAAGTAACAAAAGAAAATGAGGGAATCTTTTAATTTTCTTTTCTTTTTTTTTTTTTTAAGTGTACCATTGGCTTTGGGGAGAAGAATCACAAAAGATTTCATTAGGCTACATGGTCTGGAAGCCTTCAAAGAGAAAAAAAAAGTTCTTTTAATACAGGTCTAGTAACTAATTAATATTTTAAAATTTTATAATGTGTATAACCTTCAGCTATTGTAAGAAATAATTTATTGTGAGCCTCTCAGATGTGAAGGGAAATTGATGAACTGACCATATAGTGGAGAATGTTAGAGCAAGATGACTTTTCTTTCCACTTAAAATAACATGAAGACTATTTCTTTTCTACTTTGTCAAATTATCTTGATGCTGTAGATTCTTGATAAGAATCAGGATCCTAATTCTGATCAGGATCATCTCTGCACCTGCTCTCAGAATTTGCATATCTCAACGCACAATTTAGGGTAAGCATCCTTGAGCACCAGGCATTTTACGGTGTCCCAAAAGTCTCAGCAAGTCTTTGGCAAAGTCCTCTTGTCTCTGCCTGTCTAGCTGCCTCTTCCTACACCCCAACTCCCCTGCCCTTGATTCTGTCTTCCACTTCGTCTCTCCTTCTCTTTTTCTCATGTTCCCAGTAGATTGGAACGTTTGTAGGTTTCCTTTCCTACACCCTCATTCTTCTGTCTTTGTTGTCTTACAAACATATATGTGAACTCCTCATTGTTATTAAACTTTTTCCCTCCCTAACCTCACTTCCTCATGTGAAAAACCATCCTGTCATCAGTTTTAAGTACTTTCTCTCTGTCATAAAATAGGCCACTCTAAATTTTTTTTTAAATGCCCATTTGTCTTCTGACTACATGAGCAGCAAAGGTTCAACATCTATCCCTACATTCTTCCAGAATTTGTTACACTATGTTTATTTCCATCCTTTCTCTCTCTTTACAGGTAAATAACAGAGATTGGTCTGTTTGTAGTATCTGAGGTTTTCTATGTAAGATACAGATGTCCTGTCCACTTCAGGACTCTCCTGTCTCTTGCCTGATGTGAGACTGAAACACCTAGCACCTCCCAGGACTAGGTACACATCCTCTTCGGATATAGTCTACTTAATAGGAGACTGAGCTTTGATAATGCCCACCACTGTTGTAACTAGAAATCCTTTTCTCTGCTTTCACTGTCAATGCTATGAGCTCATTCAAATCCAGATGTCCCATAATTTGGATTGTTTATAGTCTAGTCAGGAGTGAGCCTTGCCACGCCCACTCCACTTATCAGCAACTGGAGGAGCAAATGCGTATCTCAGAACTGTGAAGTCATTTGATGCCAGACTTTCTTAGGCATCACCAAGTTGAGGCTTTATGTGCATGTTTGATCTAGTCTATGGAGTCTGACTGCAGCTGCCCTCATTAACTGTTTTCTGGAGGACAGGGCCTGTCTTTCTTCTTCATTGACTCTTAGTCAGTGTGTATCTAAGTCATCTATTTGTTCTTATTTTTTCTTTTAAAAGATTCAACTGTTTACATTTTCCTTAAGGTGCTTCCATTATTTCATAAAGTAGACCTTACCTTTTTAGTCCTGCAAATGCTAATTATTAGATCATCATAATCATGGGGTTGGATGTCTAAAATTTTTCTCCATAAATACCTCCTCAATTCAGTTTGCATATCCTAAAAGGAGATAGCCGATATTACACAGCTTTTTGTATGCTTTTAGTCCCTAGCACAGCTCTTCGGACACAGCAGACAGTGATACTGTTTGATTAATTTTAAATGGGGGCATTGGTTTTTATTTATTATGGCTTTCTACTAGCTTCAGGCCAAAGCCCAAGGGCCTACTTTGTCTAAGCAAAAATAGACACTGTCATTTCCTGAATGCTGAATCAAAACTACTCTGTATACAAGAGATGGAGGGCATCACTTACACAGTGTAAGGGAAGGGGAACTTGACTGCTTTTCTTCCACTCTGTTTTTTTCCACTATCCTGCTATGCTTTGGTTTCCAACAAGATACACGTTCATAAAGCCCCTCTTGAAATGCACATGTGAGCTAGAAACAGAAGAAAATCCTTGGTACTTGTCTTCTACCATTTACATATCAGTCATCATCAAGATATGCATAGCTTGGGTATTATTGTGGGTAATAGAGAAAAACTATGTTATTTCAAACGTAAATTTATATTGGGTCATTCTATAGGTGGCCAAAATGACACTAAATGATAATAAATATTGTGGATTCTGTCCAGGGCAAAGTGAATGTAAGGAGGCTGAGGAGAAGGGCGAGAAAAAAGAAGCACCAGGAAGGTGGGAAAAGAAGATCCCAAAGAAGACAGGTTTATAAAATTTGAGTCAGGAGGGAAGAGGACAGAGGAGACATAAGTTCAAGACTAGAATCCATCTGTTGTGTGTGATAGAGGTCAGTGGGGCCAAGAGTCTTGCAAGCCTCAAGAGATCCAAGGTGAGAAGACTTAAAAGGATGAAGTCTCAGATGGCCTCAGAGAAGCCATTTTTAAATTAAATTCAGTGTATCGCCATCCAATCATAAAGTTTCTCATCCCTCCCTCTCCTCAGGACAATAAGCTGACAGAAAAAGACCAGATTGTACAGAGTTGAAGGTATGAAACAAATTCTGATTGAGAAAAAAATCATAGGTATTGAACTGAGCAAAGAAAGGCAATGTCTCCAAGCCGAGTCTCTAATTTCTCCACCTGGATGTGAATTATAACCTGAGTTGAAGCACCATAAGAATAATACAATACTCTATGCATTCTAACTGGTGACTGAAGTGTAAAATGGATGAATGAACAGGTTTCCAAGAGTATGAAAATTCAGGCCATCATTTCACTGTTTACAAAATTATCCCTTTTATGTCTTGAGTTTCACAACAAAAACCGAGGAGACTTTGTGGCCAACATGGGTTAGGTGATGAGGTTAGCTATGTATCACCTGAAGATCAATCACGAGGCACAGACACATCTTGATATGTGTTAAGGATGAGAATGAAAAGGTTATACAAGTAAACAAGCTGAAGAAAGAAGACTCAGGTGGGTCTCTACTGGGCATCAGGTGACCCTTTAACGCAAAGACAAGCTCAGGGGAAGATGGCCTTAGACGAAAGTTCCCTGAAGTCACTGTCACAAGAACTAGGTTACATTCTGGTTACACATCCATGGATTCTGTCCGTGGCTTTATTTTGCGAACACAAATGCTTTTTACCTGTGGCACATTTTTGAGAAGACAAACTTTGATTGCTATTAAACACAGAGCTAAAGGCAAGTAAGAGGCGATTCTCCAAAAGCATTTCCTCAGCAAACAGCATGTCTATTGTGTGTGGGTTCTTTAATTGGCTGAGAACTGAATTTCACCTTTGGTATTAAAGAGAAGCGTTTATTTTTACTGTCTTCACTGTTTTAAGGTTTAAACGAAATCTGAATACCAAGGTGAAATCTATCATAAAACAAGTGAAACAGCAACATAGGTTGATCCAGAAAGAAGCATATTCCAGCATGGCGGGCACTATATGTTTCAGCTCATCAGACAATTATCTGAATCTTATGGCTCTAAAGATGGATGGATGAGAATACATGGGCAGAAGCTTCCTGGTGAGGCTGGCATGATTCTGTTGTCCTGATATCTTCAACACTACCCTTCTACCTTTAGGGTTGCTGTTGTAGGTTTTATTTCTTTGGCTTCTGTTGCCAGTTATGGAAAAGGACCACATGGAAGACTGTATTTATGTACATCATATAAAAACAGAATATCCTATGATAGTGAATCTTGGAAGAAAGCTTGAGAGATGTGGCTGGGCACGGTGGCTCACGCTTGTAATCCCAGCACTTTGGGAGCCTGAGGCAGGCAGACCACGAGGTCAGGAGTTTGAGACCAGCCTGACCAACGTGGTGAAACCCCGTCCCCACTAAAAAGACAAAAATTAGTTGGGCATGGTGGTATGCACCTGAAATCCCAGCTACTCAGGAGACTGAGGCAGGAGAATTGCCTGAACCCAGGAGGCAGTGATTGCAGTGAGCCAAGATCGTGCCACTGCACTCCGGCACTCCAGCCTGGATAACAGAGCAAGACTCTGTCTCAAAAAAAAAAAAAGTTTCAGAGATGTACGTGAGGACTGATTACTGAAAGCGAAAGGGTTTAGTACATCTCATGAGAACAGAGCAGTCACAAGTGATATAAACCATTCCCTTGGAAATCTATAATCTATCAACTTCTTTATTTAAAGAGAATGGGAGGTTTACTGTGAAACAGAGTCATAAGACAGATTTCCAGAAAAAAGTAACACTTCAGAACATATATTTAATTCCTCCTCAATCCAGGTCTTTGTTGAAACAACGAAAGAGTACAATATACTGCCACAAAAAGTACTGAGAAAAGCCTACAAGTAGTGACATGGAAGAACAGAAAAGATATGTTAAATGGATCAAACTAGTTATATAATTTATATCTCGTTTCTGTAAAATAAATTTAACATTTATAAGTGTATTAGTCTGTTCTCACATTGCTGCAACAAAATACCTGAGACTGGGTAATTAAAAAAATCTAAATGGTCCACAGTTCTATAGGATGTACAGAAAACACAGTGGCTTCTGGGGAGGCTTCAGGAAACTTCCAGTCATGATAGAAGATGAAGGGGAAGCAGACACATCTTACGTGGCCAGAGCAGGAGCAAGAGTGTGAAGAGAAGTGTCTGTTCATATCCTTTGCTCACTTTTTAATGGGGTTGTTTGTTTTTTTCTTATACATGTGTTTAAGTTCCTTGTAGATTCTGGATATTAGGCCTTTGTCAAATGGATAGATTGCAAAAATGTTCTCCCATTTTATAGGTTGCCTGTTCACTCTGATGATAGTTTCTTTCGCTGAGCAGAAGCTCTTTAGTTTAATTTTGCAGGGACACGGATGAAGCTGGAAACCATTATCTTAAGCAAACTAACACAGGAACAGAAAACCAAACACCTTGTGTTCTCACTTATAAGTGGGAGTTGAACAATGAGAACACATGGACACAGGGAAGAGAACAACACACACACTGGGGTCTGTCAGGGAATGGAGGGAAATGGGAGGGAGGGCATTAGGACAAGTACCTAATGCATGCAGGGCTTAAAACCTAGATGATGGGTTGATAGGTGCAGCAAACCACCATAGCACATGTATATCTATGTAACAAACCTGCACAGTCAGCACATGTATCCCAGAACTTAAAGTAAAAACAAACAAACAAACAAAAAGTGTGAAGGGGGAGGTGTCACCCACATGAGAACTCACTATTGTGATGACAACACCAAGGGGAATGGTGTTAAACCATAAGAACCAGCCCCCATCATCCAATCACCTCCCACCAGGTGGAGGGATATTACACCTCCAATGCTGGATATTATAATTCAACATGCGATTTGGGCAGGGACACAGATCCAAATCATATCAGTAAGTATAATAAATATATGTTAATAAATATGTAAATATATGTATACAAGTTAACAAATGAACCAGTTGACATGTAAGTATGTATATAAAGAACCATAACAGTTACACTGGAAATAAAGACTTTCATTAAATTTTGTATATGTATATATTTATTTTCAGTTTCACAAGTATAAATATTTTATAAAATGTAAGCGATGTAAGGTCACACAATAAAACATCTAATTCTTTATTTATCTCCTACCCTTTCAATTCGACATCCATTTTCTAGGTTACACATTTTGGAAACGTTTGGATTATTTGCAACAATCATTTTACTCTTTTTTCTGATTTTTTCTAATCAGAAAAATAAATATTAAAAATAATATGTAAGCCAAGAAATATAATTATCAGATAAGTTTTCTATCAGAATTAGAAACTATGGAAGAGTTCTATCCATATGTAGAATTTCAGAAGTATTTCTGCTCTATATGTTGCGAATAAGACCAAGCCAAGGAAAGATGTGGCCAGCTGGCAATTCACCACATATGAAGAAAAAGCTCTCCTGGGAAGTAAGGTGGAAAAAAAAAAACACTGGACAAGCTCTTAACATTTCCTAAGAGCAGTGACTGGTAGGGATGGCTCTGGGGGAGGCAGGCAGTGAGTGATGACCAATGACCTAAGAAATGGACCTGACATGGGGATTCATACATCCTACTGGGTGGATTTCCTCCTGCCATTTAGTTCTGCCAGCTCTCCTGGACAAAATGGTCAGTTAGAGAGAAGTAGCCACCCAAGTGAAAGTGGGGTAGAAACTAATTTTAATGTGTTTGTTGATCATGAGCATTTCTCCTGTGAATTTTCTGGAGATAATCGAATCTCCCTATTGCAGTTAGCTTGGATACTGGCATCTTCTGTATTTGGACTACGTGTTCACCCCTGGAAAGCTGCTGAAGCTCTGACCTGGTTGAATAAAACAGAAATCAAACTAGAGGCTTCAAATTCTGTCCTCATTCAGACCTGAAAAACTCACATGGGGCCTATATGATCCATGGTAGAACCCATCTCAGCTTCCAACATTGGACAAGCATAGACTTCCCTCCCCAAATCTGAATGTCTGGGACATAGGAAGCAACTGAAATGGGGACAAATCTAAGACATCTGATCAAATTCCCTTGACAGAACCTCTAATTTATTAAAAGGTTGTAACACCTCTGAAAGTAAAACAAGTCATCTGGATGTAGGGATGACCTCATGAGGTGCTCACTCAATATTCCATGTGCTCCCCAGGTTGGAACTCAGGACTAGCTCTGGCCAGCCAGCTGAAGTCATGTGCTTCAGGACTGAAGAAGCAGGGGAAGTTCTCTGAATTCTCACTTCATCGTCTACAGCCACCTTAGAAGTCACATGTTAAGATAGTAGAACTACAAATAGCAGCAGTCTTAGATCTCTTGATCTTTGCTGTGAAGGGAATCACCCTGAAAGATCTGAATACACCAGACTTCACTGTGGCAAGAAGTAAAACTTAAGCCACTAAATGTTGAAGTTTGTATAACTGCAGCATGGCTTACCTATAACAGTAAAACTGATCTGAGATTATTTATATATTTTATAGCATGTATTTATCAAAATGGAGAAAATACCAGAAGAAGTAATCAGAGAATGAATTAAAGAAAATTCTTTTAAGTTCAGAAGATTCACTAATTCCCAGGTAGAAGTAACAGACCCTAATTCAGCCACATTCCTATTGAAATTTTTTTCTAATTCCAAAGATAAATGATAATTTTGTGTGTGTGTGTGTGTGTGTATTGAGGAGAGATAACAGCAATAAAATTCAAATAAAATCAGATTGCCTAAAGAGGAAAAATTTGGTTTGGCATGAAAGCTGTCTTTTACAATACTAAGTGGAATAATGTCCCATATTTTGAGAAGAAAATATGACTGAGAACTTTATAATCAGTCAAACTATAATTTGCAGGAGAACAACGGAAATATAGTCTTGGATGTAGAACACAAGTTAAAGAAAAAGCTTTAAACAAAATAAATTTAACAGACTTTCTTTGAGCAAAGAAAGATTAATGAATGGGCATCACTCAAAACCGGAAGAGGTTCCAAGAGCTCTGCTGCAATAGGGTAGGCAGTGAGCTTTTACAGGCTGATGTGGAAGTAAGAGAAAGAAAACTTATTTGATTGGTTAGAGTGAAAAGACGCTAGTTAGAGGCTAGTTGCTGTTTTCTGATTGGCCAAGTCTCTTGTTTCATTTTACTGTTTACATTGAGCTTCACTTTGCTTACTTAAAGCACTAGAGCTACCCAGCCTAATGACCTTCTAAATTAAAAAAAAATAATAATAATGAATAGAACATACAACACATAGTTCTTACCATTCCTGAAATTTTCATTCCATATGTAAGAATGCTAAAATTCAAATACGATGCCATTCATTTAATATACAATAACCATTGTATGTATGGATATTAATCGTCTCCATTACTATATCCCCAGAGCTTGCCTCAACACTTGGCTCACATTAAATTCTTAATAGGCATTTGCTTAATCAAATGTCAAAATTATTGAGAAATACATTGGAACTAAGAAATTAGCAGATGAAACAGGGTATAAAAGAAGTGATGGTGAGCAATAAAATAGGTGAAATAATTAAATCTTTGAAAGGAGGTGTAATATAATTATAAAACTGAATATATCTGGGATTTCTGTGATATGGATTTTATTATTTGAAAATTTTCTTGATCAGAACATTCCAGAATTATTCATTGAAACCAGGAAGTGATAGGATAATGAGTGAGAGGTAATGAGTAAGGTATTCTACATCTCATCTTTTATAAGGTGAAGTAAGTAGTTACCATCTCTGTCTTTATATTGGTATGTAGGAGGAAATTGATTTTGTTATGAACAATAATAAAATAAAATCATAAAGTAAAATTTTAAGACCACTAAAGAAAAATGATAAAGTAAATTTGGTCCATATAACAAAACCAGGAGAGGCTACTTTAAGAAAACATAAATAAATAAATGAATAAATAAGTAAATAAAACCAAATTCAAAACAAGATGAATGAGGACCTAAAAATTTGTTGTAACAAATGAGAATGAATTAAATACTTTTTAAAATACAGCTTTATTGATGTATAATTTACTTAACATAAAAATACAATTCAAAGATTTTTAAAACATTTACAGAGTTGTGTAATTTTAGGACATTTGCATCATTCACACAAGACATGTCATGCCCATTTCCAGTTACTCACTACCCATTCCCATCCTAACCCCAGGCAACAACGAATTCATTTTCTCTATATATATATTTGCCTTTTCTGAACATTTTAAATTCTTTAATAAGATAATCTGATTTTTAAAAAAAGGAAACATGGCTCTAGTTGAAAATAAAGGTACCATGATACCAGGAAAATGTAAACTGAAAAGAAATCAGATGTAGACAAACATAGTGCAAAACATGGAATTCAAGGCCATTCAATGGTTTAGGAGAGAAATATAATCCAGTTCCCCCTTGAAGCAAATACTCTTGAAGATCTAGACTTTTTTTTTTTCATAGATAAAAAGATACAGGGAAATAATATGGATTTCATGTTTCCTTTGTCTGTCATGTCATGTTCAGTTCACATGTGATATTTGGAACTGTGAACAGCTATATTAAGAACACAAGGGGGATTTCAGTACAGAAGACAAACTGAAAAAAACTGAGAATCTGAATCTGTGGTTAATTGTTAAATTATTAGATTAATCTTGGAGCCAAGGTACTTATTTAAAGGTATATTTTCAATATTATTTCATCCATTTGAGTCAAGATTTTCTGATTGATGCAATCAAAATAATCCCAACTAAGTATGAACTTAAGCAAAGTACTCTTTCTTTTTATTTGCTTGGATTCTGTGTATTTCTTTTTTCTGTGTTTGCATGGCTGACCGACTTTTCTTATGGTCATGTTCTGTCTATAAATATGTTATACCATATTTCCCACTGGAGCACCATTGAACATGCAGTGCCAGCTCTCCATCCCATTACCAGCGCTATAGACACCACCCCAGGAGCATCTTCTAACCATTGACCCTCAGAATAGTAACCACTACCTGATGTCTTGCACCCTAGAATAGTTTGGTCTGCTTTTGAAATGTTTATAAATTAAATTATAAGTGTGTATGCTTTTCTGTTCATCTTATTTCTGTCAACATTAGCTTTGTGAGATTCATCCACACTGTTGTATGCAGTTGAAGTTAATTTGTTTTGAGCAGGAGCTCATGAAGAGATCAAACATCATTTGAAGAGCACTGACTTGTCATTTTCACAAGAGTGTCCTTTGTTCTGGCAGCATGTCTGAGAGCAAGCTGCCCTTTTTGCATTTGTGTAATTTATACCTCCTTAACAAAATATACATTTTTTTCACTATACTGGGCTTTGAAGGTATGCAAGAAGAAAGAGATTAACTACAGCTTCTCTTAGAAGGAAGTCCTAAATTGAGTTTCACATTTTTGCTCCTCTTCCACAACCCCTCTCTTCTACTATACCTCTCTTTTTATATGCCCTCCCCCACCACACACACACACATTGTGGCAAAGAAGTTCAATAGGTTTGCCATTTCCTCTGGGAGCCCACAAAATAAATAAAAAAGATAAAAGCAAATTAGGGAGGTACATCAGGGAAGATGGCAAAGTAAGGTGCTCAAACAATGGTCTCTCCACTGAAATGGACATAGTTGGCAAAAACTGGCAGAATCAACTTTTTTTAGAATTCTGGATTCTAATGCAAGAATCACAACAACCAGGAGAGTCCTTGGCAAAATATAAAAAATAAAAAAGTAATTGAATTTTAATGAAGAGTACTATGGCATTGTTGCTTGCCTGCCTACCATTCTTAGTTCCCTAGTACTGTGGCAGCAGCCATGATGATCACAACTCACATTCCTGGTGTGACTTGCTGGTGTCAAGAAGGTAATATTGACCTACTCTTTAAATTTCAGTGGTTATGCACTTTTACCTGTTTGGCAGTCCTGTTTTGACACACTTCCTCAGGCTGGATCTGGCTTTTGGGACGCATCAGCAATGATCTCTGCAGAAAGATTTATAATATACACTACCAACGCCCAACTGGGTCAATGGATGGCAAATGGAGCAAGCAGCAGGCAAATGCAAGAGCACAGGAAGGAGAAGGCTAACGACGGAGTTTCTTGAGAGAATACAGGTTTAGAAAAGCCTTTGAGTGTACTGAGGAAGATAGAGTGCATCATATGCCCAGGACTGGACGCATGCTCAGATAAGATCTGAGAAGATCTTGACTTGCACTTCTGACAAATTATGAGCTTCCTGCAAACAGGAGGTGAAGGGTAAGGTAGAGTTGTAGGGAGCTTGACTTAACAGTGAAGGAGTGCCTCAGCTAAGAGTCAAAATGTAAAGATCGAGAGAGTAATAAACTTTTTACTTTTCTTTTTGGCTCTAGATAGTTAATCAAATTTCTGTCAACTCATTGGTTGGTTGCTGGGATAATTTAACAGCGACCTCAGTGAACACATGTGACAAGAATTGCAGTCTTCAGAAACAAAGGTTTGAAAAAATGACCAAACATATGGCCATAGCCCTTAACAATCAACATCAGAAAACCATGGGAAAAATGAAGAATCTGAATCACAGGGTCACTACATTATAATATTAAACATTTCCATTTTTCAACAAAAACAAATCATAAGGCACACAAAGAAGCAAGAAAATATGGTCCATTCAGATGAAAAACAAAAGTGATAGGTGTTTTCCCTGAGGAAGCCCAGACATTGAACTTATTAGACAAAGACTCATTGATCAAATTGTCTTAAATATATTCAAAGTACTACAGGAAAGCATGGACAAAGAAATAAAGAAAACCAGGAAAGTGATGTATTAAAAAATACAGAGTATCAGTAAATAGATAAAGAAGAAAGATAAAGAAATAAAGGTAAATAAGATAAGGATTACAAAGATATACAAAGTATAAGAATGAATCTGTAACTGAAAAGCACAGTAACTAAAATGAAAAATTCACTAGAGGGGTTTTATAGCAGATTTGAGAAAGCAGGAGAAAGAATGCAAAAACTAGGGAAAAAAGACGACTGGATTTATTCTTGTGGAGGAGCAGAAAGAAAAACTAATTTAAAAAATGAACAGAATGTAAGGGGCCAATGGAACACTATCAAGATATGCACTATGAAAGTCCCAGAGAGAGAAGAAAGATACAAAGGTGAAGAAAAAAATGGCAGAAATAATGGCAGGAAACCTTCTCAAATTTGGTGACATACATAAATCAACACATTCAAAAAGCTCAATGAACTCTAGGTAAAATCAACTCAAAGAAATCTATACCAGAACACATTATAGTTAAATGGTCAAAGTCAAATACAGAAAGACAACGTTGAAATCAACAAAAGAGAAGTGAATTGTCACATATAAAGGATCCTCGGTACAATCAATACACAATTTTACAGTAGAAGCCATGGAGGCAAGATGGCAGTGGATAAAATATTGAATGTACTGAAAGAGAAAAATTAACCAAGAATTCTATACTGGCAAAACTGTCCCTTTAAAAATGATGGAGAAATTAAGACATTCACAGATAAATGAAAACTGAGGAAGTTAGTCACTAGCAGACCTACCTTATTAAAAAATGCTGAAGGAAGTTATTCAGGTTGAACTGAAAAGACTCTAGTAACTTGAACTCATCCAGAGAAGTAAAGAACTCTGGTAAAGATAACTACATAGGTAAATGTAAAAACTAATACTATTGAATTATTAGCTTGTAACTCCTTTTTTCGTTTCCGATGTATTTTAAAAGAAAAATGCATTCAACAAAATATTAAGAGGATTCTATGCCATGACCGAGAAAGAGTTTACACCAAGAAAACAAGAGTAGTTCAAAAAGGAAATTAGTCAATACAATACACCACATTAATAGAACAAAAAAATTAATTATTGTCTCAACTGATGTAGCAAGAGCATTTAATTAAAACCAAAGCCCTCTATAGTTAAAAAAAAAATCAGAAAACTGCAGATAGATAGAAGGGAACTTGTGTAATATGATAAAGAGTATTTATCAAAACCTGATGAAAGACTGAAATTTCCCCTTAAGATCAAGAACAAGAAAAGATTCCCACTTTCACTACTGTCATTCAATGTGTACTAGAAATTCTAGCCAGAATAATTAAGCAATAAAAATAATAATGAGTTATTCAAATTAGAAAGTGAGAAGTGAAACTATCTCTATTCTCAAATGACATGATTTATATAAAGAAAATACAAAGGAATTCACACACACACACACACGAACTACAAGAACTAACAAGCAAATTCAGTAAAAAGCTTCAGGTTACAGGATCAACACACAAAATCAATTGTGTTTCTATACACCAGCAATGAATAATGGAAAAGAAGAATTCTTTAAAATCTAATTACAATAGCACCCAAAAGAATAAAATTCCCTTGAATAAATGAACCAAATGGGTAAAAGACTTATACGATGAATACTACAAAATTCTGCTAATAGAAAGTAAAGAAGATCTAACTAATGGAAAAATGTCATGTATTCATGGATTAGAAAAGTAAATACTCTTAAAATGACAATATTACCCAAAGTAATCTACAGATTTACCAGAATCTTCTTCTTCTTCTTCTTCTTTTTTTTTTTTTTTGAGATGTAGTCTTGCTCTGTCACCCAGGCTGGAGTGCAATGGTGCAATCTTGGCTCACTGCAACCTCTGCCTCCTGGGTTCAAGCAATTCTCCTGCCTCGGCCTCCTGAGTACCTGGGATTACAGGCACACACCACCACATCTGGCTAATTTTGGCATTTTTAGTAGAGATGGGGTTTCACAATGTTGGTCAGGCTGGTCTCTAATTCCTGATCCTGACCTCAGGTGATCCACCAGCCTCGGCCTCCCAAAGTACTGGGATTACAGGTGTGAGCCACCACCCCCAACCTTTTTTTGAGACATGGTCTTGCTCTGTTGCCCAGGTTGGAAGGTAGTGGTACATACTGGGCTCAGGGTATTCACCTGCCTTGGCCTCACAAAGTGCTGGGATTATAGGCACGAGCCACTGCACACAAGCCAATTTACCAGAATCTTTATCAAAATTCCACTGGTCTTTTTTTTCAGAAACGGAAAAGCTAATCTTCAAATTTATAGGCAATTGCAAAGCACCTCAAATAGTCCAAATAATCTTGACAAAGGAAAACGAATTTGGAGGACTCATACTTCTTAATCTCAAAACTTAATACAAACTATAGCAATCAAACAATGAAACAGTATACAGCCTTTGCAAAGAAGAAAATTCTATCACTCACGAAAACTGGATGAAACTGGAAGACATCATGCTAAGTGAAATAAGCTAGACATAGAAAGACAAACATTGTGTAATCCCCTTATATGTACAATCTAAAACAGTCAATCTCATAGAAAGAGAGTAAAAAGGTGGTTACCAGAGGCTGGGAATACAGTGACCGGGGGTGGGTGACTAAGGGAAAAAGAGATGCTGAACAAAGGGTGCAAAGTTTTAGTTAGACTGGAGGAGTAAATTTTAGTGTTCTATTGCTCTGCACTGTGACCGCAGTTAATAATGACATATTGTCTATTTGAAATTGCTGAAATGTATGCATAGATCAAAATATCACATGTACCCCATAAACATGCACAACTATTATTTGTAAATTGAAAATAAATTACAAAAAACAGTGTGCTGCTCGCTTAAGAATAGACATATAAACCAATGGACTAGAATTCAGATTCCAGAAATAGACTCACACAACTATGGCCAGTTGATTTTTTACAAGATTGCTAAGACCACTGAGTGAGAAAAGAATAGTCTCCTCAGCAAATGGTGCTGGGACAACTGGACATCCACATGCAAAAGAATAAAGTAAGACTCTACTCTTCGGTTGTTTCATAACACATATAAAACTTCACTCAGAATGGAACAATGACCTAAATACAAAGACTAAAACCATCAAACCCTTGGGATAAAACATAAGGATAAATCTTCGTAGCGTTAGGTTTAGCCGTGGATTCTTGTATATGACACCAAAAGCACAAGCAATGAAAGAAAAAATAGGTAAATTTGACTTTATCAAATTAAAAAATGTTTGCTTGATAAAGGTCTCGTATCCAGAATTCATAAGGAATTTTTGTAGTTCAACAATGTTAAAACAAACAGCTTAATTTAAAAATGGGTCAATGACTTAAATAAGCATTCTCCAGAGAAGGTGTACAAATGGCCAGAAATCACATGAAAGGATGTTCAATACTACTAGTAGTTAAAAAGATGAATATCAGAACTATACTGAGATGCCACTAGGGTGTACAATACATTTAGGTGCCATACCCATGAGGATGGCTATAACAAAACAAAACAAAAAAAAAAAAATAGGAAAATAACAAACATTGGCAAAGATACAGAAAAATAAGAACCCTCATACATTGCAGTGGGAAGGAAAAATGGTTCAGCAACTGTGGGAAATAATTTGGCAATTCCTCAAAAAGCTAAACATAGAATTAATGTATGACCCAGCAATTCCACTCCTGGATATATTACCAAAAGAACTGAAGACAGAGACTAGGCGTGGTGGCTCACACCTGTAGTCCCAGCACTTAGGGAGGCCAAGGTGGGCAGATCCCTTGAAGCCAGGAGTTTGAGACCAGCCTGGGCAATATGGCAAAAGCCCATCTCTATTAAAAATACAAAAAACCCCACAAAATTTAGCTGGGCATGGTGGTGCATACCTGTAATCCCAGCTACTCAGGAGGTTGACTCATGAGAGTCTTTTGAACCTGGAAGGTGGAGGTTGCAGTGAGCCGAGATCACACCACTGCACTCCAGTCTGGGTGACAGACCAAGACTCCATCTCAACATAAATAAATAAATAAATAAACCCAAATAAATACTTATACAGTAATGTTCATGGTGTCACTGTTCACAGTAGTGGAAAACAACAGCCAAAAGTTGAAAACAATCTAAATGCCCATCAAGAGAAGAATGAATACATAAACTATGGTATATACAATGGAATATTATTTGGGCATATAAATAAATGAAATGCAGATACATTCCGCAACATAGATGAACCTCAAAAACACTATGTTGTGTGACAGAAGCCAGATACAGAAGGTCACAGGTTTTATAATTTTATTTATAAGAAACTTCCAGAATAGATAAATACATTCTAGAAATCAGATTGGTGATTGCCAAGATCTTAGAGTGAGGAAGCAGTGGAGATAAACTCCTTAATGGGTATGAGACTTTATTTGGGAGCGATGAAAATATTTTAGAATTAGATAGAGGTGATGGTTGCACAATATTGTAAAAGTACTAATTGTCACTGACTCGTTCTCTTTAAAATGGCTAAATTTATGTTACTTGAATTTCCCCTAGATTAAACAACAACAACGAAATAATCTCCGTTCATCAGGATGTCAAATATCACAAGGGTTCTCACCATTGTTCCCCATCTTCAGAGGCGATCCCTAGGGTCAAAGGGCTGTGGGAGCCGATGCATGATGGGAAATTAAAGTGAGTCTTCCCTGGCTCAAGTGTGAATGCTAATGAAATAAAGTGTGTATTGGACTATTTTTTTCCTCTCATGGAGACATGTGGAAAAACACAAATGTACCCTTAGAGTTCTTTATCTGCTTTACTTGTACTCAAGGGAGCGTTCTCATTACATTGGGTTTGAAGAGATAAAACTAATAACAGAAAGAAAAATGAGAAGAGGCTAGCTAGGAAAGACTCTTCTTTGAAGTAAGCCAATCCATCCTAAATTCATAGGCAATTTCCATTCCTGGTGGGTGAGTGGCAGAGAAGAATTTGATAATTAAAAGATGAGGAAAAGCATAAAACAAAATATTTTTTCACAGCCAGTGATGTCATTCTTCCTTGAAATACTGCCTCCACCGATCAAAGATAAACAAACAGCCCGGGGGTGGGAAGGAGGCATGGGCAGAAACCCGGAATAAAATGTATCCTTAAAGCCAAAAGTATCTTTTCTCTCCTCCTTCTAAAAGCCAGAGCCTTCCATTTCGAATATAAATGTTTTTTAAAACTCTTGATAATTACAAATGGAAAGAAGAGAAAGGAGCTTTCTTCACAGTGGGGTTTCTTATCTACACGGACCTCTAGTTCCTTCAGATGGGGATGTGGGCCCCAGTTCTCAGGATTTTAGAAAAGAATGTGTTAAAATGGGGGTGGGTGTGGGTGAGAGGAAGCTGAAATGTGTGCGGATGGTTTAACATGCAAATGTCCCCACTTTCTTTTAGGTGGAGGATCAAGGTTTGGCTATTTTCAACTTCTTTTCCACTCCCCCTCTCTTCCCATCCCAGTTTGGTTGCAAGAGAACTGTGAATGTGACAAGGGCTTTGTGTAGGGAATTCAGGCGAATGAAAGGACCAAGGAGACCCAGTTGAGGGAACAAACTTTTGAGGGTCAGTGGGGTCAGCTTAGAATAAATGTGTGGCATTGTTGGTATTAAGGACATACTCTCAGCGGGGTGTCCTGAGCCGGGCACACAACGTGCAGGCCTGTTTATTCAACACTGAAATACCTACGGATGGGTCTTGGGGAGAAAAGGGAAACTCCAGCAGC
The DNA here is from genome assembly GCF_000951045.1 of Mandrillus leucophaeus. NCBI lineage: Eukaryota > Metazoa > Chordata > Mammalia > Primates > Cercopithecidae > Mandrillus > Mandrillus leucophaeus. The sequence goes on from NW_012105143.1 coordinate 589,448, forward strand.
AAAAGCCTGCACCTTTCAGGATCAGAGCGTTCCCCAGAAGCACAAAGTCCCGCTTTTTTTTTTTCCTTCTAATTACAGAGAAGAAAGTGCCTGTGCATAACCCAAAATTAATTGATTAATTAACCAATGCATTAAAAGAAGAGCTTCCTTTAGCAATTTTTTTCTTTCTTTCTTTCTCTCTCTCACTTTTTTCCCCCTCTTCCACACATGGACAATCCAGGTCATTGAAAGCCTAAGATAGAAACAGTTTCTTAACAGTGTTTGAAAACAGCCTTTGTTTCCATGGAAGTGGCACAGGCCCTCTGTGGTTTCTTTCCAGAAAACATTTACCTACCTCAGAGGGGTTTTTTGTGAGGATCAAATGAGAGAAAGTGCTTAACACAGTCTGAGTACATCGTTAGAGCTAAATAAATATTAGTTGTTGTTCGTATGTATTGCTCTTACGCGGCTCAGTCATGAAGAGGTCAGGAAGGAAGATGGGAGGATACGAGTAGAGCTGTCCCAGCTGAGGTGGAATCAGAATCGCATTATAGAGGACGGGGAGGGGGAGAGGCTGGGCTCACTGGCGAGGATGCAATCCTTAGGCAATTCAAAGGTGGAGAGGGGACTTGTCCAAAACCAGAGTTAAAGAGTGACTCAAAAGATTAAGGAATAAATTCACCTATAGACTCTCTCTACTGAATTTTTTAAAAGGCACGTGAATTTGCCTAGATCTGGCTTGGGGCAACAAGACTAAAATACATGAAATATTAAAGAGGTGAATGTTAAATTATGTTTCGCAGACCTCCTGAATTTTAGGATACCAGAGAAGATGGACAAGATTAACACATGAAAATGATTTCAAAGCTAGTAAGAGTGAAATAAAGACACAATGTCAACAGGAGTTTAATGAAAGGATAAATTAGCATTGGCAGACATGGACAGAAGTAGCACCTGAGAGGAGGTGGCTTGTAACGGAGGCAGTAGCATGGGGAGGAAGAGATGGGCTAACACCATGGGAGACATTAAATATTGACTTTGAGTTACAGAAAGCAAGATTTCAGGAAGTTGAATTTGGGGATAGAGTACAGGATGCTTTGGCATTTCAAGAGTGTGCCAGCAGCAAGATCAGCTAAAAATCTATGGCCATGGTCTGTATGTAAGGCAGTGGTGGTGGTAGTGGTCAGGTGTGTGCATTTGCATGCGTGTTTATGGACTGAAGAGATTGCAGTGGTGTTGGAGAAAGAGGTTAGACCCAATGAATGTTCAAGAAAATATTCAACAGAGGTGACTAACTGAAAAAGACAGATAGGGAAAAAGAAAGAAACAAGATAACTCCAAGTTTTTTGTCATAGGAAACTATAGAATAGGGACATCATTGGAAGAAATGTGAAATTTGGAGCAAGTCCCTGTATTAAAGATGAAGTTCATTTTAATTTAACTCATGGAATTAGAGGTGATAAATACTGAATAGGTAGTATTGGGAAGAGGAGGAATCCGTTATATTGCAGGAGGGAAAAATACCCAGGTTTCGGATGTGGGAATAAAATGTATTATTGGTAAATTGAAGGAGGATGGTACAGGTTATTAATAAGACCTCTTGGAAAAACCAGAGGAGAAAGCTGCAAAATGTATCTATTCTTAAAACTTTGGTGCAAATGCAATGACTCAAGAATGGAGACAAAGCGCAAATATTTGTCCCTGAGTGTTCTACCAAAAGCCCACCTTATGTGCATTATCTTCATCACGGCCCCTTCTAATCATGATGGGAAGAGCCCTATGTAAATGAAATAAAGAGTCATGAAAGAAACTACAGTCCAGCTTATTCCACCTTGGGGAGACATTATGTGGGGATTATAAGAGATTGTACCACATACTAAAAATGAGACTATGAGGAGAATGTGAACTTTCTGTACAGAAGGAAAAATTGGTCCTGTTTATTTAGATGTATGATAGGTTTTACTGACCTATTATATTCTTGTTGATCTTGGCTATGGCAACTCCAGATAATAAACTCATGTACATTTTTGTATCTATATTGCCTCATCTGATGCCATCATTCCAAAGAAAAAAGTCCTAGAAAGGAAGATGAGCAAGTCAACCCAAAGGCATTAGGTTATTAGAAGTGCTACTAGGGGGCGTGAGTCAACAGTTAGGTTTAATGCCTCCTGAGGGCAGATACTAAGTCTGAGGCATCATTGTATCTCTAGTGCTCAAAACAATGCCTGGCAAAAAGAATGTGCTCATTAAATAAGTGAGCAGAAGTTTAAGATCTGGGCATTGGCTCCAAAATGAGCAATACAAGAGAGAAGCATGCTGCCAGGCCATCATTTCTACTATAACTGGTGCAGTCACACAAGTGATGGTCTACAGTGTCCATGTGGCTAAATAAGAACCTAGTGTCAAACACAAATGGTTTCCAGTCCATAGAAAGATGATGGACAGTGGACTGTGTTCATCACATTGGCTGTTGGGGCTAAGGTAGGGTAGAGAAGTATGGGGGTATAAGATAGAAGGATAGCTAGGACCTGATGTTGAGTGCATCCATTGTAGACACTTTTTTCAGTGAGCTGGGTCAAACAAATGAATTACTTGTGCGAATAAGTAAATAAACCCTGTGTTACCCACATTGCTTACCATCAACTCTCCCCCTGTGATTCCCTTGTCTTGGCCTCCATTAGTTCAGCTATTTAGCAAATATTAATGGCACTCCTATGTAGCAGGAATGTGTTGTTAGTGATGCAATAATAATAAAATGCAGAATTGTGCCTGTTGAGAGATACAAATAAGTAGACAGACAGTGTGGTAAGTGCTCTAATCTAAAGAATCACAGGATGTCATGGGCACCCATAAAACAGGCAGTTATGCCAGGCATCAGCCTTCCTATCCCTCCTCTCACCATTTTTATCTCTGTATCTGTTGCTGTAGAGAAGGCAATGATGACTGTTTTATTGTCAGTGTGGTAAGAAAACTCGAGAGACACAGATCTCCCATGTGTCCCCATCAGAGGAAAGGTGAAAGCAAAGAACCGCAGAGCTAAAAAGTCCTCTCTTCGAATGTCCTCCCTAAAACCTTGCCGGCAAATGAAACTTTTGCTGCAAACCAGAAAGAAAAGCAGCATCACAATTTGCAGGGTAACCTTCTGCTAACAATACAGCTGCTGGGGCTCAGCCAAGTCCCAGAGTGGCTGCCCAGCCAAGTCCATGATTAATGATGTCATAGCAAGCAAGATGAGGCCTCAATTGAATGAGCCTTGGCTTTTAACAAAAGCCTTGACTAAGCAGTAAACCTACCAGAGGGATAACCAACTGTGGAGTGCCCCAAATATCACTGACATGGAGTGTAAACAGGAATCAAAAAAGAATGCCAATCCAGGGTTGTAGGTAGATGCAGACCTGGATGGGAGTGCAACAGCACCATTATTTGGGAATGCCTAAGATTGTGTCTTTCATTGTATATGGAAAGTACATAGCTAAGGTAGTCTCATTTTTTCAGATGCAGAAAACTAAGACCCAGGTATTAAGAGAAATATTCTTGAACACAGTAAGTTGGTGATAAAACCAAGATTGGATCCAGGGCTCTGTCTACTATGCCACACAGTTTTCATAAAGCTCAGCAAGGTCTTATATCCAAGAAACACTGCTTGCTTCCTAAGTCTGGAAACTCCTCAGAGGCATGAGTAACTTTCAGCTTTTCCATTCATCATTGGTTGCTAAATTTCATCAAGTAAAATTTGTTTTTTAAATTTTTTCAAGGAGGAGTCATGGGTACAATACTTCCTAAGTTGTTTTACATTTGAGAATGACTGCATGCCACATACACTCCTGAACAACTTAGCTGGGTATAATAGTGTCCGGTCACGCATCCTTCTCTTAGACTTGTGGACACTGCTCCATTTTCTTACAGTGTTGGAATGGTCTTTGTGGGGAAACCTGAGACCTACATGATAATCTTCTGCTTTAAAGAAGGCAAAAGATTTTTTCTAGTTTTTCTTTAGCCTTGACTTTCATTAGCATAACCTGAATATATCTACTGTTGGTAGCATTTGTCACTATTTTCCTGAAAGTGATTTATTCAATCTGGAGATTCAGTTCTTCATTTTAATGAAATTTCCATTTTTTAATTTTGACCTATGTTTTCAATTCTATTACTTGGGCTCTTCAAGAATAGCAATGACCTTTTCCGGCTCTGGAGCCCTATGAAGAATAGAATCAATGGGGGCCTGGTCATTAGTCTTTGGTAAAGGGCGGTCAGCAGGGCTGGGTAAGTAATCCACCTGCCTTCCTTTCTGTCAGAGGTCACCCCAGAGTGGAATCTTTTATTATAAATACACATCTTGTGAGTGATATCAGAAACAAGTTGACGAAGAGAAGGGCCAGAACCAAAGTGACAACAGAAGTCATTTCTTAGTAACTTTTGCTAAGGATGAAACGATTTTCTGGCAAGTTAAAGGAAATTTAGACAATAGGAGTTATGATTTTTTTTCTTTTCCTTCAATGAGAATTTTAAACTGTAAGTTATTTCAGAGAATAAAGCAATGTTGACCTTGTCTACTACCCTTTAACCAGTGCTCCCCATTGGCCTTGACAGTTTAAATGCCTAATATTTGCTAAATACATAAACAAAAGTAGTAAACTTGAACTGATGAGTGTTCAAGCTTGAGAATAAAGAAATGCAGTATCTTCTATCACCATGAAGTCTCTATTGCCAACAGTGTAACCAACATGTACCCTTCAGTCTAAGTGACTCATGTGTTTTAGTTTTTTCAAGTAATTGTGAGATCACTGGTGACCCCTTAAGATTCCTTGGCTTCCGTAAATCCCTAAAGAGTCAGTGCTTATACAAAGAGACATTCTGGTGGCTCACAGCATTGTAGTATGGGGAAAGGCTGTGAAGTAGTAGAGGGCACTACGACCACTTTTGAATCATGACTTTACCATCTAAGTCGCCTGAGATATGCACCCTAAATTTCCCTGAGGCTTGGTGTTCTTATCTGCAAAATGGAAAACTAATACCTCGTAAGATTGTTGTGAGAATTAAATAAAACTAGCTATAGGAAGCATCTAGAATGGCACCTAGCACAGAACAAGTATTCAATCAATGGTGTCTATTAGTCTTAATTATTAGGAATAATAATATTATTACTGTTAGACACCATTGACACCCAAGTCCAGAAATAATATTCACCTTACTGAGTCTTCAGTTGTACCTCTGCTCCTTGATGTGGGTTGGAGAGAGAGAGATCAGAAATCGTGATGGCTGTACAGTTACGTGCGGTGGAATTCCTTCCTTCTTGACCCTCCCAAACTCCTCTTAACATCTAATTTCACCCCACCAATTGTAGCACAAGTCTGAGATATGGAGCAGAGAGAAAGGCCTCACTCATTCTTCCAAAAGAAACAACATTAGGTTTTCTTTTAAGAGAGACGAAGGAAATTTATTAAACTTGTCCTCCCAGAGGATCTAATAACTTTAATGAGCGGCCAGACCTCATCACATACCTTGGGTATCCCAAGATGTTTCACAGTCCTATGAGACTACTTGATTAAGTTGCTTTTGCTCATCCCTTTAAAGTCAATTTCCAGATAATATCCTAACTCATCACCCACAACTCGTCTCTGCCCTGCATGTGACTCTGCTCCACAGAGTTTTATGGCAGAAATAACCTTAGTGAGGGACTTCTGGAGTCCCAAGGGAAAGTCAGCAAAGGCAGGTGATTTGTGCTTATTACACAGCCAGACCAGATTTGTCTACATGTTGAGGAGGAGGCTGGTACAGCCCAAAGCCATTCAAACCTTAGAGTTAGCACCAACTGCAGCCTGCAGCTCGCTCAAAGAAAGGAAACCTCCAAAGGCCATGAAGACACTGAACTTCCCTCTGAAGAGAAAGGTGCTTGTGGATGCTGTATGCAAACAGGCTTAAGGAAAGGTTCCCTACACACAGCTCAGATGAACGTTTCTCTGTAGCCTGACTTGAATGCCTGTTATGAGTCAAAGACCGTTCAAAGGGTTGGAGAGAAAACTAGTGAAAACAGAAGATGAGGTCCCTGCTTTCATGAAATACACGTTCTAGTCATGGGAGTGGGCTCAAAGACAAAAGTAAATACAAAACTGAAAAAATTGCCAGTGAGTTACAAGGACGATATAAGGAAATAGTACAAGTTGGCCAGGCGTAGTGGCTCACGCCTGTAATCCCAGCACCTCGGGAGGCCGAGGCGGGAGGATCACGAGGTCAGAAGATCGAGACCATCCTGGGGAACATGGTGAAACTCTGTCTCTACTAAAAATACAAAAAGTTAGCCAGGCATGGTGGCGGGTGCCTGTAGTCCCAGCTACTCGAGAGGCTGAGGCAGGAGAATGGTGTGAACCTGGGGGGCGGAGCTTGCAGCAAGCCAAGATCGTGCCACTGCACTCCAGCCTGGGCGACAGAGCAAGACTCTACTTAAAAAAAAAAAAAAAAAAAAAAAAAGGAAAGAAAGAAAGAAATAGCACAAGTTGATGGAGTAAAGCATCAGTGGGTGACCACCTAGTTCCACTGGTCAGGGATGGCTTCATGGAGGAAGAGCTGATATTTGGAGAAAGATCCAGCCATGAGAAGATCTGAGGCAAGAAAACTGCAGGCAAAGGGAACAGCTGTGTAAAGGTTTTACAGCAGGTATGAGCTTACAGTGCTAACAATGGGCTAGGTAGTGTTCCGGGGCGGTGAAAGGACAGCCAGAATTTGGTGCAGATCAGTCAGTAGCTAGGGGTTAGATCATGCAGGATTCTGTGAATCATGATAACAGGTATGACTTTCCCTTTAAAACCTTGTCTCCTACAGGTGGCCTACGGTAGAGAAAACTGGAAAATATTAGCTCAGAAGAACAAAGGCATGCATGAGAAGCAAGAAGGCAAAACGGGCTACGTAAGTGAGAGCCAATCTAAACCCCAGTACTAAAGCCAATCCACATGTATGCATTTGAGTTAAACCCTCTGAAAAATCTTCATAAATTAATCTCATTGCCCCAGTGGCTCTGACATCATAATCTGGGTTCCCGCAGGTACTGGTTACAGGGGATTTCCTAATCAGAAGTGTTAAATGGGTTTCCCATCCAAAGGATTAAATAAGTAGTTTTGAGAGCGTGGTCCGCAGTGGGTTTTGGTACCCACTGTACTTTTAACTAATTGGGAAATCCTGGCCAAGGCCTTTGCATCCTCTGGCATCAGTCTACTCATCTGCATACTGACCAGTGTCTACCAATGATCACTGTAGTCTCTGCTAAAAGTCTGAGGTTGTATAATTCATTGACATCTGGCATAAGTTCATAGGGATGTATTAAAAAAAATTAAACACGTTTGGCATAATCACATACAAGGCCTTATAAATAGCTGAGAAAGCCGCATGCCAGTCGCCAAATTGCGATGGATGAACCAGGTAAACACAGTGCCAGAATTAATAACGTCTTGCTGATAATTTATTCCAATTTTCTACGTGAAGGAGAAGCTGTGTTTTCCTCCCTTACACAGCCCCCCAAATCCCCACCACCACCTCTAGGCCCGGCAGGCAGGCATTTTCATTTACACAATGCGAGGCAATTGCAAAATGAAGAGAAAATGGGTTTGCCCATTCTGTTCATCGGCAGCTTGAAAAAGTACAAGATAATACATTTGGTGCCCGAGCGCGTATGGAGGGACGTTTCTGAGACGATTGCTGATGGTTAGGCGCCCTCTACTGGTACACTCGACAGAAAATCACCAAATGCTGAAAGTTTTTTTTTTTTTTTTTTTTTTTTTTTCAATTCTGGGATCCTTGCTCTTCCTGAAATGACCTAGAATGCAGGTGTTTGTCTTCAGGGATTTACAAATGGAAAACAAGCTCAAACCAGGCCATACCTCATTGAAGAGAACTCTTTTCATGTCTTTACAAATCCTGGAAGGTGTCTTTAAAAAAAACTCTAGTAGTAGAGGCTCAGAGACAGCAAACACTGTTTTCAGTAGCTTTTCAGATGGCACGTTCGCATCCACCAAAAATGAAATCTTTTTAGAATTTAAGGATATTCATGTTTGAAATTACAGACTTTGAGGTTAGTTGGGAAAAAAAAAAAAGGGTTAGCACCTCCATGATAAAAATGGAAAACATCTTAGAGACCCGAGTAACATGCTAATGCATTGCCACCTGTTTTTTGGCTTTGAACTGAGCCTGGAATGTGGTGGATGAGGGCGCAGGATTTACAGCGATACCTGGCTTCGAATCCTAGTTCTTCCACTTACTGGCGAAGCTACTTAAAGCCCCTAACTTTCCTTTATATAACTCTCTGTTAAGTATTTCAACACAGCATATGGATTAAGTTCATGAAATTCAGTCTCCCTCCATCAGCATCATAGTACCTATTCAACATGAACACAGAAAAAATTGTAAAAATATTAGAGTGAATTGCAGAGTTTATTTATTCTCTCTGTATTTATGGGGTGGCCTTTCATAAGAACACTGGCTTGGGCACTTGGGACAATGAATTCGACATAAACCCTGCCCTCAAAGCGCAAAACCAGTCTCGTAGAAAAGATAAGATGCATAGACAAATAACTATGGTAAGTCAGAAAGGTTCAGGACCATGAGAGATACAGTCAGTGGGAATTCTCAAAGGAGAAATTATTTGCAGTTCTGAGAAATCAGGAAAGGCTTTCTTTCCAGTATTATGTCATTCCTATGATGTCCGAGCTTTCTCTAGCACCCATCCTTGACCACAAGGAAAAATAAAAATTGGCAGTTTAACAATTGCATTAAAGATTTCGGGAAGTATTAGTAATAATGATATAAAAACCAAAAAAGTTTAAAAAAGACAATTAGAAATTTGCAAAGGGAAAAACATTACATAAGAAGATAAATATATTTCTTTACAGTGTACCACATGGCTTATCAATGAATAATACTTCATTATCACAATAATAATAACATAAGGACAAACTACTGAATTTGCCAATAAGCATGATTTAGCTATACTAAGAATAGAGAAAGGGCAATAAGCATATGTGAGTATGTAAAAGAATTGGATGTTCTTTATTTCTTTTTCTTTTTTTTTTTTTTTTTTTTTGAGACGCAGTCTCGCTCTGTCACCCAGGCTGGAGTGCAGTGACGTGATCTCTGCTCACTGCAAGCTCCCCCTCCCAGGTTCGCGCCATTCTCCTGCCTCAGCCTCCCGAGTAGCTGGGACTACAGGCATCTGCCACCATGCCTGGCTAACTTTTTGTATTTTTAGTAGAGACAGAGTTTCACCATGTTCCCCAGGATGGTCTCGATCTCCTGACGTCATGATCCACCCACCTTGGCCTCTCAAAGTGCTGGGATTACAGGCGTGATCCACCGTGCCAGGCCAGATGTTCACCTTCAATTAAAAAATTAATAATGTCTACAATTATGATATTAAGAAATACAGCAGTGCCAATATAATATTTGGTAATATGGAAGTTTAGACTAGAAAAATTGGCTAAAAGTTGAAAGCAGTTGTCTTAGGGGGCAGGGTACAGGGAAGGAATAATACTTGGGACTGCTGATTTTCATTATGACTACTGTAATGCTGTTTAGGTTTTTAAAGCATGTATGTATGTATCATTAAATAAATTTTTAATGAACAAGAACAGAGAATGATGCAGTGGACACGTTTATTTATTTGTTCAGCTATTTGATTATTGGTTGTTCAATTGGTTTTTTTTTTCCTGTCCATTTTCTCCCCATGATTATTGTAAAAATGCAAACTTTTATTTCTCAGCAAGTTTTATTCCTCCAAACACATGGTTTCTATAGAGGGTTACATTTTTTAAGATAAGCTTATTCCTTGGCTACAATTGATTGATCCAGAATTGGGAAGGAGAGAGGAAGAGAGAGAAGAACAGGAGAGAGAGAGAAGATAGATAGAGAGAGAGAGAATGAAATGTCACATAAAGACGGGGAATGATGAAGAAGAGTTGTAGCAATGTTGAAGTCCCTGGTTCCATTTATTCCTGAGGACAAGCATCACCCTTGCCTTTCCAGTAACTTGGTTTTTAAGTTTTACTTCCTGTGGGATACCTCCTACATCCTTCATACTTTTCTTCACAGCTAGTTTGATATTGCTTGTTTGTTGGTTTTCTGTAAAGAACAGTAACCACACTCCTAGTCTAAAAGGGCATCTGAGCAGCTGCCCCTGGTGCAGTTTCTCAAAGATTCTTGGGAGATACCTGAGATGGCAGAGTGGATGGTTTTAAAAAGTGGATTTTCCTATGACTAGCAGGCAACTGCATGCCTGAGTCTGGGAGGAAAACTTCAGTGACGAGGCAGGTGAAGATGGATTGAGAAAAACTTTCATCTGGTGAGAAGGAGACCCTGAAAGGAGAGGGAGATATGCCATCAGCGATCCAGGACGGGCCTGGGTGCAATGGCTCACTCCTGTAATCCCAGCACTCTGGGAGGCCAAGGTGGGCAGATCGCCTGAGGTCAGGAGTTTGAGACCAGCCTGGCCAACATGGTGAAATCCTGTCTCCACTAAAAATACAAAAATTAACCAGACATGGTGGTGCGTACCTGTAGTCCCAGGTACTTGGAAAGCTGAAGCAGGAAAATCGCTTGAACCCAGGAGGTGGAGGTTGCAGTGAGCTGAGATAATGCCACTGCACTCCAGCCTGGGTAACAGAGCAAGACTTCGTCTAAAAAAA
>NW_012105143.1:601153-625013 GCF_000951045.1 Mandrillus leucophaeus
AAAAAAAAAAAAAAAAAAAAACAGGGTTGTGTAGAAAAGGAAAAGCAAGTTAGGGGCTGTCTTCTAACTTCTCATCTACAGTATCAATCCCACAAGGTACTGGAGCAACACTTACAGTTTGGAGCAAAAACTATTGAGTTACAAGATGTCTTTTATCAATGAAAGTGATAAAACAAAAAAAAAGATACATGTATTAAACAAGAACTCCAAAAAAATCCATAGGAAACAATTATTTAAAGATTGTCTCCAACTAATTGAGCGATACTAAAATATTACAAACTGAAAAATGGAGACTTTGCATTACATTTGACAGGATTCAGCTCTAAAACTAGATAAACATCCTTCATATTTATCTTGTTCTCTCCAGGATAAATGTAAATCTAGTTGTAAAATGAATCTAAAATCAAAACATCTGCTCCTTTTAAAATAATGTAAAATTCATGATTCTATGAAAAAAATCTGAGATTAAAACGTCAGCTAATAGTAACAAAGTCTGAGAAATGTGGAGAGAGGAGAGCGTGGAGGATTGTGTACTCAAAAGATCCTTTCCTTCTTGACTCTGAGAATTAGTCAAGGTGCAACCAAAGAGACTTTTGAAACGTTAAAAGATAAACATCAAAGAAAGTAAAAGCAAAGAAAACATGGTTTATAGAGCAAATAGGAGTCACAAATGAAACAGCATAAAACAATATTTAAAAAGTACAAAACTATATGTTAGAACATGAAATAGGCCTTTTGTGGTAGTCAAAGCTGATGTTAAACGCCTCTTAAAAGGCAAAGACTCTCGAGTTTGCTTTTTAAAAAAAAAAAAATCAGCCAATCCCTGTCCACCAGAGAACATCTAAAACAAAGGTATTCAGAACGTGAAGAGAAAAATATTAGACAAAGATACATCAATCAAAATCAAACAAAAGGAAGGAGCAGTACAAGCTTGAATATCAAACACTAACTTCAAGACAAAAATATTGAAGGGAGCAAAAGTTCACTTCTTTTGATGAGTGGTACAAACACGTATGAGATGAATAAAATAGCAAGGCAGATTTAACAAAACCTCTGAAAAATGGTCACGCAGTAATAGTTGGGGATATTAAGATATATCACTACTCATGATAAATCAAACAAGCAATAATGAAGTGTATATATAGAAACTACAAAATCTACTCAATAGGTAACACAGATACCTCTTACAAATGAGCAATAAACCTCAACATTCACCATCTATAGAATATGTTTTTTTTTAATTGAGCATTTTAGGTTACAAAAATAATCTCAAATTAAAAAAGCAAAAACAATAAATGAAACGTACAGCCTTTCCTCTCATCCTTTTTTCTTACCAGAATAAAATAAAACTAAAAATAAGCAAATTATTAAGCCACCGAAAGAAAAACTTTGAAGTATTCTTCTAAGTAACTTACACACAAAAATAATCCACACTGCAATTACAAATTATAAATAATATAAATTATCTCCTTGAGATTTTTAAAAACATATCCATTCAGATGTGTGTCTTCTGAGAAAACATTATTGGTGGGAAATATATCAATGTATTAAGAGTAAATAGCTTTGGGTAGTGTTTATTTCCTTTGGGTGTAGCAATTTGTCTATACGCATGCATTGATCTTTAAATGGAAGAGATACTTGATAGAGGCCGTATCTTTGATGTTTTCAAAGTTAGAAAACTGTCATTGGGGCCATTGCAAGTTCTCACCTCATTTTTAAGATAGAAGATAGAAGTTATCTTCAGGGAAGACAACCCCTCTTGCAGTATAGATGTGAAACAAACATGTAATGAATGCTCTCTAGAATCAGTGAACTAATTTAAATGTAGGTAACTTCAGACTGAGCAATGTTAAGTTTCAGTTCAACTATGTGAACTAGGTAAAACATTTTTAGGAACAAGATCAACACAGAATTAGAAACCTGTTTTCTTTAAATTAGATTTAAATTGCTCTGTGCCTTAAATATATAGCTTGTTCTTGAGAGATATATTTATGTTTATATCCAGACTTCTATTGGAAAGCAGGATTACGACTGGGAGGACAGGCTCCTCTTGCTAGAGCAAGATTTCTCAGCCTCTGGGTTGGAACACAGGCAGAAGGATATGCCCCTGCTTGTGCACTTTGGGAGTGGAGCAGCATGAGGGAAATGGTAATTATAAGAACTGAGGAACTGGGTGGCTGAACACCACTGAGGCTTTGAAGAGAGAAAATGAGAGGCTTAGGGTGATCATCAAAAATTTAAAGTAAAATGTGAACACCAGAGGACCTGTTTGGAATCCTTTAAAGAAATGCTTATCTCTTATATTTGGAGGGCTGGTCATTCTGAGAACCAGGCTCAGGATCTATCTGTAAGGGCACCAGAACTTGAGAAAATATTGACGAATCAGCCCCAGCAAGTCTCCTACACTAAAGTCTAGGTCTTCATAGGGTGGGGCACTGAAACTTTGGAGAGGACATCTGGGCGGGCGCCCTGGAGGGTCTTGAATTGTCTAGGCCTATAGAAGTGGACTGCTCCTCCTTGTTAAAGGATAGGGCCCCGACCACTTTGTTTGAGCGCCGTGCAGAAGCCTCAAGTGAGACAGTAAGGATGACTGTGCTAGAGGATAGACTCGCAGGAACTGAACTGAATTTGGTCTGACCATGCCACACTTTATCAGGACACTGTTGAAGCCTGGGAATGAGTTTTCTGAGCGTGGAAGGTAGACCATATCCAGTGAGTGGGGAGGAACATCTTCCCCGAATTGAACTGAAATTTAATTAGTAGTATTAGTGAAATTCAGTTAGTACTGTGATTGTGACTGAACAGTGAAGGAGACCAGGGTCTCTTCCCAAACGCTAGGGAATAGTTAGAAGTAGGGGTCAGCCGTGGAGGAAAGTGGTTTCCATTAGAGTTGCAACACATTAGGGTCAACGGTAGCATAAACAGCTACACAGTAGTAGCAAAAGAAGGAAGATGGGGTCAGTCTCAGGCGTGAACCATTAGCCGCAGTACTTGCAGGGGCTGAGGGGTGGATTTGCTGGGCAGTAAGGGGAATATGGCATAAGTACCAATAGCAACTACTACAGTCCACTCCTTTAGCTGTCAGCCCTATGGGTGCTTCTGACACTAAGTTCTCCCCCATCTGGATACAGCTTCTTCATGATCCTGCTTGGTCGTAAATACTGGGGAAACTGATAGGAAAAGCATAAATCACACCCCTGCTGCTGTATGTGATCTCAAGACTTCACTTGATTTTATCATTTTCCTTCTCTATACCTGCTAATAGTTATAATTGGGCATGAGAGTACCCAGAGGTACCCCAGTGGATCACTTCCCTGCCTGCCTTGTTTAATCACAATTCTACCTCTTCATGATGATTAGGCTAGAACCCCTCACAAGACACATGGTAACTACTTTCTTTCATTGCTGGTCTTTTGACACGAGAAACTCAAAGTGACCATGTGGTCAATGCAATTTAAAGTTCAGCGTGATGTTTACTGTGTCCTTTGATGGAAGTACAGGCCTTCTGAGAACTAGAACTTGAGACTCACACTCAGGGGCAGGAAGCACAAGTTCCTTAAGAGGGCCTCTGGGAATGAAAGTCATAGGAGGCTCTCCTACGTCTACTGCTTGGTTCCTGGACCTGTGTGTTCTAGCTATTGGAGATGCACTGCAAACATTTTTAAAAGCTCCATCCTTAGAGGGTGTCATCTCAAAGCCGATGCCTCAGCTGCACTTTCCAAAGGACATTCTACCGTTCTGCCCGGCTGATATCTTCTACGTGGTACAATATGTGGTAAGACCAGCGAATGCCATGCCCACGTGCCCACTGCTGTGCCTCTCTCTGCCAGTCTCTTGGACTGAGGACATACTATGCAAGATTACACGCTGGAAGATGAAGCCCTCTGTGAGCCTTTGGAATAATGGTACTGGCAGAGGGACTTCAGGCAGAAAAGGTAAACTGGTATCCAGAATACATGCCAATTGTGATTAAGATGAATTGCTCTTTCCAGAGAAGAAGGGATCCAGTGTAACTGAAAGGCCAACAGTAGTAGCTGGTTGGTCTTACTGATGGGATGGCACCCTGTAGTTGCTCAGTTTGGTCTCTTTTACTGGCAGGTTGGATATTAAACAGTTGAAGTCCAACCTGGCAAGTCTCGCTCTTGGCGAGAGGAAGCCAAAGTTGCTGGACAGATGCATAGCCTCTATTTCCACTACAATGGCAACCCTACTCACTACTAAACAATGGAGTGGTCAAGGACCGAGGTTGGCTAACATTAACTGGCTGCATCAACCTTTCCAGTTGGGTGTTGGTGCCTCTTCTTCAGCAGATATTCTATGGTGGGCATAAAATGCAGTACAAGGATTATCACACTCGATGTCCATTTCCACACGTCCATCTTTGTAACTCTTCCTCAGATCTCCTTGTCTTCTCTTCCAATCTTGTTTTTCCCACTTCCTTAACCAACCAGCTAAGCCATTTGCGTTGGTTATAAGTCCATATATATTCTAATCTCAGGTCAATTATCTGTCCACACAAAGCAGATGCCAATGAGCATGACCTGAAGCTGTGCCCACTGAGAAGTTTTGTTCTCATCTCTGTTTTTTCAGGGCCATCTCTAAGTGGGGCTAGAGTGAAGAAGTTCATCTCCAGTTCATACAAACCTACTGATCTGAGTCCATTTACATATTAAGTACAGGAGATTTTCTCCTCTGCCTTCTGAACATAGAGAATGATTCTTGAGATGAAAGGTGTGAGCTGTGCGAGAGGCATTGGTAGGATAGAGGAGACTGACATGGGGTCTGATGTCTAGGCCACCTGTACTCTCTGAACCTTGTCCAGCTCAATGCAGAATATACCACTTCTATCTTGCAGTGGCCACCCCAATTTTATGACTTGATGAGTCCAGTTCATTATGTGCAATTCTGACTCCATGGCCATTTGATGTCTTACGGTAAGACGTGGTGTCTCTGTCAGGGCTCAGTAGCAGTTGAGTTTGAGCATGTGTGTGCACACATATGCATGTGGTTTTAATGGCATATATGTCTAACTTGCAGATGGTATTCTTTTGCTCAAGAACCTAGGAAATCATAGGAAACCCTATGAATTCTCTCTTGGGACTTGCTAGAAACTCCATAAAGCATCCCAAGTGACAGGGTTGCTTATAGTGCAGCCTGGACCTGCTTCAGAGTCCTTTCTTGCTTTAGATCCCCTTAAAACATCAGGATTACCAAATAAATGGGTCAGAGTAGTATTCTCAAGAATGTAATATGCTGTGTCTAAAACCCAAAGAGGCCACCTAAGCCCTGTGCTGCTTTCTCAGTGGTAGGAGGTACATCGTGCAATAGCCTGTCATTTACATTAGAAAGGATCACCCATTTTGTGCCAGAATACAGGGTCCATAAATATTTAACTGATGTATCAGGACTCTAAATATTTTTAGAATTTCTCTCTCTCCTTCTAGAGTGCATGTGTTTTACCACTTCTTGCATATCAGGGCCAACTTACATGATGTCAGCAATATGGGTGAATGTGTTCATCTATAGAATGTCCAGATGGCCCAGATCCTTTCAGACAATATAGGGATGGAGAGAAAGATAATTAACATATTTCTGGGGCAAGACCATGAATGTATACTGCTATTCATCCCATATGAATGCAAATTGCTTCTGTCTTCCTATTTGATGGGTATTGAAAAGAATGCATTTGCCAGATCAATAGCTTCATGCCACTTGCCAGAGTCTCTAATAAAGACACCATTTCCAGAACAGCAGCTGCAATTGGCTGTACTAATTGGTTAAGTTTGCAGTGGTACACTGTTATTCTCCATGATGAACCTAGTTTTTGCAGGACCATTGCCCCTGCATCCTTTAAATCTTTATCTACCATTTCTCCAAAGATATAATGATTATTTTACATTTGCTATCTTGACTGGACATGAAGGGAGTTTCAGTTGCTTGCACTGAACCTTTCTTATTAAATAGCTCTAAGTGTATCGGTCAATGAACCAATAATGTAAGGATTTTGCCAACAACTTAACGTGTCCATTTCCATTATGTATTCAGGAACTGAGGAAATAACCACTGGGTGGTATCTGGATCCAGTGGACACTGTGAAACAGACCTGGGTTGGGACTTCATTTATTACATGACTCCTCTATACTTTTACCCTACTGAAGGCCTAGATGGAGCTTTGGGTCCCTGTGTGTCAGTGTCAACTTGAACTTTGTATCTACAACCCTCAAACGGTATGGGTATTCCATTTTTCTCATTGTGCTGTTACCTGAGTAAATGACCAACGTTCCCCTTAGAGAAGAACTGGGGGAATCAGTACCATATGTATTTGCCATGTGTCCCACCCAGTTCACTACAGGTGAGAGTCTTCTTAACTGAGCTGCTACAGCAGCCAGGGAATATCACTCTGCACCTACCACCAGTGATGATACCTCCTTTAGCAGAAGGTCCGAAGTGATCCACCTTCAGAATTTCATCCTTAAAGTCAGCTTCCTAGGACTACTCCTGGTCCCAATTGTCTCAGCTCAGGTTTCCCAGGAGTAGAGTCTGAGACAGAGATTCATATACTCGTAATATATTGAACGCTCTTTAGAAGGAAAAGAAAATGCTAGTAAGTGAGGGAAGCAGGCTAGAGCAGCAGAAGGAGTTGAGAAGAACGTGGTCTCAAATTCAGTCTAGTGCTGATTTGCTCCATGAGAATTCCAGAGTGTTTTGCATATCACAGTTGTCCAGCCTTGAGGCAAGTGATTGGATGTGGTAGGTTATTTTCTGAAGACCATTGATGTGAAGAGGAAATCTTTTCTTTTGCATACAACAGAAGGCAAATCTTGCCAAGGAGAAAGTCCTTGGTATAGCCCATGCCTTCTGTACATAGGCTGAAGGGGTTAACAGATAAAGACCAGAACCACAGGCATCACATCAGCCCTTTCTATTACGGACACTGACAAAGCCCAGCGCCCGAGTTTGTGGTGTCAAGCTGTGAATTCCAGTTCCACTACTTGCTAGCTGTGTGACCTTAGATAAATAATTTAACTTCTCTGAGCCTTAGTGTCATCAGTTGAAAAGCTATGTAGTAGAAACATACTATGTCATGTGATTGCTGTGAAATTTTATAATATAACATGCGGAGTGTTTGCCAATAAGCTTTCAGTAAGCTAGTTGTTTTTCTCTTCATTCTTATCATAAATTTTCAAGTCAATTTGGAAGTGAAAGATGTTTTCTCTAAGAAGGCAAGAAAAAAGAGGCCGTAGAAATTAACTCCTTTCTTCCATAATCCTTTGTAAATAAGGAAAAATTCCTAAAGAAGGTAGACAAAGGAGATGGATTTGTTGAATCAGAATCATCTAGTTCAGCTGGTGACCTCTTTTTGACTGGCTCATTCCTGGGAAAACCAAGTGTCTAAGACTCTCAAATCCTTCTGGAAGCTTGGTTACAGAATCCTATAGAAATGAGTTTCTGAGCCCTGGCTATAAATTTTGATTGACTTTACTTTTGCCTAATGTTCAAATGAAGGAAAGCTAACTTCATATTCTCTGGGACAACCTATCCAGAAGTTCAGTGAAAGGGGAAAATTGCTGTTGACTCTCACTCCAGTAAGTCAAGAGCTAGAAAAAAAGTGGATATGGATGCGGTGGAGCCAGAAAATCATTAGGCAGGAATCCAGGAGAACTAAGATCTATATTCCAACTCAGCCGCATCAAGGCCATACGATCTATAAAATACGTTGGCAGAAGGGGAGAGGAATTTGAAGTTAGAAGTACCCGGGATTGAATCCCAGCCCCACAAATTTTCAGCTGCAGCTTTACAAAAGTATTTCACTTTTCTGGTATTCAGTAACCGCATCTTGAAAATAAAGAAGATGGAATGATTTTCAATTTCGACTATACATTAGAATCACCAACGACATTTTTCAGAAATGCTGGTCCTATCCTAGACCAGTAGAATCAGAATCTCTGGGGTGGGGCCTGGACATCTGTATATTTTAATTCTCCCTCACGTGATTCCGCCCAGATGATTCACATGCACGGTGAAGGTTGAGAACCCCTGGTTAGATCGCCTCTCAGTGCTGACACTGATGTACTCCAACATGGCAAGTAATCCCAACACCTCCATTGCAGGCTTTTAAATGTGCACTTGTACTGTGAGCTCCACCCCAAAAATAAGGTCAGGAAAAGTTCACACTCTGAGGTGTTTTTTTTTTTTTTTTTAATGTTTTCAATGGTATCTTTGCAGGTCTGAGTCCACAGTTGAGTGAAATGAAGTCTTTGCAGCTGGTCGAAGAACAGGGCTACTTTGTGTTGGGGGAAAGGCTGATGGGACCAGTGGAATTTTCTTATAATCTTAGCCATGTGGTACTTCATAGAAAGATGCTTTGTTAAGGGTTGGGTGCGGTGGCTGATTTCTGTAGTCCCAGCGTTTTGGAAGGTTGAGGCAGGGGCATTGCTTGAGGCCAGGAGTTCACTCAACATAGCAAGATCCCATCTCTACAAAAATTAATAATAATGAAACAAAAAAAATTAGCATGGCTTAGTGACACAGGTCTGTGGTTTTAGCTACTCTGGAGGCTGAGGCGGGAGAATTGCTTGAGCCCAAGAATTCAAGGTTATGGTGAGTTATAACAGCACCACTGCACTCCAGCCTGGGTGACAGAGAGAAACCTTGTCTTAAAAAAAAAGGGAAAAAGAAAAAAAGAAGGACAGAGAGCAAGGAAGGAAGGAAAGAAGGAAGGAAAGAAGGAAGGAAGGAAGGAAGGAAGGAAGGAAGGAGGGAGGGAGGGTGGGAGGGAGGGAAAAGAAAAGTGCTCTGTTGGCATCAAAGTGGAAAATTCTCTTGAAATCATATTTCAGAATGATAACCAGTGACTGCCTGTTTTATATGGTACTGCAATTTTTTCTTTCTTTCTTTTTTCTCTCTGATACTAATTTTCCTCAAAATCACTCACTGTCATTTGTCTAAGTGGCCTTAAAAAGAAGTCAGAGCCATATGCTGATTTTGCATCTTCCTGACTTCCCATCAATCCAGTAGTTTGGACCATTTTCTGGGTGAAAAGGGAATCTCCATCTCTGCCCAAAAAAAATGAGGGTCAGCCAGCCCCCTTCTACTTACTGCCTGTGAAGTCAGTGTTCTACCTGGCTTAGCTAAAGAGATCAGGGTTTTAAGCTAATACCACTAAGTGACACAGTCAATTAAGGCAAAGCATGGCTTAAAACAGCAGAATTAGAAACCCTGATCGATTCATTTTCTGGAACATTTGCTTTGGGAGAAAACAATATGTATACCAAGGCTATTTTCACTTACAAAATAACCTCAAATTCTTTTCTTTTTGTCAAAATATAAAGACTACAGCTTAAGAACTCCATTGCTCCTGAGGGGTCATAGTTCGCATGAAAGCCCCAAGAATTGCTTATAATACCAATATTTTTACTTGGATCCATCAAGCTGCCTAAATATCTTGATTTTACGTCCAGGTTGCTCCATCCGCACTGACATGGCTCTTGTCCAGGCAAAAAGTTTCTTACAAGGGGCTGGTAGGCAGGCAAAGTGCTTTAGGAAGAGAGAGCTTAAGCAGAACAGAAAGCTAAAAATAGACCAATTTAGTTAATATTTAACACTTTGTGTTTTCATGAAGCAGGTTGAAAATTTAAGCTCCACCAGTGGCCACGAAAGCCAACAATATTTCTTTAATATTTTAGTACCCGAAACCACTTAGCAGTAGGGGAAAGGCTGCCTGTTAAGAAATGTGTTTAGTCATGGAGGACAAGGCCAAATTTCCACTGTTCGGAGAACTAGCCACCCATTGGCTGTTCACAGACATAAGCCAAAACCACCAGGCTCAGAATGTAGTTCTGAAGCCTACCATAGTAAGAATGCCTCTTTCCCCTTTTTTACTTTCCTAATCTGATTTTCAGTAAAGGGGCATCCTACTTCCTTCAGATTGTTCCTCGATGATGCCTGGATCTCACGTCAGGGTCCCTGATTGCTGTGGATGGGTTCTCGGGAGTCCAAGGAATGGTGCTCAGCTGGTGTCTCTGGGTCCTTCCTTGCCTTGCGGCTACAGGGATCTCTATCACAGCCTGGGTCTCCCACTTCTGGCACCTGCTCTGCCACCTCCCCACCTTCCACCTCACAACTAATCCATGTCTATGTGTACGTGGATACGTGGGTGAAGCTGAATTACTTAGCTCTTAAACCCTCCCAAGAGGTGAACTCTAAGCCAAAAATCCTGAAACTTTCAAACTCATTCTGCCTCATCCTGTCTTCCCTCAACACATGTTAATGACTTCTTACCAGCTGTGGTATAATAAGTAAATAAGTGAATGAATGAATCAATCAGTTTGGTCTTTGTCCCTGGTTCCCGGCACAGAGCGTCCAAAACCCCTGGAATTTTGTGGGTGACAGGAGTATAATCTGTGATTTGTAAAGGGGCCCTTTTTGACCATAGCCATGTTTACCCTAATGAGGCAACTCTTGGCAGGATGGAGGGCCTAATAGCTTCAAGATGGGGGCTGGTCACCAGAAAAAAACAACCACGTGGCTAGAGGGTTAATATATCAGCCCCAGCAGCTGCGCACAGTGGCTCACGCCTGCAATCCCAGCACTTTGGGAGGCCGAGGTGGGTGGATCACCTGAGGTCAGGAGTTCGAGCCCCTGCCTGGCCAACATGGTGAAACCTCATCTTTACTAAAAATACACAAATTAGCCGGGCATGGTGGCGTGCGCCTGTAATCCCAGCTACTTGGGAGGCTGAGACAGGAGAATCACTTGAACCCTGGAGGCAGAGGTTGCAGTAAGCTGTCATTTGGGGGTGACAGAGCAAGACTCCATCTCAAATATATATATGTGTGTGTGTGTATAAATGTATATATACATGTGTGTATATATGTGCATATGTGCGTATATATGTATATATGGTATATATGTGTATATATGTATATGTGTGTGTATATGTATGTGTGTGTATATATGTATATATGTATATATGTGAGTGTGTATATATGTATATATATGAGAGTGTGTATATATGTATATATGTGTGTGTGTATGTATATATGTATACATGTGAGTGTGTATATATGTGTATATATGTATATATGTGTGTGTATATGTATATGTGTGTATATGTATATATGTGTGTATATATGTATATATGTGAGTGTGTATATATGTACATATGTGTATATATGTATATGTGTGTGTATATGTATATATGTATATATGCACATATACACAGTTATATGTGTTCATATATACATAAATGTGTATATATGTATATATGCACATATATACATATATATCAGCCCCACCTTGGGAGAGAGGACAGGGGCAGGAGACTGAAGTCAGCCACCAAGAGCCAATGATTTCATCAATCGTGCCTATATAATTAAACCTTAATAAGAAACTCACAATGAGGATGTTTGGAGGTTTTTGGTTGGTAACACATCAAAGTGCTGGGAGGATGGTGAGCCCGGGAAGGGCATGGAAGTTCTGCACCACCTCCCCACCATACCTTGCTCTGTGCACCTCTTCCATTTCCTGAGCTCATCCTTAATACTAAACCAGTAATAGGAAGTAAAGCCCATTCCTGAGTTCTGTGATTATTGTAGCAAATTATGGAGCCTGGTGAGAGGAGTTGCAGAAAACCCTGATTTGTAGTCAGCTAGTGCAGCAGTACAGGTCGCCTAGAGATGTCGTCTGTGGCTGGCGTCTGAAGTGGGGGCAGTCTTGTGGGATTCAGCACTTAACCCGTGGGGTCTGTACTAACTCTGGGTAGCGTCAGAATAGAATTGAATGCCAGGACACCTAGTTGATGTCAGAGAATCAGAGAATTGATTGTGGAAGCACACATTTAATGGTTAGGAAGAAAACACACACCAGCTGAAAAGGAATTCCTGTCTCTGCCTATGGAGCATAAAGGCTAAGACGGTTTCCCCACTCACTGCCTCTGAAGGCTGTGTCACTGCTGCATCAGGGGAGGGAAAAATAGGGTTGCCAGCTTAACGACACGAGCACACTTAAGATTCGTTACTTGGCCAAGACACTGCCTTGGAGCACCTACTTGTGGGAAACCAGTGTGAGTACCCCGTCACTGCCACTCTGCCACATTCTTGGCTGAGGTACAAAGAAAAATTATGTCTTGGAACATTGTCTGGCATGTTGGGGCTGAGGTTCACTGAGGCTTGGTTAAGCCTGTAGGGCCCTGGTGCTGCTTTGATGCTGTGATTCATTCATTGATCTTAGTCAGTTCCACAATTTACATGCTGGTGTCAAAGTCTCACCCGACATAACCACAGAGGCTTTCTGCCTTCATCCATAAAACAGGCTGGGAGATCAGGTGAGACTTTCTGGAGTTTTGATACAGGGAGACAAAGATACGGGACATTCAGGGACTTCAGTGGTGCGATTCAGCCATCAGATGGGTCACTTTATCCCTAAAAGAGGACATTATGGAGCCTCGTGGGCAGGGAGTTGTAGGAAACTCTAATTTGTAATCAGCCGTGGCAGAAAGAGGGTGTAATTGGCCTGGAATGCCACAGATTCTGTGGCCTGCAAAAGCTGATCACTCTCCACAGTTCTGATTCCCAGGGACTTACATGTTCATGGTATCCTTGCTTCTAGCTTCTGCTCCCAAACTCTCTGTGTAGCTCTACACCTCCAGACCCAAAACTCAGCCACCGCTTCTTTACTGGTGGCCGGAGGGAAGTAAAAGTGAAGAGCAAAATATTTTTAAAAATTTTTTTTCTGAAGTTTATTATGGGAAGGTATTACATTGACATTGACATTATTCCTCTTCCATGTGTTTGACCTTCCTGTCCTCTCCTCTCCCTCCACTGCCATCTCCTCTCCCTCCACTGCCATCTCCTCTCCCTCCACTGCCATCTCTCTCCCATGCTCCTTCCTTCCCAATTCAACCTCAGAGACTATCTATTGACATTGCTATAATGTAATCTCAAAGAAATATTTAGTGAATGGTCAGGCACGGTGGCTCACGCCTGTAACCGCAGCATTTTGGGAGGTGGAGGCGGATGGATCACCTGAGGTCAGGTGTTCAAGACCAGCCTGACCAACATGGTGAAACCCTGTCTCTACTAAAAATACAAAAAATTAGCTGGGTGTGGTGGGGGGGCACCTGTAATCCCAGCTACTTGGGAGGCTGAGGCAGGATAATTGCTTGAACCTGGGAGGCGGAGGTTGCAGTGAGCCAAGATCACACCATTGCACTCCAGCCTGGACAACAAGAGTGAAACTCCATCTCAACAACAACAACAAAAGAAATATTCAGTGAAAAAAATTAAGATGTAAAAAGAAGTGTGTGTGTATATGTGTGTGTGTGTGTGTATATCTACCTATACATATCTATATATATAAAATCCTATAGTTTATCTTTTTTAAAAAATAAAAGATATTTGCTTATTAAAAAAATGAAAAGGCAAACCATAACTTAAAAAAAAAATGGTTACCTAAAAGAGAAGGAGAAAATAGGGTGAAGGGGATAAGACTTAGTTGAAAATACCTTGTTTTGTAGATGTGACTTTAGAACTATATAAATATTTTATAAAATTATAAAATGAAGTAAAAAAGTAATCTTTATATATTGAAAGTAAAATTAGATAAATGAGCCTCCCTATGTATTAACATACAGTGGGTGGTGAAACCACTCAGTAAGCAATTAGTTTAAGTGACTTTAAAAGATAGTAATTTGAGTGTAAAATTTTTGTGTGAGACAGCCTAAGGACTAAAAGAACCAGGGAAGAAACGTTTTCAGAATCAGCCTGTTGGTGGTGAAGTTTGTATCATTATGCTGAGGCTGATACAGTGAGAGATATACGTATTGCTTAATGTGTTACTGTCATTGGGAACTGAGAGAATGAGTATAGTTGAAAGGATAGACAGATGTAAGATTGATCAGGTTAAGTAAAATTTCTATAGTTTTTAATTAAAATGGGAAGTATGATTCTGAACTCATGATATCTTATAACTTAATGAATACATGTTTCCTAGCTCCATCCATGGAAAAGGCCTATAAACAATGACCAACCCATTAATAGTGAGCACCCAAATTAAGGGCTCTAAATACCATTTCCCACATAGAAATCTCAGAGAGATGCCTAATTTCAGGACTGAGGCAGGAGAAATACAAGATGAGTCTGGAATTAGTTGTCAATTCAAAAATCAAGAGAACTATCAAAAACTGCTAGGTTTCTGTCACAAGGACTCCGTCTATGGCTTAGGCACCTAATGGCTAACGAGGGAACAATTGGAATGTTAATAAGAATAACAATAACTGGCCAGGCATGGTGGCTCACGCCTGTAATCCCAGCACTTTGGGAGGCTGAGGCGGGTGGATCATGAGGTCAGGAGATCGAGACCATCCTGGTTAACATGGTGAAACCCCATCTCTACTAAAAATACAAAAAAAGTAGCCAGGCGTGGTGGTGGGTGCCTGTAGTCCCAGCTACTTGGGAGGCTGAGGCGGGAGAATGGTGTGAACCCAGGGGGCAGAGCTTATAGTGAGCTGAGATGGCACCACTGCACTCCAGCCTGGGAGACAGAGTGAGACTCCGTCTCAAACAAAAAAGAGTAATAATAACTGAGAGCATCTGAAGCTCATCAAATATGTTTAAATTCATGAGTTTATAACAATTCTCAAATCAAACCAAACAAGAACTAGACTATTAGACCTCTTTGGAGGATGCTAAGTAACAGTCTTATTATTAACATTATCATTAATGTTATTATTATTGAGATGAAGTCTCACTCTGTCACTCAGGCTGGAGTGCAATGGCACAATCTCGGCTCACTGCAATCTCCACCTTCCAAGTTCAACCAATTCCCCAGCCTCAGCCTCCCAAGTAGCTGGGACTACAGGCACATTCTACCTCATCTGACAAATTTTTGTATTTTTAGTAGAGACCGGGTTTCACCATGTTGGCCAGGTTGGTCTTGAAGTCCTGACCTCAAGTGATGCACCCACCTCAACCTTCCAAAGTGCTGGGATTACAGGCATGAGCCACTGCACCTGGCCAACAGCTTTATGTTTTGAAACAAGTTAAAAAAGGTTTAAAAAGAAGGTTGAAAGGATCAAACATATTCTGTCTTTCTTATAGAACCTGTAGTAATCAACAGTTGGCAATGGAAGTTTTTAAAAATAAAAGTATTGTAACTAATCAGTGAAGAATGACAAATTTTGAATGACATCATTTTGTGTCCTCTGATAATTTAATGGATCTAGATCGGGGTCAATACACATTTTCTGCCAAGAACCAGAAAGTAAATATTTTAGGCATCGTGGGACATACAGTGTATGTCACAAAGGCTCAACTCTACCATTATGGTGCAAAAGCAGCTAAAGATAGTATGTAAACCAATGGGTGTGGCTGTGTTCCAATAAAACTTTATTTACAAAAACAAGCAGTGGGCCAGATTTGTCTTTTAGGTTTTCCTACCCTTGATCTAGGATCTAGGTGATGATTATCAATGACTGCTAACATCAACAAAAGGAGGACACTGTGTACCTCCAGATGGAAGTGCACGCTGCCACCTGCAAGGCAGACTTGATGGGGAAAAAAGCAAACCAGGCTGTGACCAGCCTCTAATTCTAAATTCTACATTTCAGGGAATTCAATAGATATCTAACACCACAAGGGTGCAACCAGCAAAATACAGATTTTAGGAAGTTCTGTAGGATGAAGGACCTTGTGTCCTCAATACGCAACTGCAAGGAAAAAAGAAGATAGAAGGATAATGTATTGATTAAAAGACACTGAAGAGACGTAAGAGCCATTTAAAATATAAATAAAAAGAATTGCCCTCAAAAGTCTAAATTCTTGACTTAACTCTTATGTAGAGCAGTTTAACTAACATAGCTGTTCTCCTAGTGTTCAATTCCCAGGGCCATCAAGATTCTTCCTCAGAAAGTCTCCATCCTCCCTAGAAGGGAATTGGAAGCAATATTTTATCCAGTTTCTCTAGGAAAGAAAAATTATCCAGGAGACAGCAAAGAGGGCAATCCAAGACACTATGGAAAACGAAACTCCCCTTCCACTTTTTTCAGTAATATTCCACTTTTTGTTTTATCTAACACACATTTCTCTAGCAGGGTGTACAAAAAAATAGCTTTATGTTTGGATGAAATGTAAATATTTTAACAATCTCTCACTTAACAAATGAGGACATTGGAAATCATCTAAAAATGCTTTATTTTGTATATAGCATTTGACAAATTGATTACTTAACTTTTACTTTCTCTTTGGCTTTATTTTCTCACAAAGTAATCATTGCCGTGTGGAATGCACAATCATTTTTATGGAGGATGCACAATTCAGAGGGCTATTAACTCCTTGAAAACAATGGGCTGCTAATATATACATTTTTTTCTTGTTTGGATTTATTTCTCACCAGAGAACTGTAATGTATCCCAATTAACTATGAATCTCAGACTGTGGTAAACTGCAATAGCCATAGCCCTTGTCAAGCCTGAAACATACGTGAGTTCTCTGCAGGCTAGAACTAAATTACTGTCTCAGTAATGAAAATAAATTTGCTAATTAATTCTCTTAATCAAATCTGACTGAACTTTGTTCTCAAGCAGCACACACCTGAGAGTCTTAAGACATTTGATTCTTAGAACTCATTACCTGCAGGCAATTTTTTTCACTTTTCATCAGAGAACAGGCTCTGTTCAGGCTTCTCCTCAAGCCTTAGAAGGAATTCTCTATGTAGTCATCAGTAATCCACTATAATACAATAAATTAGAATAACCACTAAAAGCCCCGACTGGGCTGGATACTAGGCTGGGTGTAGCAACTAGATGAGAAGTTAGCAAAGTAAAAGATCATAGAAAAGAAATAAGTAGACATGAACTTCCATGCTTCACCTTCCATGTATGAAAAATAGAACCACAAAGAATTGTTTGATCGGACCAAAATGTGAGCTAAACTCTTTCCCACATTCCCCAGCTTGTAACAGATGGCAGCAATTCCATCAGTCTCTGATTTTAGTACCTGTCCCTTTTCCCTAATTGCACACTGCACAAATCAAGCTTTTGCTAATTAATTGGGCTTCCATTCCTATGCCTACTGCTAGGATCTCCCCATGTATCTGCTCTTCACCCGGTGCCTCCTCCCCACATGTGCAATGACCGGCTTTGAGTTTCAGATTCCCTGGCTTCGAACACTCTGAAGCAAAATATAACCATGGGCAGGAAGGTTTGAGAGAAGCCATGCGTTAGAAATCAATTGCCTCAGGATTCCATCTCCACTGTTGTTACACAGAGTCTGGGTCTCTGGCTAAAACTCTGTATTCTTGTTGTTCAAAATTTGATCTGAGTTTGTTATTTGGATTATCCAGAACTTCCGCCCAATTTCTTCCTCTGTCTTCCCCTAGTTTCTTAGCCTTGTTTCCTGAGCTCCAATACCTGAATTCTATGAACCACTGAACTTTTCCTTACCTAGAACGTGTCTTTCTCCTTTCCTAAGCCTATTTTACAGTACATGATTTTTTTTTTAATGGTGAAACAATGTATATTTAGAATGACTCAGTTGGACTCAGTTTAGACGATCCCAATCTTGTTGGCAACATCCAAAGCATGATCAACAGTGGAATGTATGCCTTCTTTCCCCCACCAGGCCTGATTAGGGTATTGACCTTGGCCACATCAATGTCACAGAGCTTCTTCACAGCCTGTTTGATCTGGCACTCGTTGGCTTTGGCATCCACAGTGAACGCTTGTCTTCTGTCTTCATGGCGGACTCAGCGGTTGGGAGCCTGATGGTGGATGGCATGATGGTCAAGCTTGTTTCTCCTGGGGGTGCTCATCTGAAGACATTTAAGCTGCCTCTGGAACCACAGTGTCTTGGGTCCCAGAAGGTGGGTGACTTGTGGATCTTTTTTTGTGGCTGTGGATGCCTCTCATCCCTGCCTTCGTGGCTTTCAAAACCTTTGCTTTTGCTTCAGCTCTGGGAGGGGCAGGAACTTCCCTCTTCACCTTCAGTGCCATCTTGTGAAAATGGCCCTTGATATCTCTTACCTGCCTGGCGTTCTGGTTCTTACCTGACCTTATCTGATTTAATTAATCTCTCCAGATATTTCCTTTACCTGACCTTCTCTGTCCTTCTGTGATGAAATACCTGGACAAAGGTACAAACAGAGGATGACTTGACTCAGTTATTGTCCCAAGAATGCATTCTATTATAAATTAAGCTAACAAATCAACATGTTGAAGTTCTTACTTTAAATTAGCTCCTGCTAAATATATATAGATTTTATAATAAAACACAAAAGTTAAAAGAAAAACATAGATGTTCTCTGTCACCTAACAAGAGGAAGTCTTTGACAGTAACTCTGGCAGAAGACTATGGTGAAGTGGTTAGGCAGATGAGCTATTGAGTTAACAGATGGGAATTACAACCTTGCCTTGTAGAATTTGTTGTGTATCAGCTCAGAGACTTTGGGCAAGGTTACCTAGCCTCTCTCACTTTCAGTTTCCTCATCTATAAAATGGTACTGACCTGTATTAGCATAGGAAGATATTTGGTCTTTGTCCCCAGTTCCTGGAACAAAGCTCCTAAAACCCTTGAAATTTCCTGGGTGATAGGAGTATCTTTTGTTCTAATGAGGTGATTCTCTCCAAAACCCGAGTTAGCTTCAGAATGGAGGCTGGTCACCAGAAAGACCAAGACTTTATTAGAAGCTTGAAACCTTCAGCACCACTCCCCAACCTCCAGGGAGGAGAGACTAGAGATTGAATTAATCAACAATAGCTAACTCATTAATCAATCATGTCTACCTAGTGAGAGTTCCATTAAACTCCCTAAACAAGAGTTCAGAGAGCTTCTAGGTTGGTGAACATATGGAGGTGCTGGAAGAGTGGCAGGATCGGAGTGGGCATGGAAGCCCTGTGTCGTTTCTCCACACTTTTCCCAATGCATCTCTTCCATTTGACAGTTCCTGAGTCGTATCCATAGTAATAAACCAGTAGTCGTATGTAAAACACTTTCCTGAGCTCTGTGAGCTCTTCTAGCAAATTGTGGAAACTGGGGAG
The DNA here is from genome assembly GCF_000951045.1 of Mandrillus leucophaeus. Classification (NCBI taxonomy): domain Eukaryota; kingdom Metazoa; phylum Chordata; class Mammalia; order Primates; family Cercopithecidae; genus Mandrillus; species Mandrillus leucophaeus. Next base: position 620,187 of record NW_012105143.1, read on the forward strand.
GGGCCTAAAGAAACCCTCTGAACTTATAGCCAGTTGGTCAGAAGTACAGGTGACAACCTGGGACTTGGTGACTCGTGTCTGAAACGGGGGCAGTCTTGTGGGAAGGATTGAACCCTTAATTTGTGAAATCTGATGCTAACTGCAGGAAGACAGTGTTGGAATTGACATGAATTGTAAGATACCCGGCCGGTGTTGGAGAGTTGGAGAAGTGGTGTTGAAAAGGATGCCACACATTTGGGGTCAGAAATGTTGTGAGTAAAAACAGTTCATTTCCACCTCATAGGGTCATTAGAGAAATCCAATCAGATAATGTCCATAAATGCTTTCAACAGTGCCTGGGTCTTGATAATTAGTCTATAAAGGGTTATTGTTGCTGTTGTTGTTATTATTATTGAATAAGGTTGACACGCTACACAAAGAGGAAAGAACCTGGCCTGAACAGAGATGCAAATGCTGAGCCACCCATATCTGCACTAAGATTTTCTTTAGGACTTCAGGATCTTGTTTAATCACTTGAAAGCAGCCTATTTTCTAAATCATAGCTTGATTTTTATTAAAAATACCATTAAGCCACTCTGTAAGACAGCAGTCAATGAAATGAAATAAAAAGTTTTCTTGGCCAGGCACCTGGCTCACGCCTGTAATCCCAGCACTTTGGGAGGCTGAAGCGGGCAGACCACTTGAGGCCAGGAGTTTGAGACCAGCCTGGCCAACATGGTGAAACGCTGTCTCTACTAAAAATACAAAAATTAGCCGGGCGTGATGGCACATGACTGTAATCCCAGCTACTCGGGCGGCTGAGGCAGGAGAATCACTTGAACCTGGGAGGCAGAGGTTGCAGTGAGCCAAGATTGTGCCACTGCACTCTGGCTTGGGTGACAGAGCGAGACTCTGTCCCAAGATTAAAAAAAAAAAAAATTCTTAAGCTGGAACCTCTAGTGCATATATTTTTATTCACAAATCATGTACATGTACCATGTCAATCACAATATTATATAGTGGCAATCCCTTTCTAAATTATTTACATACAAGATAAAAAGAGATTCTACTTGTTTCTTCTCTCACCCGAATGGATTGTCAGGCATTTGCTCTGGAGGGAGTGCATCCCATTTGGAGGTCACTACTGCAAGGGCTCGGGCCAAACAACAGCTCACCAGACAATGCTGGGCTTGGGGGTTTCCTGGATGAGTCTGAACTGGAATTCAAAGGCCAGTACTGTTTGCGGGATTGGGCCACCGACAGCTCTCAGCCATATGTTTTAAGAAGCTGATTTGCATGGGAAGAGGTGACCTGCAAGGAAGAAAAATGTTTGCTTGGAAATAAAACAGGAAAATGGAGAGAACAATGTGATGTCTATTTACTAATATTACTCCAAGAAGAAGATCTCAGCCCTGCAGAGAGAGGATTGACAGGCAGCAACCAAGGGAGATTTCCAATCTCCAGTGAGACCTAGGGAACCTGAGATAGCTGGATGTTGGGGACCTTCTCTCTGCTTATGCTCTCTCTACTTGGCATCAAGGAAGAATGCAGGGAATTCTTTGGTACCTCAAGAGTTGGAAGTTTGGGTAATCTTGAAAGACAGCCCCAACAGAGACTTCACATGCTCCAAGAAAATTCCAGGTTTGGACCACCCTACCAGGTGACTCCGGGGGCAATTTGCTTCTACAAACAACCTGGAACAGAACCTCCTGTGAATACACTCCCAGGGTGCAGTCCAAGGCATTCACTAAGTGACTAGGTTGGAGAATTCACATGTCGGGTAAATGAGACACGAAGTACCAGTCCTATTTACATAGTCACCAAGAGCCCACCACCTCCTTGATTTTGTATTCCTGTTCTCCAGCCTGGATCCTAGGGCCAAGTCCTCAGGGTGCAGTGGATGGTCTACGGCCTGGAAGAATGTGGAAGAAAGTGTCTGGCATTATAAGGTCATGGAGACCTGGTAACTGGTGTCAAATCCTCCAGCTTGAAAAGGGCAAGTTCAAGTTCCCCAAAGTCACAAAGTCAAATGAAAGCACCATTTCCTTTGTTAAGGAGAAATATCAGCAGTAATACGTTTCTTATGTGGCCACAGTAGAGGTCACAGACTGGTCGTATGTAGCCTGCCATGTGTTGTACATGTCCAACACAGCGTTTTACAATTTTGAGCAGGAATACCTTTAGATGGAATACATGCCCTCCCCTTCAACATAGCCCAAACCACTCCTTTTATATTCAATTTCTTTCACTCAAGTGGTTGGCCAGGCTCCTGAAGTTCCTTGATCCCTCAATGCCTTCTTTATTCCAGTCCTCATTGCACCATCGCAAGAATGCCAACATATTGATGACAAGAAAGGTTGAAGATGCCCAGTTAGGAGAACGAGGGCCAGGCTGGGAATTCTCAACATACCTCTAAAGTGTGAGCCTTTCTATCCAGAGCGAGTTCGTTCAAGTGTAAAGTGAACTTGCCATTCTTCTAAAAGGCCCCTCCTCCTTTTTGTTCCCAGTGTGCTGTAATCTCAGAGTTCTTCATGGTAGATCAGAGGGCTGATTGGCAAAATGAGAATACCCTAGGCCAGACGTCAGGACCTGTGCGTTCCAGTTTCTGCTCTGCAACTAGTTCACGCTGTAGCCTCACACCAAATGCTTTGCCTCTTCAAATCATAAAGAAAATGAAGGGGTTGTGTTGGATGATCATCAAAGATCCTCTAGGCTCTTTCCTCAGTGATTCCATTTTTCTACATAGGAAGGGGAACATATTTTTCTGGTGAGAATCACTGTGTCTCAAGAGAATCACTGTCCCATGGCCCTGGTCTGGAATTTATTCTGCTTACAGATTTTGAAATGCTTCAGCCAGATTTATACTATTTTTTTTCCGGCCCAAGACTTTCTATGAAAAGTAATTGCCTGCAAGATCTTATAAAATTTATTCAGCATGTCCCAGAAAGCTATGGAAATCTGGATCTTCCACAAAGTTGGGGTAGAATTCTTTTTTGAGATGGAATCTGTAATGGTCCAAAAAAGTATGGTAGCAGCAAACAGGGGTTCCTCTAGAACGACCACCCCACAGGAAGCTTGGGGATATCAGTCCTTCTCCCTTGACAAAATATCTTGTCCCTGAGGAAGCTCAATACAACATACGAAGCCCTGCTATCGTGTCACAAGGTATAATTATGCCATATGGTGGCCCAGGACACTTGACTCCGTAGTGAAAGTAATGAAAGGAAAGAGACTTCCCCGTCACATGTGAAATGAAGGTTGGGTTAGAGGTTTATTGTGAGGACAAAGAGCAGCTATTATAAGGTTATAGTGCCACGCATGCCAATACACTCACCCGCAGGCATCTCACTCTGGTCATAAGAGGATGTTGGTCCCCAAGGGCACACTTCTCTGCATTTTAAGAAGGAGAGCTAGGATATCTGGGGTCCTCTCCCCAGGGTCTAATGTGGCCCATGCTACCCCTTCCCTTTCATAAATGCTATTATGGAGAAACTTGACCATGCAGAACATAAGACAGCATAGAGAAATAGAGAACCTGTACCATATATGCCAGCATTGCCAAAGCTTGGTATCATGCTGGGAGTGGAACTGAGAATAAGAGAGAGAGAAAGAGAAAAGAAAAAGGAAGAAAGGCAGAGGTGGATTCTGAATTCCTATTTGTCACTGTTTTGGTTTTGTGTTGTGTTGTTTTGTTTTGTTTTTGGTGTTTGTTTGTTTGTTTGAGATGGAGTCTTGATCTTTCGCCCAGGCTGGAGTGCAGTGATGTGATGTCTGCTCACTGCAACCTCTGCCTCCGGGGTTCAAGTGATTCTCCTTCCTCAGCCTCCTGAGTAGCTGGGACTACAGGTGCGCACCACCATGCCCAGCTAATTTTTGTATTTTTAGTAGAAATGGGGTTTCACCATATTGACCAGGCTGGTCTCGAACTCCTGACCTCGTAATCTGTCTGTTCACCTCGGCCTCCCAAAGTGCTGGGATTACAGGAGTGAGCCACTACGCCCGACCATTGTTACATTTTTAAGAAGGCAGTAAACTGTCCTCCCGCAGGATTCAGCATCATGTATCCTCAGTAGTGCAGAAATCACCATTGAACTTGGAGCCTTATGTGAAGGGAAGTGAGGCTTCATGGGTGGAACAAGCCACCGGACGTGCACACAAGAAATGCCAGCAATGGGAAAAGGGACTCGCCCAAGAGTCAAATCTGAGGAATACCCACCTTCAGGCAGGTGGGGTCATTTCTATGACTTGGAGTCATTGCAGACAGGATCTACTTATCAGACCCATTAGTCAGACAGGCAATCAAACTCAAGCTGTATGCTTCATTCAACAACTATTTACTGAGCACATTTAATGTACCAGATTCTACTCCAGCCTTTGGGAATAAAGAAGTGAACAAGATAAGCAACACACCTGGTCTCAAGGACTCTGCTTTCGGCTATGGATGTGATACAATGTAGGAAAAAAAATGAATGCATGGGACGGTTTCAAACCTCTCCTACTACAAAGACATCAAAATGAAGTAGTGTGATGGGAAAGGAGGGAGGGAGGGGGCTTCCCTCTTGAGCAGTGATGCCATTTATCAACTGCATAACCTTGATGAATTACTTAACTCTGTGAGTCCATGGCCCCTTCTGTAAAATCATGTTAATAAATAGTACCCATCTCAAAGGGTTGCTATAAAAGATTAACGGAGGCCGGGCGCGGTGGCTCAAGCCTGTAATCCCAGCACTTTGGGAGGCCGAGATGGACGGATCACGAAGTCAGGAGATCGAGACCATCCTGGCTAACCCGGTGAAACTCCGTCTCTACTAAAAAAATACAAAAAACTAGCCGGGCGAGGTGGCGGGC
>NW_012105143.1:625129-631219 GCF_000951045.1 Mandrillus leucophaeus
ATTAACGGAGATAATGCATGTGTATAGCACAATGCCCAACTGAGTGTCCTTAGCCCCATGTTACTGCCGTTACAGGCACGCCTGGCAGCAGGCATGTGAGCAATCTAAAACCAGACTACCCGTCTGAATACTGCACAGATTCCTGACCCACAGAAACCATGAGGGGTAGTAAAATAATCATTGTGGTTTTAAGCCACTAAGTCTTTGGGTAATTTGTCATGCGGCAACAAAGAATTAGAAAAACGTTCTTTCATTTGGAAAAGTAGAGATTTTCTTTTATTATTTTTCCCTGGAAGAGAAAAACTTTTCCAGAAGGGTTTGTTATCAGGAAAGCCTGTTCTAAAATATAATGTATTAATGAGAAATCTGAGGTTCAGTAAGGCTGACTGATCAGGAGAAAACTGCTATTGAAAAGACAGTTTGTTACTCACAGTTCCCAAGAGGAGTGGGCAAATCATGCAAGAGGGGCCACACAGGGAAGTTCCAGGGTTGACTGAGTCACAAGAATAAGGGTGAGTTTTGGGCAAGAGTCTTTATTGTGATTTCTCCAGCAAGGAACAGGCAAGACAAGGCAAGCAGGCTTAGAATTAGCAAGTTTGAGTAATTTCAGTGAAGCCTAGGACATAGGGGCTATTTCCTAGTGTGACTAGGGCAGATAGAGAGGGGCCCAGAGTATTACAGCCCCATAAAGGAGGTGGTTAGAAATATGTGGGCTCTGAATCGGTGGCTTTACATTTGAAAAGTGGGAGAGTTGTCTCCAAGAATTGGCTAACCCTAGGAAGGGCAGTCCCTCCAGGGTCAGCAAGGCCCCAGATGTCAAAGCATCAGAATATAGGAAATAAAAGATATGGTTAGTACAGAGCCTACCAAGCAGTGTAGAAGAAGACAATATCTGAATCTCATGTTCCTGGGATCCCTTGTGGCCAAGGCACTGATTTATGGTACATTTGTATCTTCTGGGACCTAAGGAGGGAAATATGCTAGAAGAAAAAGATTTTGATTCTGAGAATGATTTTCTTCCTTGATAAAAGAGAGAGAGACTTGCACAAGAAGAAGCGCTCTCCTCCTTTCTTGTTTTGAACATTGCTGTATGAGGACTGCAAGCTTGCAGCTACCACCCACATTAGCTTGTGGCCATAGAAGATGACCAAGAGGATCACAGAGAAGGCAACCTGAGGTCCCATACCAGTGAGCCCCAGATCAACTCTGTCACCCTATTTTTATTTAAGTAACATGGTTTTTGTTTTTTGTGGGTTTTTTGTTTTTGATATTTGATTACTTGCAGCCCGAGCATAACTGACATATGATGTTGGCCAGCGATGAGTAACACCATGAGACAATCACTTGCTTCTAATTCCTGGATCTCCTGTAACCACCATGCTTGGAAGAGAGAGAGGGGGAAATTGAGTTACCTTTCCACAATAGTAAAAATATTACTTGAGAACTCATGGTTGACAACTGCCAATTTGTAAAACATGAGAAGGAAGAGTTTGGTGAAGTCAGGGGTTCACGTAAGTGAGAAGAGAGACAGATGGGAACAAAAGTGAATGCTGGAAGCCCTGAAGACCAGAATCCACTTCCACATGCTGCCTTGGGCAGGGGCTGCCTGCTGGGGGCCATGCCTGGTGTTCGCTGCGCTGGGACATATGGAAGCTGTGAGGAGTGTTTCATGTGGTCCATGGATGCCCTTCATTCCAGCTTAGTTGGAAAATATAGGATTCAGATGGCCATCATTCTGAGCATCACAGCAGTATCTGCTAGTAGAATAGGAAAGAATCCCTATAATACAAAATCAGAAGAACAAAAGGGAGGATGAGTACTCTGAAATTTTAATTGGTGAAATAAGGATGTGGGATGTATGATTTTGGTTTACTGGAAAGGGGCAGATGCATGTTGCCTCAACCTTCTGAACTTTATTGAGTCTTTCTTCTTTCTTTCTTTTTCTTTTTTTTTCTTGTTTGTTTGTTTGTTTGTTTGTTTGTTTGTTTGTTTTGACAGAGCCTCACTCTGTTGCCCAGGCTGGAGTGCAGCAGTGTGATCTCGGCTCACTGCAACCTCTGCCTCCCAGGTTCAAGCAATTCTCCTGGCTTAGCCTCCCAAGTAGCTGGAACTACAGGTGCATGCCACCACACCTGGCTAATTTTTGCATTTTTAGTAGAGAAAGGGTTTCACCATATTGACCAGGCTGGTCTTGAACTCCTGACCTCATGATCCACCCATCTCGGCCTCCCAAAGTGCTAAGATTATAGATGTAAGCCACTGCACCCAGCCAAGTGTGTGTGTGTGTTTTAATAGAACACCCCTAATCACAGGAACTGATTTAAAGGTGTTATTTTATGTTAAGTGAAATATAATTATCTTGAAGTTGCAATCTGTTGGTCACTGGGAAGAAAATGTTGTTAAAGAAGTGGAAATAAAAGCAGAATTTGTAAAACAAGGAAACATAAAACTCCATTATGATTAGGATACCCACGTCTAAACCGTTGTCCGAATTCTGTCTGGACTAGTCTATTGACTCTCTTGAGTGAAGATGGTTGGGGTGATGGGATGTATTTTCCTTCCATGCTGGAGGATTTTCTTTCCATCTGCACTGTTAAAGCTGTTGGGTTATTTCACCCACTTCCATGTCTGTTGGGCTCTCTCTCTCTCTCTATATGTTTGCTTCATTCCACACAATTATTGGTAATGTGTGCCAGATACAAGCACTGGGGATATACTAACAGATGAAACAGGGATCATTCCCAATGTGAAACTATGTTTTTGGACCCGCACAGCCAGTTGTTTGTTTGTTTGCTTGCTTGCTTGCTTGTTTGTTTCGAGACAGAATCTCCACTGTCACCCAGGCTGGAGTGCAGTGGCGCCATCTCGGCCCACTGCAACCTCTGCCTCCCAGGTTCAAGCGATTCTCCTGCCTCAGCCTCCCGAGTAGCTGGGATTACAGGTGCCTGCCACCATGCCCAGCTAATTTTTTCGTTTTATTTTTAGTAGATTTGGGCTTTCACTATGTTGGCCAGGCCAGTCTCGAACGCCTGGGCTCGTGATCTACCCACCTCGACCTCCCAAAGTGCTGGGATTACAGGCGTGAGCCACCGTGCCCGGCCACAGCCAGTTGATTTTTGCTGCTGTGTAGATAAACACAAACACAAATGCCTATTATAATCACTATGTCCGACTCCACTTGCTGTGGTAGTGATCACATAACCCCCAACCCCCCGCCCTCTCCATTTAATAGGCACTGTGTTTTCTGTTTCTACTTTGGAAGGAAAGTCCAAGGAACAGAGGAGCTCGAAAAGACTAAAACTCTGTTTTCTTTACCAGTAAACAATTTGTATAAGCAAAATAAAACTTTTTAATTTTCCTCATCCCAATCTGCACTATATTTCCCTCTGGCCATTTTGCCACATGACCTAGGAATTGGAGCTGAGTAAATGCCAGCTCAGGAATGTGTCTTAGACTTCCTATGAGGGGAGGGCAGCAAAGACGTGATGCCAGCGCTGTTGCTTTTCTTCCCTCCTGGGATGGAGCTTGAGGGAAGAGACAGGAAAGGTGGGAGAAATATTGCCATAAGCAGCATGAGCATTTGGTCATAGAGGGAAGAACCAAGGGACAGTCACAGACCCCAAAAGAAACCCTGTGCTCTGTCCATTGCCACCCCAACAGAGCATGACCATGGCCGTAGCAAAAAGGAGGCTGAGTGTGGGACATTAAGAAGAGAGAGGGCCTGAGGTAGTACTTGTGCGCCTCTTTAGAGCCCATGAACTAGTTATCCAGAAGTTCTTTATGCAGCCAAATGACATCATCATGGAAATCAGAAGTCCCAGAGGTCCCACGGGGGCAGAAAGCAGCAAAAGCAGGAAACCAGCAGAAAACCTACCACGGGGTCATCTAGGCGTGGGGCACGGTGCCCTGAGGCTGGGGTGAGTGACCTAAACCAAGACATGGAGAGAGGATGACAGGGGGCTACCAGGACCACTGGCCTCAGGAGAACTAAGGTGGGACTAAGTCACCCAGAAAGGACATGGGGCCTGCAGATAGACTAGGCATGTACCAGCTGCCACAGACACAAACAGGAAGCCCAAGGACACCACCACTATAGGGACGGAGGAACCAAGGAGAGCTCCAGGACATGGATGTACATGGGAACTAAGCCTTCTTCCCACTGCTGTCACAAAGTCACTGGGGCTACCAAGGATGCCTAGATGCCACCTGGAGAAAGAGTAGGAGGAAGAAGAAGAAATAGAAAGACTGGGCAAGCAAGTGGGATACTGCAAGGACTATTTAGTCCAGAAGGAACTAAAATGCCATTAAGTGGTAAGTGGTGAGTTTAAGTCTTATCTCCTTTCCCTTACCCTCTACTTTTATTCAGCAAAGTGATTTTTTTCTTATCTGAGCAGAATGTGTAAATTTCAACAGTGCTACATACATAATCACTGAATACCTACTAGAGCAAAGTCACTCCAAGTGTGGCCACCTGACCAGCTCCCAAGACAACACTGCTGGTCAGGGGACCATACATTGAGGGTCACTGCCAGGAAGCATACAGCTGAACCTGTCTCTAGAGATGAGTAGGTCTGCATCAGGCGGCTTCAGAGGAAGGCAGACCCACCCATCACTTATGATTTGTTTCTTCTGTTAATCAGCTGGATTATCTGGAAATCATCTTGTCTATTAATGTGGGCTCAACTGACAACTGAGGCATGAACAATGACCCTTGAAGGTTTCAGCCTAGTTTCATTGAAAATGATATCATCAAAAATGATAGTAATGAAAAATTTCTTCATGCCTACATCCTCCTATTTATTCTTCATCCTCTGTGTCCTACTAGTGTTGAAAAAATAAAGAACCCAGTCCTGTGCCTGTCCCATAAATAAACAGAATACAAGGGTCACCTGGTCCCCCAAAGTTCACCTGTTCACTGACATTAGGTCAGTACAGTCGTCTGCACAAGGAATTAGCTCCAGGATCCCTACCTGCAAGGATACCAAAATCCCAGGATACTCAAGTCCTCTGTATCCATGGGTTCCAATGATATGGAGAGCCAACTGTATGGTTCACCCATGAAAATAATTAGAAATGTAGTTGGTTACATCAGGGTAGGGTAAAAGAGTATGATTCGCCTTAAATACCTCAAAGATATTATGCCCTCTAGGGTCACTGGGATGTCAGACTTCCTGGTGAGAATGAAACACGGCTCATATCCTGGGATGGGCAAGGAGAAGAGAGAGCAACTGCAGGAATCTGTGTGGGAGTTTGGGATGATTCTGATTGGAGCAATAGGGCTGCAGCTGTATGGGTTCAGCCAACCTCTTCATTCTAAAGGGAGACCCAGAAAACCACAGAGCAGGGGCACAGTGGGCAATCAGCTTAGCCATGTATGAGAAGGGGCTCTAAAGCTTCCCATTAGATTCCACTCTGTTTCTCAGTGATGCTTGGAAAAAATCCAAGCTTCTCAAAAGATGCATGTCAATTCACTAAAGCATCATAGGGGTGGGAGTTGAGGGAGTCTGTTAATCATCTCCATAGATCCTTGCTACTCAAACTATGGCTGGGAGGTCAGTAGCATCAGCCACATATTCAGGGATCTTCTTAATGTTGCAGAATCTCAAGCCTCATTCCAGACTACTGTATCAGCATCTGCATATTAACGAGATCCCAAGTAATTAACACACGAACATTTGCGAGATACTGCTGTAGCCCATTGGTTCTCATACCCTAGCTGCACATTGTAACTACCTGGGCAATTTTTTTAAAGGCATGCCTAGGAGTGAAGCCCAGGTCTTAAAATTTTTTTAATTCCATGATTTTAATGTGTAGCCTGGAAGGATCAGTGGTTCTCAAACATCAGCAAGAATCACCATCAGCTGGATGGTTTGTTGCAGGTACTGAATCAGAAACTCTGGGATAGGGCTGTTAGGCTTTAGAGTTTCTGGTTCAGTAGGTTTGGGGTGGGAGCAGAGAATTTGCATGTCTAACAGTCTCTCAGTAATGCTGAGGATCCTGGTCCCCAGATCACACTTTGAGTACCTTGACCTTAATGGAGATAAGAAATGCCAATTGTAGTTCCAAAGTTCGCAAACTAGCAGTATCAAC
>NW_012105143.1:631354-632284 GCF_000951045.1 Mandrillus leucophaeus
CAACCTCTGCCTCCCAGGTTCAAGCGATTCTCCTGCCTCAGCCTCCCGAGTAGCTGGGATTACAGGTGCCTGCCACCATGCCCAGCTAATTTTTTCGTTTTATTTTTAGTAGATTTGGGCTTTCACTATGTTGGCCAGGCCAGTCTCGAACGCCTGGGCTCGTGATCTACCCACCTCGACCTCCCAAAGTGCTGGGATTACAGGCGTGAGCCACCGTGCCCGGCCACAGCCAGTTGATTTTTGCTGCTGTGTAGATAAACACAAACACAAATGCCTATTATAATCACTATGTCCGACTCCACTTGCTGTGGTAGTGATCACATAACCCCCAACCCCCCGCCCTCTCCATTTAATAGGCACTGTGTTTTCTGTTTCTACTTTGGAAGGAAAGTCCAAGGAACAGAGGAGCTCGAAAAGACTAAAACTCTGTTTTCTTTACCAGTAAACAATTTGTATAAGCAAAATAAAACTTTTTAATTTTCCTCATCCCAATCTGCACTATATTTCCCTCTGGCCATTTTGCCACATGACCTAGGAATTGGAGCTGAGTAAATGCCAGCTCAGGAATGTGTCTTAGACTTCCTATGAGGGGAGGGCAGCAAAGACGTGATGCCAGCGCTGTTGCTTTTCTTCCCTCCTGGGATGGAGCTTGAGGGAAGAGACAGGAAAGGTGGGAGAAATATTGCCATAAGCAGCATGAGCATTTGGTCATAGAGGGAAGAACCAAGGGACAGTCACAGACCCCAAAAGAAACCCTGTGCTCTGTCCATTGCCACCCCAACAGAGCATGACCATGGCCGTAGCAAAAAGGAGGCTGAGTGTGGGACATTAAGAAAGAGAGGGCCTGAGGTAGTACTTGTGCGCCTCTTTAGAGCCCATGAACTAGTTATCCAGAAGTTCTTTATGCAGCCAAATGACATCATCATGGAA
>NW_012105143.1:638055-663152 GCF_000951045.1 Mandrillus leucophaeus
TCACCTGGGAACTTGCTACAAAATGCTATTTGCTACTGAATGCTACTCAATTAGAAATTCTGGGGGTGGGGCTTTTCAGTCACGTTCAACAAGCCTTCCAGGTGATTCTTACACAGCCTTAAGTTTGAGAACCTTCAGTTGCGGTGGCTAATGCCTGTAATCCCAGCACTTTGGGAGGCTAAGGCTGGTGGATTGCTTGAGTTCAGGAATTCAAGACCAGCCTGAGCAACACAGTTAAACCACATCTCTACAAAAATTACACACAAAAAATTAGTTGGGTGTGGTGGTGTGCGTCTGTAGTCCCAGTTACCTGAGAGGCCAAGGTGGAAGGCTCACCTGAGCCCAGGAGGTCAAGGCTGCCATGAGCCATGATGACGCCTCTGCACTCCAGCCTGGGTGACAGCGAGACCCTGCCTAAAAAAAAAAAAGTGTGAGAATCACTGGTCTGGGTGTTTATTTACAATCTGCAGAATAGTCAGTAATTGGAAACAGATTTTTTAAAAATGCCTATGTTTGCCTACCTTTTTCCGTGTGTTTGATCTTCGTAAACAAAGTAACCTTTTGTAACCTGACTTGGCTAAATGGTAGAGAGCCTGGACATTTGTCCACTTAGGGCACAAGAGCAATAAGAACAATCATTCATATATCCATATATCTATATTTGCATATCTGAATGTGTATATAAATATAAATATATATATCTGACTTAAAATTTTACAATGAGCCACATCAACCCTGGCAGATGAGTACGACAGATACTAGCTACCATTTCACAGGTGTGCCTCTGGGAAATGAAGGAAAGCAGATAATGGTTCCCTAGCCATCGTCTTTGTCCTCATTCATTCTGCCCATCAGAAACCCAATACTGTTCAAGAATCCGCTCTTTTCCTTATAATCTTTAAGAGAAACTCGCGAGTAGATTCTAATTACTCTTAGCTAGTGGTTCTCAACATCAGCAGCCTGAGGAATTTTATAAAATATTGATACCAGATTCTGCCCCCAGAGGTTGATTTTATTGGTCTGGGGTATGCTCTGGGCACTGTGATAGTTAAACGATTCCCCAGTGGATTCTAATTTGCAGCCAAGGGTTCAAACCACTGGTCTAAGCCAATCGTGGTAACCTCATGCTTTTCATCAATAATTGGCTTATGGGAGACTTGTGATGTGGTCTGGCCAATTTGTCGTGCTGAAGAGCTGCTAGGAAAAGGGTTTCTTTTTCTAAAAGAGAAGAAGACAGTCACTGTACTGCCTCGGGATGTTATTGAATCTAAATGTGATGGCTGGAGTTGCTGCAGCCATCTTGTTGCCATCCTGTAGATGAACCCAATACACAAAAAAGAACAAAGCCAAGGAAACTACAGATCCAGAGTCTAGGGGCCAGTACTCCTAAACCTGCCCATTTCACATTACTTATAGTACATCAGATGATAAATCTTATTATTTACATTCTGGTGAATTAGGGTTGTCTGTTCCCGGCTGCCAAAGTTGTACTAGCAGAAACATCAGGTAATGCAGCTAAAGTCACACACTTAAGATAAACGTGGACTCAGGTCTTTTGATTCCAGCTCCAGGGCTCTTTTCACTAAATTATACTGTTTCTCTGTAGAACCATGGGCAGGATATTTTGCCATGAAAACTGCCCCAGGAACTCACTTTGGGCCAGCAGTTACAAAAGGGAATTACCGCCATTGCATCTTAAGGATTGAATTTCTTTGCTCTCACAAAAGTGTTTGGAGGTTGTTTGCCAGCAACTTTCAAGTTAAGCACATTAAACTAAGGGTAGGGTGGAGGTGACAGAAATCACGCATTTTATTTGTCCTGACGGGAAGTTGGGCATGTCTCTATTTAAATTGAAGAATAAGTAAATCACTTACAGGATTAATGAGGAGAGAAGACCTTTGGGAGCCAGATGATAATGATGTACATAGTTCTCTGGATATACACAAAAGGATGGTTTACCCTGGAAAAACCAAGTAATTAAAAAAAGGCTATGTTAATTTCAGGCTTCCTTAGGAACACCGGGGGGTGAAGTACATCAGTGGATAAAGTTAGTAGGAAATGAACACAGTGGTGGAGAGAATGAGTGATACAGAGGAATGTAATTAATCTTATATAGGGGCAGAGGCAGAAAGGGGAAAGTCTCAAACAGTGAGGCCATTTATCAGAGGGTGAAGCCAACAGAGATGAGTGACGGTTTTGTTTCTTATGTGAATAAACTGTTGTGTCCCTGGAGGCACAAATTGAAGGTGGAATTCTTCTCAAGGATGAGACTCTGATCATTTCAAAATATGCAAAGCACCAAGTACTGTACTGGATCTGTCATCATGGATGAACCATCACGATAAAATAAAAATAGGTTGTGCATATACAATGGGGAGAATGAAGTAACCATCCAGGTGACGTGCTTTTGTGTTTTGTTTCAAGTGAGAGTATGGTTAAATATGAAGGCAACAGAGCAAATTGTTGATCAGCTGACTTATCCTAATCAATTAAGACAGTTGTAATAAACTAATCATTAGTCATTTGGTATACTCATCATCTTGCCATCTAATTGGGTCAATTGTTCTTTAGGATAATTCACTGTTCAGGATTCTACCAATTAATAACCAGATGGGCACCTCATCCTCCTCTACACTCCAATTGTCATCTCTCGAAGGGAATGTGAATCTAACAAAATCAATAGAGCTGTGGAATGTACATGAGGAATATTTGGTAAAGATGATTATAGGCACCAGGAGTATGGTGTCAAATGTCCAGTCATAATTGTTATTATTAGCCCATAAAATCAATTTCAAGGTTAGGACTGTCCATTAGTGGAAAGACCTCATCTAAGGAGCCCGTACTTGTAAGTAAGCCCCAGGCACCTGGGAGCTGCCTGGACCCTGTGGGGGATATTATGAGGACCCTGCATGGTAACAAGCAATGATCTAACTTATTCGTCTGTAGGTATGTTCCTGATGGTCTTTGGCTGGAAGCTATTGACATTGGCTAGACAGGAAATAAATGAAAATTCAGTTCCAAATATTTCTAACTGTTTAGGACCTCATTAGGAAAAAAAAATCTGCATTTGTGAGAGAATGTTTACTTCAGTGCCAGGTTAATGAGAAGTGGCTGTTCCTGTTTACTCTTTCAGATTTTCCAGCTGTCTTTGTAGAAGCCTCTGCTTCTGACCGTATTTCCATGGTTTGTTCACAAAAGCTCTGCAGTTCAACCAAAACAGTTGGTTTGTGGGTCTTAGTGTTGACTCACAAAACACCCTAGTGAGCAACTAGCTCTCTCAGTTGCTCAGACTCCAAATCTTAGAGACATCCTTGACAAATGTATATAAATAAATATGTATACACACACACACACACACATATATATGTATTACACACACACACACACATAAACACACACACACAGCATCCAACCCTTTAGCAAACTGAGTCAGCTCGATATTAAGAATGTTGGCCAGGCGCAGTGGCTCATGCCTGTAATCCTAGCACTTTGGGAGGCCAAGGCGGGCAGATTGCCTGAGCTCAGGAGTTCGAGACCAGCCTGGGCAACATGGTGAAACCCCGTCTCTACTAAAATACAAAAAAATTAGCCAGGCGTGGCGGCATGCACCTCTAGTCCCAGCTACTCGGGAGGCTGAGGCAAGAGACTGCTTAAACCTGCGAGGTGGAGATTGCAGTTAGCTGAGATAGTGCCACTGCGCTCCTCTAGCCTGGGCAACAGAGCAAGATTCTGTCTCAAAAAAAAAAAAAAAAAAAAAGGTTAACATAAAAATCGTTTATTCTGAGCCAATGTGTGTGATCATGACCCAGGGAACAATCTCAAGAAGTCCTGAGAAAATGCACCCATGGCAGTCTCATTAGAGTTTGGTGTTATACATTTTAGGGAGACAGGAGTTACAGCAAGGACATAACTCAAAACATGAAAGATAACATTGGTTTAGCCTCCAAAGGGAGGACATGTTGAAGTTCGGACTTACAGGTTACAGTTGGATTTAGAGATTCTTTAATTAGTAATTCATTAAAGGAGTAAAGCCTTGTTTAAAATTTTGGAATCAGCAGAAAATAAAGTTTTAAGATAAGGATTTCTGTTAACCAATACGTTGGGTCAGAGTTACTTCTAAGGGAATGTGACTCAACTTTTGCTTTGCATGACCTTAGGCCCTGTTTATAATTTGGTATCTTTTGCCGCAGAGTCCACTCTATTAGTCTTTTGATTTCTGTTTTAACATTAATGCTGGTCACTTGTGTCTAAACTCCAAAAGGGAGAGGGTACAATGAGTTTTGTCTGACTTCCCATCTCTTCATGGCTGGGAATTCAGTTTTTAGGGTTTTTCTGGGGTCACCTTGGCCAAGAGGGGATCCATTCAGTCAGTGGGGGACTCAGAATTTTATCTTTAGTTTGCAAGAGAATATCCCAGATATGGTCACCTCTCACCACCTCCACCATTACCGGATGGATGGGTCACACCTGAACTATTTCAATGGTCTTCCAAATGCCCCCTCCCCTTCTAGCCTAGTCTTTGAACAGAAAGCAGAGTGTTGATCCTCACTAGATAATATCATTGTCTGCTTGAAAAACACTTCCCATGTCATCTCGATTAAGTTCTAAATCCCTCACCATTGTTACAAAGTCCTACATGAGCTTTCTGCTGGCTACCTCTGTGACCTCATGTCCCACAGATCTCTGCCCGACTCACTCTGTTCTCGGCACATCACCCCCTAAGACCGTTCCTTGATCACTATGGGTGCTGTCCCACCTTGGGAACATTCACTTGCTGTTTTCTCAGCCTGCAACCGTCTTCTCTCAAATATCTGCAGAGCTGGACTTACTCACCATCCTAACAGAGTTGACCTTCTAGTGTTTGGTGGTGGTGGTGGTGAAACAAGATTTGTTGGGTAGTGCAATCAACACATACTGATTGTTTGATCACAACATCTTTAAAGAACCTAAAGATTATCTTAAAAATCATCTCATTCAACCGTTTTATTCTACAAGATAGAATAAAAGGAAGTTCATAGATTAAATGTATCATCTGAAGTCACCCAACCAATTAGTTGCAGATCAGGGTCTACAACCCAGTTCTCCTGGCTCCTAATTAAGTGCTCTTTGCATGAATCATTCACCAGGTCAAATCTGTTAAATTATGAAGTAGTATTTTTATTTATTTAGACAAGTTGATTTGATCAGCGTTACTTGACACAGTAATGCTATATTACTAAATTTCAGAGAGTTCTATGTTGAGAATTTTCATTTACATTCTAAACATATTACTTATTTATGTGATCAAGAAACTTTCTCAATTACGTTCTGTGATTTCTACTTCCTCCAAAACTTTTTGACCTCCTATATACTTATTCAATAAATATTAAAGACCTAGCAGTCTAGAAGAGAGCTCGGATGTGTACATAAATAATGATTTTAAATAAAAATGTTAGGAAGTCAGCTAGTATATTTAGGTGGATTATAATGGGAACAGCATGAGAGCTGGAGGCATGTGAGAGAGGACAGGTTTCTTCCAGCTGTGAAAACAAGGGAAACCTCAAATGGAAGAGCTGGCATTTGGACTGAGGGATGACCAGGATTTGGATGCTAAGGGGAGGAAAAAGCAAATCGGCTCGAGAGAAGAGTACAAGTAAAACCAAAGTGTCTACATCAGCCTGGGCAACGTGGCAAGACACCATTTCTATGAAACAAACAAACAAACAAAAATTAGCTGGGCATGGTGGTGCATACCTGTAGTCCTAGCTACTTAGGAGGCTGAGGTGGGAGGATTGCTTAAGCCCGGGAGGTCAAGGCTACAGTGAGCTGTGATCGTGCCACTGCACTCCAGCCTGAGCAATAGAGTGAGACTCTGTCTCAAAAAAAAAAAAAAGAAGAAAAAAGAAAAAAAAAGTGTTCTACTACAGAGGATTTGCTGCTGTTCCAGCTGTTTATAAACACGCTGGAAACAGAACATGGTGAAGAAGAATCCTCCCAGTTGCTCTGTGACTCCCTCCCCCACCCACCTCAGTCAACTCCAGCAGGTATTTAGTTTCACAGGATATTCCTGGTCCACAAAGTGCCATTTTCTTAAACTCTTGGGAATAGTTAAAATACTTGCCTCAGGATTGTTATTCACTTTAATTTGCATAAAGAGTCAAATGAAACACTTAAGTGGTACAATTACAGAAATACGGAGAATTCCTGGTCAATCTCAATCTGAAGAATACAAATCAAGCCAACCCACTCACCTCACTTGGAAGCACTGACATGTTATCCCTTCCCTGGAGGGTAGCTGGGGGCCATTGAGAAAGAGAAGTGCCCTCCTTTCTTCCTTCAGGCCAGGTGGATGTCCATCTTCGCAGAATGCCACCTGAGTTTTATCCTGAAAAGGCCCACACCACCTGGGGGCATCCCCTGTGAGCCAGGAGCTAACCCTCAAGCTAACCCTCACTCAGGGGACAGCCTTAGTCCCAGGCACTGGCAGGAAGCCTCGGGCTCTAACCACCTGACCTGGCCCCAGCATTTACCTATCAGATGCCTGTCTAGCTGTGTAGGGGAAAGAAAATTCTTTCTTTTCCATCTTAGGCTCATGGCTGAGGTGCTTAATAACAAAAGATAGATTAACAAGAGAAGAGCATACATATTTATTTAATGAAAATTTCACGTGACATGAAAGTCTTCAGAAATGAAGATTCCAAGAATCAGGAAACCTGTGTATTTTTGTGCTTAGGTTTGATAAAGAGTGGACAGTCATGCAGGAAGAATGATTGGACAAAGGGGGTGTGATCTAATGGTAATAGACTAGAGGGACTTAGCAGGGCCTGTTTAGATTTATTGCCACCTGTGAATCCTTAAGAATCCTGCCTTCTCAGAGGAAAAATTCGGCTAAGGGGCAGAAGTAGATTTAAGGCAGAGGAAGATACCAAGTCATGTTTTAGAGCAGGAGTGAAAGTTTACTAAAAAGTTTTAGAGCAGGAGTGAAAGGAAGCAAAGTACACTTTTTAAATTATTATTATTTTATTTTTCCATAAGTTGTTGGGGTACAGGTGGTATTTGGTTACATGGGTAAGTTCTTTAGTAGTAATTTGTGAGATCCTGGTGTACCCATCACCTGAGCAGTATACACTGCACCATATATGTAGTCTTTTATCGCTTGCCCCACTCCCTCTTTCCCGCCAAGTCCCCAAAGTCCATTGTATCATTCTTACGCATTTGTGTCCTCATAGCTTAGCTCTCACATATCAGTGAGAACATATGATGTTTTGGTTTCTCATTCCTGAGTTACTTCACTTAGAATCATAGTCTCTAATCTCATCCAGGTCATTGCAAATGCTGTTAAATCATTCCTTTTTATGGCTCAGTAGTATTCCATTGTGTGTGTGTATATATATATATCACAGTTTCTTTATCCACTTGTTGATTGATGGGCATCTGGGTTGGTTGCATGATTTTGTGATTGTGAATTGTGCTGCTACAAATATGCATGTGCAAGTATCTTTTTCAAATAATGACTTCTTTTCCTCTGGGTAGATACCCAGGAGTGGGATTGCTGGATCAAATGGTAGTTCTACTTTTAGTTCTTTAAGGAATCTCCACACCATTTTCCATAGTGGCTGAACTAGTTTACATTCCCACCAGCAGTGTAGAAGCGTTCCCTGTTCACCGCATCCATGTCAACATCTACTGTTGTTTGATTTTATAACCATTCTTGGAGGAGTAAGGTGGTATCGCATTGTGGTTTTGATTTGCATTTCCCTGATCATTAGTGATGTTGAGCATTTTTTCATATCTTTGTTGGCCATTTTTTATATCTTCTTTTGTGAATTGTCTATTCATGTCCTTAGCCCACTTTCTGATGGGATTTTTTTTTCTTACTGATTTGTTTTAGTTATTTGTAGATTCTGCATATTAGTCCTTTGTCAGATGTATAGATTGTGAAGATTTTTCTCCCAATCTGTGGGTTGTCTGTTTGCTGACTGTTCCTTTCTCCATGCAAAAATTTAGTTTAATTAGGTCCCAGCTATTTATCTGTGTTTTTATGGGATTCGCTTTTGGGTTTTTGGTCATGAAATCTTTGCCTAAGCCAATGTCTGGAAGGGTTTTTCCAATGTTATCTTCCAGAATTTTTATAGTTTCAGATCTTAGGTTTAAGTCCTTAATCCATCTTGAGTTGATTTTTGTATAAGGTGAGAGATGAGGATCCAGTTTCATTCTCCTAGATGTGGCTAGCCAGTTATTCCAGCACCATTTGTTGAAAAGGTGCCCTTTCCCACTCTGTCTTTGTTAGGTTTTTCGAAGATCAGTTAGCTCTGAGTATTTGGGTTTATTTCTGGGTTCTCTATTCTGTTCCATTGGTCTATGTGCCTATTTTTATACCAGTACCACACTGTTTTGGTGATCATGGCCCTATAGTATAGTTTGAAATCAGGTAGTGTGATGCCTCCAGATTTGTTCTTTTTGCTTAGTCTTGCTTTGGCTGTGTGGGCTCTTTTTTGGTTCCATGTGAATTTTATAATTGTTTTTTCTAACTCTGTGAAGAATGATGGTGGTATTTTGATGGAGATTGTGTTGAATCTGTAGATGGCTTTTGGCAGTATGGTCATTTTCACAATATTGATTCTGCCCATCCATGCACATGGGATGTGTTTCCATTTGTTTGTGTCATCTATGATTTTTTTTTTTTTTTTTTAATTTGAGACAGAGTTTCACTCTTTCACCCAGGCTGGAGTGCAGTGGCATGATCTCAGCTCACTGCAACCTCTACCTTCCAGTTTCAAGCAATTCTCCTGCCTCAGCCTCCCAAGTAGCTGGGATTACAGGCACCTGCCACCATGCCTGACTAATTTTTGTATTTATAGTAGAGACAGGATTTCACCATGTTGGCCAGGCTCGTCTCAAACTCCTGACATCATGGTCTGCCCACTTCAGCCTCCCAATGTGCTGGGATTATAGGTGTGAGCCACCACATCCTGCCTGTCTAAGATTTATTTAAACAGTGTTTTGTAGTTTTCCTTGTAGAGGTCTTTTAACTCCTTCATTAGGTATATTCCTAAGTATTTTATGTTTTTTGCAGCTATTGTAAAAGGGGTTGAGTTCTTGATTTGATTCTCTACCCGGTCGCCGTTGGAGTATAGAAGAGCTACTGATTTGTGTACATTAATCTTGTATCAGCAAACTGCTGAATTATCAGTTCTAGGAGCTTTTTGGAGGAGTCCTGACGGTTTTCAAGGTAAATGATCATATCATCAGCAAACAGGGACAGTTTGACTTCCTTTTTACCAATTTGGATGCCCTTTATTTCTTTCTCTTGTCTGAGGGCTCTCGCTAGGACTTCCAGTACTATGTTGAAGAGGAGTGGTGAGAGTGGGCATCCTTGTCTTGTTTCCATCCTGAGAGAGAAAGCTGTCAACTTTTCCCCATTCAGTATTATGTTGGCTGTGGGTTTGTCATAGATGGCTTTTATTATGTGAAGGTATGTCCTTTGCTGATTTTGCTGAGGGTTTTAATCGTAAGAGGATGCGGGATTTTGTCAGATGCTTTTCTGCATCTATTGAGATGATCATGTGGTTTTTTGCTTTTAATTCTCCTATTGACTTGCATATGTTAAGCCATCACTACATCCCTGGTATGAAAGAAACTCACTTGATCATGGTGGAGTATCTTTTTGATATGTTGTGGGATTTGGTTAGCTAGTATTTTGTTAAGGATTTTAGCATCTATGTTCATCAAGGATATTAGTCTGTAGTTTCCTTTTTTGATTGTGTCCTTTCCTGGTTTGGGTATTAGGGTGATGCTGGCTTCATAGAATGAATTAGGGAGGGTTCTTTCTTTCTCTATCTTGTGGAATGGTGTCAAAAGGATCACTACCAATTCTTTGAATGTCTTGTGGAATTCTGCTGTAAATTCATCTGGTCCTGGATTTTTTGTTGTTGTTGTAGTTGGTAATTTTTAAATTACCATTTCAATCTCACTGCTTGTTATTGGTCTGTTCAGGGTATCTAATTCTTCCTGATTTAAACTAGGAGAGTTGTATTTTTCCAGGAATTTATCCATCTCTTCTAGGTTTTCTAGTTGATGTGTGTAAAGGGGTTCATAGTAGCCTTGAATGATCTTTTGTATTTCAGTGGTGTCAGTTGTAATATCTCCTGTTTATTTCTCATTGAGGTTATTTGTATTTTCTCTCTTCTTTTCTTGGTTAATCTTGCTAATGGTCTACCAATTTTATTTATCTTTTCAAAGAACCAGATTTCTATTTCATTTCTCTTTTGTATTTCTTTTGTTTTAATTTCATTTAGTTCTGCTCTGATCTTGGTTATTTCCTTTCTTCTGCTGGGTTTGGGTTTGGTTTGTTCTTGTTTCTCTAGTTCCTTGAAGTGTGACCTTAGATTGTCTGTTTGTGCCCTTTCAGACTTTTTGATGCCCCTAACACTGGAGTTTCCAAATTTATAAAACAATTACTAATAGACCTAAGAAATGAGATAGACAGCAGCACCATAATAGTGGAGGACTTCAATACTCCACTAACAGCATTTGACAGGTCTTCTAGACAGAAAGTCAACAAAGAAACAATGGATTTAAACTATGCTCTGGAACAAATGGACTTAACGGATATATACAGAACATTTCATCCAACAACTGCAGAATACACATTCTATTCAACAATACATGGAACTTTCTCCAAGATAGATCACATGATAGGCCATAAAATGAGCCTCAATAAATTTAAGAAAATTGAAATTATATTAAACACTCTCTCAGAGCACAGAGGAATAAAACTGGAAATCAACTCCAAAAGGAACCTTCAAAACCACGCAAATACATGGAAATTAAATAACCTGCTCCCAAATGAACATTGGGTCAAAAATGAAATCAAGATGCAAATTAAAAAATTCGTCAAATTGAATGACAATAATGACAC
Source organism: Mandrillus leucophaeus (assembly GCF_000951045.1). Classification (NCBI taxonomy): domain Eukaryota; kingdom Metazoa; phylum Chordata; class Mammalia; order Primates; family Cercopithecidae; genus Mandrillus; species Mandrillus leucophaeus. The sequence goes on from NW_012105143.1 coordinate 648,956, forward strand.
AACCTATCAGAACCTCTGGGATACAGGTAAGGCGGTGCTAAGAGGAAAGTTCATAGCCCTAAACACCTACATCGAAAAGTCAGAAGCAAAGTACACTTGAAGAGGGCCAAGCAGGCAACTGGAGAGATCCAAGTGCCTTATTCGTCCCTTGACTTGGGGTTTTAAATACTGACATGATTTGGGGGATTTGTGTTTCTTCTCCCCTAATTCTTCCCTTCTGGAGGGTGATCCGCATGTGCAGTGACCTGCCAGCACTTGAGAGTGTGCAGTGTGCATGTGCAGTGTGTTTACTGAAGCTGTACACAGGCTAACTTGAGGCATTTTTCCCTTACCAGTTGAGCATCCCCAGAGGAAGATCATATACTGGTTAAACTCCACTATTTTGCCTCTTAGTAAGCATGCTTGAGCCTGCTCACCCAACTCCTGAGATCTTATCTGGAAGCTGCTGATCACCAGCTTCAGGTGTTTTCTATCCACTGGGAGACTGTGCGTCCCTGGTGCCAGCGGTGACCTATTGTCATGTGAGAAAGACAGTTTAACAACCACCTGACCATCAATTGATGGTCACTTGACATTGCTGGGCAGGGGCCCTCTCCTACCCTGCTCACGTCTGCCTAAGCACCTACTCTAATAGATTCTTCTCTGTGTCTCCCGTGTCTTCAGAGAGAAGGAAGCCCCTTTGCTCTGGGTACAGGGAGGGCGCTTCTCCCATGAGGAGCTTGTGATCTGCTTCAGGAGAGAAGGGTGGAAAAGGAAAGTCAGAGAGATCTTCCTGCTTATGCTGTTTTCTCAAATGCCTGTTGCCATATTTTGGGATAGTGTGTCCTGAGCTCCATCAGCTGCTTCCTTCCAACCCTGATTATTACTCAATTACATGTTTCTGGAATCCCCTCCAGTCTCACCGAGAGAGGAACAAGGCCAGTAACTGCCAGTTTGTTTTTCCTGGGCCCTGTGGTCACATCTGTTGCAGGTCACCATTGTCCTCCCTTGTTGACTTGCAGGTAAACCTCTGGTAAACCTCCTTCCTCAAACCCAGTCTCCCTCTCCTTCAGCCCTCTATTAGGTTGCTGTTAAAACAGCCCAGTTGCCTTGATATGCAGCAGCCTCTGCTGTCTCGATGTGACTGTCGATACAAAGCAGCTTTCATTTCTAGTTCTTCTCAGTTTGCTCCTCAGTCTTAGAGTGTTTCTCCTGGGAGCACACCAAGTCTCCCTCCAGCCTTGGAAGGAGGATGTGAAGGTTGAGAGTTTGAGTTTACCATATAGAAATGTGCAGGGAAGCTCTGTGCAGGGAAGCTCTGTGCAGGCCCACCTCCAGATGGCTTGCCTGGTGGACCCCTGAATGTTATATCTGCATCACAGAAGGACTCTGCAAATGAGCTTCTCTTTCTGATTTTTTAACCTACCTTTTCCAGTGATCTTAGCAATTACTTATGAGCTCTTTCACTTTTTCAGTTTTGTCTCTTTTATTAAATCAAAGAAATGTGTGATCTTTTACACTGATCATAGGCCTAGACCAAATCTAGATGGAAGAAAGATTTTTAAAGCCTGTGGAGATTTAGAAGTATAATTTTCCAACTTAATTGGAGTTGATATCTCAGTGCCATATGCAATAGGGAAATTACTAAGGAAAGTGTTGAGATTATTCCTCTTAAAATTATTTCTCTGTTAGCATCTACACTTTGCAGATATATATTGGGATTTTTATATTTAGCTCCTTCTTTCTCTTCCTGGTTTTATAAGGTAATGCACATAAGCAACTAAAATAGTGTCTGACATGTGTTAAGTGGGCAATAAACGTTAGCTATTAAAGCATTCTGCACTGCTGTTTAGATGGGAAGGCAGAGGCGAGAAGACTTGGGAACAGTTCCTTCCTTATGTTTACATTGTTCCTAGAAGAAATTAAACATGTGTGCAAATCACCCAGCCAGGGATGAGTATGTGTCCCAGGGAGGCTGGTGTCTGCTGTTTGTTCATTTTCAGGATCCTTGTGCTCAGGAAGCAATGTGGAGTCTCCCCTGGGTTGGCAGTCACAGCCTTTCTCTGAAGTGTGAAAGGCCACATGATTCATCTCTACAACCCTCAGTGGTCAATGATAAGGAAATTATTAATGCCTGTTCTTAAATAGCTTAAGAGTTTTGTTTTGTTTTGTTTTGTTTTTGAGATGGAGTTTTGCTCTTGTTGCCCAGGCTGGAGTACAATGGCACCATCTTGGTTCACTGCAACCTCCGCCTCCCGGGTTCAGACTATTCTCCTCCTGCCTCAGCATCCTGAGTAGCTGGAATTACAGGTGTGAGCCACCATGCCAGGCTAATTTTGTATTTTTAGTAGAGACAGGGTTTCACCATGTTGGCCAGGCTGATCTCGAACTCCTTACTTCACATGATCCACCCATCTCGGCCTCCCAAAGCGCTGGAATTACAAGTGTGAGCCACCTCACCTGGCCTTAAAGAGCTTTCCATGTCAAAGTCTATCTTGGAAACTGGTCAACTGCTTTCTACCCATAAGATGGTGCCTTCGAAATCTCAGTTTTTCATCTGGCACTGCCTATTTTTTGAGGGTGAGAAAGTCTCCAATTGAATAATGCAGACTAAATACCATTATCTAATTGTTAATGTGTTTAATATCAGCAGAGTTATTTACACCAGCATTTTTTAGAGAAGTTGGTCACTTGATCACATTTCGTAATTTGGAAGACTATTGTTCCGCCTACTCCATCTTCTCCCCGCCCCTAGTAAGAGAAAAGAGATACATGTGGACATGTGTTCCAGGGGCAGGTGCATCCTGCTTAGTAGGCAGAGGCCATCTGGAAACACTGGGCCAGATATTGGAATCTGCATGGTTAAAACACAACTAAATGAATGATAATATACTAGATATTTAATACCACCCAGTTCTATTTTCTTTCTTATTTGTAGTAATAAGCATGGAGTACTGTGCACCAAAAGAGATGAAGATAGATTTCATTTATACACTCTGGTGTGGAATGGCTCTGCCCAGACCTGCCCAAACCTTGGGTTCTTCTCAGAGTAGCCCTTTTATCTTAGACCACAATGTGTGCACCTCCCTAGAAGTGAGAATTTCCCATCACATGTGTTGAATGTTACAGAACATGTCCCGGGAGGCTGGCAGCAGTTTCTTCTCCCATTCACAGCTAAGGGGTTTCCAGAAGGGGGACGCAAGCAGTTGATGTTCTCCGAAATTCTAGCAACAGTAAACTGAGCACACTTAGGGGGAAGGGTTGCTGGTCATATTTCCTTTGCCTGGTATTTTGCCACTGTCAGATTCTAAAATGCAGCATTTCCAGCCACATCCCAGAACACTTTTAGCTCAGTTTCACAATTTCTTTAAAAAAAAAAAAAACCACTAGGTTCTTATGCCCCTGCCCCCTCTTCCCTTTGGGCTCAAGGTTCTTTCCCTCGGCTGCTGCTGTACTGAGATAAGGCTGTGGTATTTTCCCTGCCATTCCATAATCATACATTATCATAAGAAAGTGCCAGGCATCCATCAGCACACAGCCCCTGATTTATGCTCAAAGTTGGGATTATCTATTCTGTGCCAAATCCCTTCAAACAGCCAGCCTGATCAAAGAGAATCACATCCACCAGATAAAATTCGAATATAGCTCCATGCAATAGAATGACAGTCAGGATTTTTTTTTTTTTTTTTAATCTCCAAACTCCTTCAACCTCCTCATTTTGTCAGGAATTGTTCTTTATCCACAGTGCAGGACATGCCAAGCAACCTTATTGTCCTTCTTGCATCCTTCCTGCTGGGTTCTGTGCGGGGAGCCATTTATGGAGTTTGCTTCTGGGGTAGGAGTCATTGTCCACCAATAATTCCCTGCCTGCAACTTGTAGCAACCAAATCTAGCTCAGCCCAGAGCCAGGTAGAGGAGAAACATGACAGTACATGGATCAGTCTGGCTTAACAACCAGTTGCTAACTATGACAGTGTGTAACTGGGAGAAAGCCAAGATTAGAAAGCAGTGTCTTCCATGCTGGGGACCATCTCAGGGACGAAATTAAACTGAATATCCTCTAAATCCAATCATTCAGTTCATTCACTCAGCAAATATTTATTGAATGCCTTATATGCAAGGCTCTGTTGAACCAAAGAAGTAGAGCATCAAGGAACTTGATGTCTGGAAAGAAAAGACGTACCCGATTATAAAATAAATAAAGCATAGCAGAGATCTCTAGTTCAAAAGAGGAATCTGAGCCCCATGAACTCAACTACACCTTCCTTCCACCTCCCACCCCCAATTCCTAGTGAATTGACCAAAGAATCTAGCATAGAATTTAGAGGGAAATCCACATCACTACTGGAAACTAAGGAAGGATTGTATCCACTGCCAGAAAGCTTGAGGGATTTCTAGAAAATATAAAGCAGGTAAGTCTAGAAGAAGGTCAGAGCTTATTAACACACAGGTCACCACAGTTGGAGGGCAAATGTACTAAAAGATTAAAGAGAAGAGAAAACCTTACCAGGCAAAATAAACCACAGAGAAATCGACTGGAAGTAAGAGGGGAGAGTAGCCAACCCAACAGACTCCGAGTCTATCCATCTCCCAATACCAAATAGGACCTACGGAGCCTGGAGAAAAATCACCAAACAGGAAGCATGCAGTTCTATTTCAAAAGCTAGAAGGTGATCCAAAGGCCCAAGAGTCTAGTGTTCCTTTTGCGACAGATTTCCTGAGAGAAATACAGTAAAAATTCACAATTTCGAAAACTTATACCTCCAATAGAATTTTATAGGAAGTTATATCTCTGAAACAGTAGCAAGTATACAAATTCTCTCATTCTCCATCCTGGAGACAATAGAATATTACTTTATTCGTGACACTGATACAGAAATGTAAGTTCAATGTTTTGGGTTCTTTGTATTTAAAGGTTACCAAGGAAAGACTAAAAACATTCTCTAAAAATGTGTTGCCTTCGGGCTGCTAAATTCTAAGACACTGCATTCCAAATCACCAGCTTGATTCGGAATGGCAGTCCACGTCTGCATATTTGATCGCTAATCTCTCAATTCCCACTGATGTTGACCCATCCGATGATGTAAGGAAAACTGTGTATCACCACTAGAACGTAAGGAATAATTCTCCCAGTAGCTGGAATTTCACAGTGTTTCAATGGGAAAGAAGTAAAGGTGACAGATCACCAAGGGGAAAAACCAAACCAACCACTCTTCAAGAAATATGAAGAACTAGTCCCTTGTGGGAGATGATGAGACTCCATTTCCCATTGGTAGCATCCAATGACTTCAAATCCAGGGCTGATGTTGGCTACTTGAAGCTTTAGGCAACACAAAGCATAAGGGTGCTGAGACACCACAGCCTACACTACTACCAGAACCCAGTGGGATTGATGCTGGGCTGACCACTGGGCAGTGGGGTCTCCACGGAGATGGTGCTCAATGAGGAACTCTGTCCTCACTGGCTTTGGGTTGCTCATGGGACAGATTGCCCCAGAATAAAAAGTTATAGGGAAAGTCACCTGCAAGTACCACCTACGGTGAGCAGGGACCTTCTCCTCTATGAAGGAACAGCCAGAGAAATAGCATCAGATATAAGAAGAGAAGACAAATTGTAAAGTTTGCTTGAACTTTTAGAGCAAATGCCCCCTATTGTCATCCCCTCCCCAATAAAACAGTTACTGTAAGAAACAAGAGAAAAAATCTTTTTAATAAACTTTTCATTTGGAGTAAGTTTAGATTTACAGAATGGTTGCAAATATAATACAGAGAGTTCCCGTATACACTTCACCCAATTTCCCCTATGGTAACATTTTATGTAACTATGGTACATTTGTCAGAACTTAGGAAATCAACGCTGGTATGTTACTAACAACTCCATTCATTATTTGGCTTTGACCAGTTTGTCCACTAAATTCCCTTTTCTGTTCCAAGATCCAATGCAGGGGACCACATTGAATTGAGTCCTCACATCCCCTGAATCTCCCTTAGTCAGTCAGTTTCTCAGTCTTTTTCCCTGTCTTCCAAGACCTTGGAGTTTTTGAGGGGTACTTGGTATTTTGAATGAGCCTCAATTTGGGCTTGTCTCATGTTTCCTTGTGATTAGATTAGGGTTATTGGCTTTTGGTGGGAAATACCACAGAGGTGGAATAAGGGACGTTTTCATCCCATTGCATCAGGTAGTGCATGATATCAACATGATTTCCCACTGGTGATATTAACCTTGATCTCCTGGTTAAAGTATCGGTTACCAGGTTTCTCTGTCATGAAGTTAGTTGTTTTTTCTTTCCATACTCTGTTCTTTCAAAGAGAGTCTCTAAGTCCAGCATACACTTAAGGGAGGGGGAACAGCAGTAAGCTCCACTTCCCAGAGGGGCTTTATCTAAATATACTATTCGGAATTTTTCTGTAAGAAAATTTCTTTCTGTTTTCTCTGCCCAAACCCAAGAAAAATTTACTTCCCCAAGGATCCCATATTCCTTTTATTAAAGAACAGTATTTAGAAACCGAAATCTATACATTGGATATGATGTTGCTACTGGAGTATTGTTTCTAGAACCTCTCAGCAGACAGAGCTAGGATGTATGTATATGTCTACTAACCACTGTATACACACATCAGTAGTAATTTCTGTAGCTATTCTCTGTGCGTGTAAGCCGAACATGAGTTCATATTGTTATCTTCCCTCCAGTCCAGTGTCATATGGCTCATTCTAGCCTTTGCTCCTTGCTGATTTGTAATGTCTCTCTCCAGCAGTGAGAAACCTGGTTCTCACTATCCGCCATTCATTTACTTCCTTGTTCAACCCCCCGTATATAAGTAAAGCAATTTCATAATTGTTAAACTGAATCTCCACAAAAAACAATTTTACCAACAAGAGTACAGAGTTTATATACAGTTCCTTTTGTCTTCAGCCTTACAACACCCAGTCAAAATATTGTTTTCCAAAGTTACTTAGATCAGTTTCTTGTTTTCCTCCAGCCCCTCAGTGATTCCAACTAACATGTAATACAGTTAGATTCACTTATTAGTCTACATTCCATCTTGGATCTCTTGTCACATAGGCTTATTTTCTGAATACGCATACATTGAAGTCACTTTTATGATGGATAGTTCTATGGGTTTAGACAAATGCATAAAATTATGCATTCACCACCTTAGTATCGTAGAAAAATGGTTTCATCGCCCTAAAATTTTTTGTGCACTCTGTTTGTAGTCAAGGTTGCCTGCTACCATTATTCTCTTTTCCAATTTGATGGTTTGGTCTTTTCCAGAATGTATATAAGTGGAATCAATTACTGTGTGGGCTTTTGGGTCTGGCTTCTTTCTCTTAGCTAAATGCATTTAAGATTCATCCATGTTGTTGTGTGCATCAATCACTCAGTCCTTTTCATTGCTGGATAGTATCCCTTTGTACGGATGTATCACAATTTAGCCATTGGCCTTTTCCAGTTTTTGGTGATTATAGGATCAAGCTGCTATAACTATTTTTACACAGGTTTTTGTGTGGATGGAACCTTTTAATACACTTAGGAAAATATCTAAGAGTGGGATTCCTGGGCTGTATAGTAACTATATGTAGTTTATAAGAAATTATCAAACTATTTTCCAAAATGAAAATATAATTTTTCACCAGTTCATCCACTAAATTTCCTTTTTTGTTCCAAGATCCAATGCAGGGGACCACATTGAATTTAGTCTTTTCCTTTTTATTTCTAATCTCAGCAAAATTCAGTGTTGACAAAACAAAATCAGACCATGATGAATAAAGGAAAAAATTGGAGAATAGAAAAGAGCAAAACAACTCAAATTAGTGCATTTGACTATCAGTTCATAAAACCCCTCCAAAGAACAGATGAAGATAATAGATAAATATTACGAGAGAGAAATAATCAACTTCATGGGTAGTTCCAATTAATCTAATACATATTCTTACATAAAACAGTGTCTCCCAAAGGAAGAGGCAGACACAAGCAATACAAACAATTATAAAGTCCCTTAATTGAAGTAGAGAAGACCAGGAGAATTCATCAATTGACTTCAGAATTGTTTGCAAAAATAACTAAGCAGTGGAAGCATACATTCTACTCTAATCAGGAAATAAAAAAGAACATACGAATACACAAATTAAAAATAAAAATGAAGGAAACAAAAATACACGAAATTAGAAAAGACATGCAGAGAAAATTTAATAAAATAGTGTATCATTCATACAAATCTATTCCGATATATTTTTAAATGTAGATAAAATAGGCAAATTTTAAAAAATTGATGTTTTTAAAATTTACTCATGATTAAATTAAAACTCTAAATATAGCTGTAACCATAAAAGGAATCTTAAAATGTATTGAAGTGCTTCCTTTCAGAATAGCACCAGTCCAAAGGAATTTATGGGTACTTTCCATTTCAAAACTTCAAGCTCCAGATAATTCATACGCTATTTAAATTGTGCCCAGAACATATTATAAGAAAGAAGATTCTTGGTTCTCTTCCAGATCTAATAAGACTCTAATTCAGCAATTTGTCAAAGCAGAGAAAGAGAAGTTGTTCCTCCATCTTATTTGTGAATACAAATGTAAACATTCTAAATTAAACACTAACAAATTGACTCCAGACGTGGATTAATAGAAATATACATCATCACCACAATCAGGCAAAACCAACTCCAGGATTATAAGGTGTTATGGTCTGAGTGTGTCCCCCAAAATTCGTATGTTGAAACTTAATCACCAATGTGATAGCTTTAAGAGGTGAAACTCATAGGAGGTCACAAGGGTGGAGCCTTCATGAATGGGATTTCCCCTTGTAAAAGGGCCAAGGGGAAACTAGCTAGGCTCTTTCTACCCTTCTGCCAGAGAGGACCCAGCACCGAGGCACCATCTTGCAAGCAGAGAGAACTGCCTCACCAGACATCAAATACAGGTGCCTTGATCTTGGACTTCCCAGCCTTCAAAACGGTAATAAAATTTCTGTTCTTTATAAGTTACCCAATCTCAGATATTTTGTTATAGAAGGCCAAACAAAGGCATACAGATATTAGAGCTTGTGGTAATATGACTCATCCTATTATTAGATAAAGAAGAGTATATTCCATCTCTACAAAGGCTGAAGTGCATTGGATAGAATGAAAAATCTATTTGCACTACAACAAAAAACTATTAATAAACGTGATATAATTGGGAATATGTGAAATAATAAGCCAAGATTGTATTTGCAGGTGAAACATCGAATGTATTTCCACTAAATCAAAATATGATGTGCCTTCTATCGCTGGTATTTTATTAATTTAGAGGTGATATAAAATATAATAAAACAAGAAAGAATAAAAATGAGTCAAAAAATTATATTGTATGTTAATGTTCGTTAATTAATACACTTAATTAAGCCTTCTACTTAAGAGAAGGGCTATCTCAGTGTCCCAAACACTTGGGGCATTAACTTGCATTGTGTATCATTTCCTTGAAGGTTCAGTAATTTTAGAGAAATTGGTAAATGTACCAGATTTAAAATTGAGAGGAAGACTAATGAAAGTGTAGAAACATCGTGCTCTCGTATCTATTCAGTGAATCTGTCACTTGTGAATCCATCAAGTAGAAATTACTTTTTTTCTCACTTCTTTAAGGCTGTCATTCAACTGTCACCTTACTGGACAGGCTCCCCTGATCATCACATCCAAAATACCACCCCACATCTCCAGCACTTTCTAGCCCTTTACCCTGTTTTTGTTACTTTTCTGCATAAGGACTATGATTACTTGACACAAAATACATTTCTTTTAATTTGTTGATTGCATTGCCTAACAAATCCTGTGTGACCATCACCACCAAACACTAGAAAGTAAATGCTATCAGGATAGTGAGTGAGCCAGCTCTGCAGACATCTCAAAGAAGACTGTTATGGACCAAGGAAACAGCAATGATGTCCCTGAGGTGGGACAGCACCCATGATGATCGAGAAAAAGTCTAAGGGACAAGGTGCTTAGCGTGAGCCAGATAGAGATTTGTGGGACAAGAGGTCACAGAAGCCAGCAGCAAGTTTATGTAGGACCTTGTAAGCAATGCTGAGGAATTTAGAACTTAATCTAGATGAGATGGGAAGTATGTCCATTTGCTTATGTTTTCATTTGAGGAAAAGTAAGCAGAAATCAAGAGTGAAGTTTTAATTAGATAAATCTTGACATGTCTGTGTTACATCCAAAAGGAGATGTCCAAAAGACAATTGGATACAGCCATCTCAAGTGGAGGAAAGAGGACGGGATTGAGAAGCAAATTTTGGAGTTATCAGCTTTTAGATACAAAACCACAAGAATAGATTAAGTCAAGAGGAATGAATGTGACAAGAGAAGAGGTCCTAGGACTGAGCCATGAATCACTCCTCTCTTTAGACAGGGATGAGAAAGTGGCATCATCCAAGGAAACAGAAAAGAGGAGAACTCAGGAGCACGTGGTGCCTGGAAGTATCTCAGGGGAAGAGAGAGTGATTAACTGCACTGAAGCCTGTGGACACATTTAGTGAGATGAAAACAAGCAAACGACCTGGGATTTGGCAATGCAGAGGTTAATGACAGCCTAACAAGAGAAATTTCAGTGGAGCGGTCTGATTGGAGTTGATTCCAGAGAGAATGCAAGGAGACTGTAGATACAGGCACTACACAAAACTCTCCCAGAGAAACTTGGTCATAAGAGTTTGTAGAGAAACAGGACAGTAGCTGAGAAGTCTGCATAGTTCATGGAGGTTCTCGTAAGATTGAAGATACGGTGTTCTCATATGCTGAAGGGAATGAGCCAGCAGATGGGAAAATGATCATCTGAGAGATGGAAGGGAAGCAGTTGTAGAAGCAATCCTCCTAAGTAGGCAAGAGGACCTGAGATTCAGTGCACAAATGGAGGCGGATACCTGGGATCAGGAAACAGTCAGTTCACCTCTCACATCAGAAAAAAAGTGGGATGTATGGGTAGAGGTGCAGGTTGGCTGGCGGATTAGGAGGTAGAGTATGTGGGCATCTTGCTTGCTTCTCTTCTTTGAGAAAAAAAAAGGAAAGAGGAAAAGTGAAATAGCTCTTAGGGAGCTTGAATTGACTAAAGAAACATAGGATCATTCACCCGTTTGATATTTACAATCCTTTGTTTAAAACGAACTGAGTTGGCATTGTTCTGAGCTCTTCTCTAGCCACGTTGATTTGCATACAGACAGGCATGACGTTTGTTCTTAAATGTAAGTTTAGTAGGTGATGTTGTCTCCATTTCACAAATGTCGTTACCGAGGGGAGAGAGGTGACTGAGCCTGTCCATGTCCCATTCATACTAGTAAAACTTGGTTTTCAGCTGCTATTCAGATTGTACTTTGTATAACCAAACACCACAGGAGTGTTGTCCATATATACTTTTGATTTTTATGCCATTTATTTTACTGTTTTAATGCTACCCAATTTTCTTACCCAGGAAATAGAGAGTAGACTCAGACCACTCAGAGTAATGATTCTCTGTGTATCATCACTGCCATGTTCAACTTTCTTTTGGATTACTTTATGTAGGGCAACCATAAGATATGTCACAGGCAAAAGGAGCCAAACCACCATTTATAACATTACTCTAAATTCCATGTTCCAAATCACTGGCTTTGAAATAAACTGTTGGTGTTAAATTCATGGGTAGGAGATCGCTATATATGGAAATCCAGTTAAGCACAAGTGCCCACTACATCATGATTCTGGCTCCTTTCCAGTATATTATCTTCTTCCATTCCAGTGAATGTGTCTCTTTCTACATCAAATAGTCCAGACCAATCTGGGACGCAGATATCTGAAGCTCTATAAGATTCCTCCTTATGGTTTCCCCGGGGTCAGAAAAAGAACAAACTCATTTACTAATGGGTACTAAACAATCAACATTAATCCAAAAATCATTAGGTATATTTACATCAAACTTCATTATTTTCATTTTGAAAAGAAATTTCTTGCATATAGCATATTTTTTTCTACAGCTTAAATGAAACAAAAAGTTGCACATCTATGCGTACACTTTTCACATCCCGGGGACTGTCAGAGGAGGAGTTATGTAGGTTACGGGGTCAGGATGAGAGTGATGATAATGATCCTAAGTACTGGAATTGATTTTTAGTTATTAAAAAAATGCCTGGGCTGCAGGGTATATACACAGGATAGATCGCAGGCTTCACAGTAAAAATATACAGGATGAGACAGAGGCTTTAGGATAAAAAGCAGAGGATAAGGAGTATTTGTAGGCAACAATGCACGTATCTCACCTCCTTTGCACGGCATCACCTTAGTGCTCACATGGCCTCCCCATTTAATCAGTTAAACTGAATATGGGCAACAATCTGGTTTCCAGAAAGTATCCATCCACTAAAGCGTGCACCCTTAATAATGTCCTTATCATAGCCTTTCAATTTAAGTATGTCAGATTTCTTTTCATCCCTACCTAGTACTAATAGAAAAAAAGTAAGAGTCCAGAGATTTTAAAGATGAAGACTAGAGTCGAGATGATTGGGAGTGAGTTTAAGTGACAGGCAGTGGTTGGTTAGAGTTTGACACTCTGCTCTGAGGGGGTCTTGGTGGCAGTGCCTATAAGTGGTTTTCAGAATATTTCTTTTAGCAGCAAAAGCTCTTTAAATTTGGATTTTACACAGATCCTCAAAATAGAAAACAGAAAAAAAGCAGCATTCATCATTTTTTTTTTTAGTTCAAATCTGTATCACTAATGAAAGAATGAAGCTATTTTTATAAATAGAAATATTTAAGATCAGAGCTTAAGATCAAATTGTGGCAACCAGTTTGTCTCCATATTTTGGTTGGTTGTGCAGAAAAATCCAAAATTACATGGAAAAGTCAGTGTATATAACAGGTCTGCCTGCTTGTTTTTGACATGTTGAGTCAGCAAGCTCAAGATAGTCTTCAATAAAACAGGTCCAGGGGCCTGAATGAGGAGGAGCAGAGCTTGATTTGTTAAGAATATTTAAAATTTGCTCATATTTCTTATTTCTTTTTTTTTAAAAAAGTAAGAAAGTTAAATAACAAGCACCTAAAACTGACAAGAAAATCAGTGAAATAATAATATCATTATAGGACCTGTTATCACACAACTGATTAGCACACAATGCTTAACACATGTGGCATGGGGTACACAGGTACAAGAATGTGCCACCTATCACAGTCACATCTAACTGGGCTTGTGTGGGTTTCATCTTCTCTTTTTTTTTTTTTTTTGAGACAGAGTCTCACTCTGTCGCCCAGCCTGGAGAGCAGTAGTGCGATCTCGGCTCACTGCAAGCTCCGTCCCCTGGATTCACGCCATTCTCCTGCCTCAGCCTCCTGAGTAGCTGGGACTACAGGCACCCGCCACTAAGCCTAGCTATTTTTATTTATTTATTTATTTATTTATTTTTTTGTATTTTTAGTAGAGACAGGGTTTCACCATGTTAGCCAGGATGGTCTCGATCTCCTGACCTCGTGATCCGCCTGCCTCGGCCTCCCAAAGTGCTGGGATTACAGGCATGAGCCACCGCGCCCGGCCTGATCTTTTTTAACTCAGTTCCAAGACACTACATACTTTACCAAAGACAGATCTATGGCGTTTTCACATATGAGCAGATAGATGGTAGGCAGTGTCTCATGCAGAGGAATGAGGAGACACAGGAGCAAAAATTAATACGCTCATTTCCATTTTGTTGCATTTGCCATCAAACAGTTTTCACCTGGTGTGTAGGTTTCGTTATCAATTACAGGTGACCCTTAAACAACAAGGGTTTAAACCGCATGGGTCCACTTACAGGTGGATTTTCTTTCGCCTCTACCACCCCCGAGAGAGCAAGACCAAGCCCTCCTCATCCTCCTCCTCAGCCTACCCAACGTTGGGTAGGTAAACTGAGCTTGCATGAAACACTGTCCACTGCAATTTGGTTGAAATCAGAGAAAGGAAGGAAATCAGAAGAAAGGAAGGAGAAAAAACCAGCTCCACCAGGACCTTCTGAGACATGAGAACTTCATTATGAGCCACTTCCGCTTAAGGAATAGTAAATACATTTTCTCTTCCTTATAATTTTCTTAATTACATTTGTTTTTTTCTAGCTTACTTTATTTTATTATTATTATTATTTTTTTTTTTTTAAATTTTGAGATGGAGTCTCTGGCTGTCACCCAGGCTGGAGAGCAGCGGCGCGATCTCAGCTCACTGCAAGCTCCGCCTCCCGGGTTCACGCCA
>NW_012105143.1:663397-680817 GCF_000951045.1 Mandrillus leucophaeus
AGGGGCTGGTTCCCCTAACCAACCCCTGCCTTTTTCAAAGGTCAACTGTAGTTTGAAAGAGTCAAATCATTAAAAAAGTGAAACATGGCCGGGCACAGTGGCTCACGCCTGTAATCCCAGCACTTTGGGAGGCCGGGGCGGGCAGATTGCGTGAGGTGAGGAGTTCGTGACCAGTCTGCCAATATGGTGAAACCCCATCCCTACTAAAAATACAAAAGAAATTAGCTGGGCGTGGTGGCGGGTGCCTGTAATCCCAGCTACTCTGGAGGCTGAGGCAGGGGAATTGCTTGAACCAGGGAGGTAGAGATTGCAGTGAACCGAGATCGCGCCACTGCACTCCAGCCTGAGCGACAAAGCGAGACTCTGTCTCAAAAAAACAAATAAACAAACAAAAAGAAACATAAATCAGACACTTGGAAAACAGGCTCCATAAAACAACTGAAAGAACCTCTGGCAGGAAGATTTGGTGATGGAATTTCTACCTCAAGGCCAGAATCAGCTCATGTGCCCTTAGCTGGGGGTGGAGGTGAGTCTGGCCTCTGAGGGAAACATCTTTCTTTACCTCTCATTATTCTGTGCACCGCTTGAGCTGTGCAGCTGTGAACAAGGGCAAATCCAAGGTGTGCCAGGAACCATGTGAGAAGAGAAATACCCTGGACCTACAACTTCTAGGTTTTCCTACTCACAGAAAAAACAAAAAAGAAAAAAGTCTTAGGCAAGACTCACAGAGAAGTTAATTTAAAGAAGAAGAAGAAGACGAAGGAGAAGAAGGAGAAGGAGAAGGAGAAGAAGGAGAAGAAGGAGAAGAAGGAGAAGGAGAAGGAGAAGAAGGAGAAGAAGGAGAAGGAGAAGAGCAGCTTTGGTGCAGCCAGCACAAGAATCTAAGTTCGACTCCTAATCAAACGCCAACACAATCATATTGGACAGGAAATTGCTTCGGTAACTCGCCATCATGTTTACATGAACACTCTACTTGTTTAAAATTGGGTTTCCTCAAAAGCAAAGCCTGAGACAAGGGAATTCATGTGGGAGGTGATCCCAGGAAGCAACAATGAGAGAGCAGGAAGAGTGACAACACAGGGAAGGAGAAAAAACCAATTCCACCAGAACCTTCTGACACAAGCAAAATGCTTCTAGAATGGCCCACCAGCAGGGCGGCAACTGGAGTGTTATCCATGCCTCCTGCCCCTCATGATGGTGGGATGCCTCCAGGGATACCAGCTTAGCGGCACCTAACAGGTCAGTCTAGGGCAGAAAGAGAAAAGCCCTCCTCAGTGCTCTTAAGATAGGTAAACCGAACTTGCGTGAAATGCTGTCCACTGCAGCTTGGTTGAAATTAGAGATGGGCCAAGGAGTTGTGCTGGGGGCACCAGACATAGCTGTTGCCCCATCCAGTTCTGCATGTGTCCTAGAGAGCCCCAGAAAACATCAACTGGGCTCCCCCATTATAAGTCAGTAAATTGTCACCAAGCCTGTTTTGGTTTTGGTGGTTCTTGACAGAGGCACGCACCCATCCATTCATTCATTCATTCCTTAGCTCTGATTTGAATGTCTGCTCTGTGCCTGGCACTGTCCAAGGCACTAGGGATGCAGCAGTGAACAAAACAAACAAGTCCTTGTCATTATAGTGGAAGACAAAGAAATAAATAAATGAAATACATAATTTGTCATATTGTGATAAGTACCAGGAAGAAAAATAAGGCAGAAAAGGCATCCAAGGGGCTGCTCTAATGGTGCTTCAGGAAGGTGGGAAGATCAACAGAAGACACCTGGTATTTCATCCGGCTTGAATCTGTTTAACTTAGCAAATTACCCCCATCTGGCTGATCCTCGGAAAAACAATAAACAAGTTTATAGAAAAGTATAACTCTGTGTTGTCTCATATAAAGATATTGGCTGATATTCAGGCAGATTCTACCCGCAGAAATTGGTGTAATCCTGAGTGCGAATCCAAGGTGCAGATTCTCCAAACAAAGTCAAGAAGTCACACCTTCAGCCATCTGACCTTTTTGTGCATTTTTGAAATTAGAATTTCAGCTTCAGGCACAATATTCTGGTATCAAAGGCCACCCTGCAAAAAGATTTTTAAAATAATATCTCACATATTAATTAATTATCAGTGAACATCAAGATTCTACTCTGTGCTGAAGTTGAGCCTGGTTGCTGTCTTCAGTAAAAGCCACAATTGAGTTGTGGCCAGATGACCCGATAAGAGTAAATAATATCAAAGAGAGCACAATTGTGCTTTAAAAAAAAATATATATATATATGGACTGATTAAAAGTAAGTTCTAAAAAATTTGAACAAAGGCAGATTGTACAGAAAACATTTCTCCAAAGAGCTGGGTTATGAGAAGGATCTTAAAGAATGGATCAATTCTAGCAGAATGATTGCATATTTTATTACTCAGGCCTGGCATAGATGGCAGTCAGGGAGGTCTGCTGCCTGATTGATGGCTTCTGTTACGGAAAGCTCCACTCATTGGGTAAGACTGTGGTATGGTAGGTCTTGAGAAGCCATCCAACATTCACTCACCAAACAGTGGTTGAGCACCTGATCTACCCCAGGCTGAAGATGTGACTTCTGGGCTTTCTTTGGAGAATCTGCACCTTGGATTCACACTGAGGATTACATCAGTTTCTATGGGTAGAATGTGCCTGAATATCAGCCGGTGTCTTTAAATAAGACAACACAGACACTGTGCTGAGACATGGGGAAATCACCTGTAGCTAAGGGGCAGGGGCTGAGAGAGGCTGTGAGTGAGGAAAACAGAGGGCACTTGCAGGGTAGGAGGGATCAGGGAGTCTGCCTGGGTCACACCAGCGTGACACTAGGGTAAGGACAAAACTCAAAGTGTGGCAGTGGAAATGGAGAGGAAAAGAGAATGGTAGTCATTCTATGTAAAAAAGAAGTCAACAGAATTGATATCGGACTGTACGTGGGGACTGAGGGAGACATACACTGATGGTAATTCATTGTTTAAGCCTGAGAAAATATTGGTACAGTTGATAGAAACAGAAAGAGATCACATTGAGGATCACTCAGGAGGAAATGAGAGCACATTACTTTGAAGTCATACTTCCAGAGAATGAACACTGTGCCCGGCACTAAGGTGACTATCTAGAGTAAATCACCACATATCCTCACAACCACCAAAGGAACCAAGGGAACCCAGGGAAGTTCACAGTTGCCATCTCCATTTTACAGATGAGGAAACCTGAGCTTGAGGAAAGGAACTTAATGTATATCATTCAGCTAGACAGACAAGGGGAGGGTGGGATTCTATGCAAAGTTCATCTCATTCGAAAGCCCACATTCTCTAAGAACCACCACTGCTGCAGAGGTTAAAAAACTAATGTTCTTTTCTGGCTATAAAGTAATTTAGTATAGCTAGTAATTATTAACATTAAATATTTATATTTTTTCTGCATGCAATAGTAACCCATGTGACTTGTAAAAATGCTCAAATATAAAAGATAATGTAAAGTGTAAAAAATTCCAATAACCTCCTTCCCTCAGAAAATCATTATAAGTAGCATTTAAATATTATTATAGATTAAAGTCTCTATTAATTCCAGTTTTCAAGTAAATCTTATTACCTTGCTGCTACATCTTGTTTCTTTGTATAAAAGATCATCCACTTGGGTCTCTGAAATGAGTATTTCACATTCATCGTGGCATAGCCTTAGGTACGTGTCAGTGATTCAGTTCTTAATGCTCTGAGTTCCCATTCTCTGGATAATCTCTCTAGATTTAACTCATTTCTACCAATTTCCACATGTTCAGCCTTCAAGTCAAAGAATCAGCATCATAAATTCTGATCTTCTCACTGGGCATGGATGGGCATTTATTTATTCATATCTGAATTTGTATGAACCTTCAGGATGAACTTTCTAATTATTATCCAGCCTATATCCCTAGACTTACAATCTCAGAAAAAAAAAAAAAAAAAAAACTGATTCAGATGGAAAATACCAGGTATAAGGAATGTGTTGACATGAAAACTATGAATGTCAGTAGGGAGAATGAAGGGTTATTTTCTTAGTGGTGAACTCACCCTGATAGGATAAAAGGGTTTAAAACAAAAATGCATTGGGTAAAAAAGTTCCAAGCTTCATTCCACCCATGCTTTATGTCAGTCAGTGCACTAAGCACAGGGGATGTGGCAGTGAATACAATGAACAGTCCTGTGCAGGGGAAGCTTGCTTTTTATGGGGAAAGACAAGTGAAGCAGCATGATATGGACAAATTGTGATCATGCAATGAAGGAAACAGTCCGCAGAGAAAATAGAATGAGTCAGGAAAGTCTCTTTAGAAAAATGACTAGAAATAGTTCCTTTTAGCCGAGACCCGAAGCATACAAACAAGTTTGGTCTTCCACTTATCACCTACTCGCTTCTTCAGTCTCCACCTTGACTGATCCTGATCTGTTCTCCATTCCTGCAACAAAGCAGCTGAAATTCACCAGATCAGATCATGTCTTCAGAGTGCCCAGAGTCACTTTAAATCCATGAGCACCAATGTCAAAGGAGCAACCCTAGAAATCCCTAGACATTCTAGAAATCCTACTCAGTCCCCAAATAAAGAGTGTGGTTTCTCACTCAACTCGTCAAGGTCCTAGCAGAAATAGAGTACAACGTAGATGTCTCAGAAAACTTGAATGGAAAAACCTCTCAAAGAGATGTGGGCAAAATTAAGAGAAGCACTAGGGATGTTAGAGCACTCAGAGATGAGCAGAAGTGGTCAGTTGTTGCATCCTTAAATCTGAACAGGCAAGGGGAGAAGGAACCAGTATTATTGAATCATGGAGAGTTCTGGAACCATGGATAAAACGTCATCTGGTAGGAGCACCAGTTTGGGAGGGACACAGCCACTGACATGGAGGAACCAGGGGAAAAACACGTAGACTTTTTTCTCTCCCACCCCAGTCTCCCACTGGTGCCTCTGTTGACAAATCCCACCAAGAGCCAGTCAACAAGGACCTTAAGATGATGCCCTCAGTGGGGGCAGGCTTCCAAGGCATAGAGCCCGGCAAAGGATGGAGATAGAGATGGGGGATAAACAGAGAATAAGGAACCTTGCAGTCCAAGATGCCAATTTCATGCCTTCTCCTTTTACCTCAAAACCTCATAACCATGGTATGGTCTCTTTGGAAATCAGTTCAGCCGTTTTCTATAACTGTAAACATAAATGTACCACATGACCCACTGATCCTCTTCCCAAGTAGAATCTTTCCTTTCCCAAGAAAGATGAAAATGAATGTTCACTCAAAATCTGCAATAAAGACCGACTTTATTCAGAATCCTCCGAAGCTGGAAATAACCCAAATCTATACAATGGTATTGCACTCAGCAATACACGTTGATGAACTACTGATACACGTGAAATGCAGATGAAGTTCAAATGCTCCATAGTATAGGATCCCTTTCACACAACATTCTCAAAGAGGCAGAATAAGGATATAAATCAGCTCCGTGACTGCCTGGGGGCCCAAGGGGATGTGGGATCCTGAAAGTCACCCCCTTGGTTGTTCCATTTTTTCCCCAAGACCCCTAGGGATCGCCCCTTTTGCACATAAGCTCATTTTGGGGTGTGGCTTTCTTATCCAAACTGCCTGGGTCTGGGGAGTGGAGAGGGGTTGACTATAAAGGGGTACAAGGGATTTGTGAGGGGATCATGAAACGGTTCTATATACTGATGGTAGCAAAGATTGTGTGTGTGTGTCAAACCTCATGAAACTCGGCATGAAAAGGGGCGAATTTTAACAGATGTAAATAATACCTCAATAAACCTGACAACCACAAGAAAGCCATCCCCATACCTCTGCCCACTCTCAGATGATGATTTTACTTTTCATGTCGATGATAAAATCGAATACATCTTGGGAAGACTGTTTTATAGTCTGTTCATCAAGTTCTGAAAAACCTTAGGATCTGTAATTTCACCTGTCCTTCCTGGCATTCAAGAGGAAGAAGTGACATCCTGTTGATTCGAAAGGCAAATGCTCCTTCAGGTGTTCTGTGTCAGGGATAAAATTCTTTCTCCTTCCCATCTTAGGTTCATGGCTGATGCTCCTATCACAAGAGACAAATTAACAAAAAATTGTACAAATGTATTGAATATAAATTTTATGTGACACAGGAATGAAGACTCAATGAGACAGGGAAACTTGTGTTTTTTTATGCTGAGTGTGATGAAGAAGTGGATGGTCTTGGAGAAGAATCATTAGACAAAGCAGATAGAGTCTAATGGCAATTAACTGGTAGGAAAGTAGCAAGACCTGTTTGTTAAAATTGTTCTGTGTCCCTGCATCTTCAGGGATAATAAAGATGTTTCTTTCCTCTGGGTATAGGGAAGGCACCTCTCACACGAGGGTCCTGTGAACTGCTTCGGGGGAGAAGGGTGAAGGTGACCTTCTGGCTCTGCTGTTTTCTCAAATGCCACATTTGGTGCTATGTTTCAGGGTAGTATGTCCTGTACACTGTTGCATGCACTCCTGTCACTCCTCCAATTGGCCCTTCCTTCCTCCATCTCAGTCCCCTCCTTTACCAGATTATTTCCTTCAGTATGTAGACAACTCTCTCTCGATCCCATCACCCACCCCAATTTCTGTCCCATGTCACTGCCCCTTCCACAACAAATATCTCAAGTATTTATCTACTCAATGCTTTCTCTACTTCATCATTTCTAATCCACTCTTTAAAATAATTCTTAAAAATTTCCAATGTAAAGGAAATGATAAATAATAGTATAATCATTATTCATGTTTTCAATACCCAGATTTCACAGATGTTAACACTTAGTTATATTTGCTCAAGATCCTTATCTTTTCGTTTTTAAGAAATAAAACATTACCTGTATAATTGAATCCCCTTTTGGACTCCTTCCCGATCCTATTATCCCCTCATTCCCCAGAGGTGACCTCTATTCTGAGTTTGATACATACCATTCCCTCCATGGCCTTGTATTTGACCACATCCACTTATGTCCAGAAATGACATGTGGAATTGTATAGCATGCATTTAAACTTGATACAACTAGTGTCTTATCATACTTTGTCACTTGCATCTTCAGTTACTTTTTGCATCCCATTTCTTTCTTTGGTTTTATTTCTTTGTTTATATATATTTATTTTGCTGGAATATGTTCTCTCATAATTGTTTCAAAAAGAGTGGGTAGGAGGGATCAACATTGTTTTTTCTTGCATGTCAGAAAAATTTTATATTTCCTATAGACTTAAATTATAGTTTTTGAATACAGAATCATATTTTCAGGTTACTTTCCTCAGATGATTAAACGTATTGCTCAATTGTCTTTCTGTAGCCAGTGCTGCCAGTGACATGTGATCTGATTCTAAGTTCACACTGGGTTTCTCTCTCTCTTTCTCTCTCTCTCTCTCTCTCTCTCTGCACATGTGTGTTGTGTGTTTCGGCCTCTCTTTCTCAGCTTTAGATCTTTCTCTTTGTACAGGTGAGAGTTCTTTTTCACCTTATACTACTTTTTACATTTGAAGAAATTTCTTTCCTTAATTTGGGGAAATTATACCCTATTATTGCTTAAGAATTTCTTCCCCTGAATTTCACTATTCCTTCCTTCTGAAATGACTATTAACTTGACATTGGTCATCCGGGAGCTGTCTGTCCTTCCTTCTCTTTACTTTTTTACTAGACATTTCATGCCTGTGGCCTTGTGGTCTGTGAGGATTCTTGGGATCTAGTCCCCATTTTCACAAATTCTGCTTTCCAGCCCATTCATTGAATGGAAGATGTTTTTGGTTTTTGTTTTTTAAATTTTGACGAGGTTTTCAGTTCTGAGATCTCTGTTTCATCCTTCCATGAACAGAATATCCTCTGACATTTCTTGGAAAACCATTGCCCTGTTCATCTCCCATTAATTCTGTTTTCTCAGGCTGGTTGCACCTGGCAACTGTCTTCAGGCTGTTGGTTTTCCTTACGTGTGTGATCCCCAAGTGCCTACATGAGACCATGGTACAAATGCCTGATTTCAGCCTTCTTCATAAAGGAAACAGTGGGGCCTGCTGCCCCATGGAAGGTACCAGTAGCTGTTCTTCCACATGGATGAGCTCTCTGTTTGTTCTGGGTGTTACCATCATGTTGACGCTGGGTCTCTGTCCCAGGCACTCCCGGGCACTCTCCTGTACTCTCTGCCTACTCCAAAGTTCCGTGGGGGCCCGAGGGGATTCAGGATGCTGAAGGGTCACCCCCTTGGTTGTTCCATCCTTCCCCAAGACACCTCCGGATTGCCCCTTTTGCACACAACCACATTTGGGGGTGTAGCTTTCTTATCCAAACTGAACTCCTATTCTTTTCCCATCTGTGAGGGATTCCACACAGTTTTAGCTAAAAGGGGCACTGTTTTTTTTGTTTTTTTTTTTCCTCTTTCCAAACCATGATTAATTTGTTCAGTGCTCTTTTCTACAATGTACATGGATTCAAATAAAAGGCGAAGGACTGAAGCATGTGTGCAACTATCTCAAATCCTAATTCTCTACGTTTGTTTTATAAGGGACTCCTTAACAAATTGTCCTATTAGAGTTAAAAGGTTTCATTGGCCGGGTACGGTGGCCCACGCCTGTAATCCCAGCACTTTGGGAGGCCGAGGAGGGCGGATCACTAGGTCAAGAGATCGAGACTATCCTGGTCAACATGGTGAACCCTGTCTCTACTAAATAAATACAAAAATTAGCTGGGCGTGGTGGCACACGCCTGTAGTCCCAGCTGTTTGGGAGGCTGAGGCAGGAGAATCACTTGAACCTGGGAGGCGGAGGTTGCAATGAGCAGAGATGGCGTCACTGCACTCCAGCCTGGTGACAGAGCGAGACTCCGTCTCAAAAAAAAAAAAGGTTTTTTTTCTACTGGACCATTTTAGCATTCCACAGTGAGTGTGTGGTGTGTGTGTATCTTTTATCCTTCACCTTTCTCGGTTAGCACTTCCGGAACTATTTGAAATAACCTCAGTCAGGGTGGGTGGCCTGCTCAATCCCCTTTTCTCACCATTCTGGCTCCTCCCCATCGTCCACAAAAAATAAGGAGGCTTCCAACTGCTGCAGTCCCCTGTGCCCCTGAATAGCGCTCATTAGATTAAGGAGAGACCCTGACACAGGTTGCATGCATGTGCGTCAGGGCCTCTTTTTCTAGAAATCTGAAGTAACAACCACATAGATACATAATTAAAGATTGCAATAAGTAAAATGAAGATCAATGTCAAGGAGCTGTAAGAGGCTGAGTTCTGAAGGACTTCACCTGGTTAAAGAGAGGAGAAGGGTTCCAGGCAGGAAGAGTGCAGGTGAGGGCCATGGGAGAGGAGAAGAACACACGCCACCACTAAGGGACTGAAGGAAGTCCAGGAGGTCTGGTGGGTGGAGCCCCAGGAAGAATACCTTCCTCCTCTTCTTCCCCCTCCTCCTCCTCCTCCTCCCCCTCAATACCATTGAGTGTCTGTACCCTACATTGCCCCAAAGACCTTACAGGTCTCAACCCATATAAGGAAGGAAGAAGAACTGAAGAAGAACCACACTCTGCAGGACACTGATACCACATTAAAGACCTGGTTCTCTTGCATAAGAACAAAAGGAATTAATTACAGGTATGAAGAATGTGACAAGATGTGCACATTAAAGGATTCTGACCTTCAGAGAATGGGAAGAAGTTAGGTGAGATGAGAAGCAGGGAGACCAATCCTGTAGCTGTTTCAGGGGCAGTACCCTGATCTACTGCTGACTTTAAGGGGAATACCCTATTGTTACAAAGCTAAATGTGGTAGGTGATTGTTCATTTCAGATAATTCTGTGAACCCTGTGAATGAAGGGCACTTATTTTGCTAGATTACTCAGTCTTTTGCTTATATTTGAAGTCAGGCATGGAATCGAATTCTATAAAATTGACATTTTTTTGGAAATGATTTTATTTATAAATAAAAGAAATTATAAATATGTTAAAATATATTTCTCATAAATCTAGGGGGAACCTCGTTGGTCATGTTGTGTATTTTATTTGCTGAGATGAGAGAACTTCTAAAATTTATATTAATAAGAGAAACTGATAAACAGTTTTCTTTGGACAGGCATTCTCTGTCCAGTTTCTTTTTTTTTCTTTTTTTGAGATGGAGTCTCTCTCTGTCACCCATCCTGGAGTGCAGTGGCGTGATCTCAGCTCACTGCAGCCTCCACCTCCCGGGTTCACTCGATCCTCCTGCCTCAGCCTCCCGAGTAGCTGTTACTACAGGCGCATACCACTACATCCACACAGCTAATTCTTTTTTTTTTTGTATTTTAATAGAAACGGGGTTTCACCATGTTGGCCAGACTGGTCTCAAACTCCTGAGCTCATGATCCGCCCACCTCTGCCTCCCAAAGTGCTGGGATTATAGGTGTGGGCCACCACGCCCGGCCGATGCTAGCTTTTTAAAACAGATTGAGTTGCATTCCTTCTTTCTCTCTGCCCAGTAGCAATTTAAATAGCAAAGGAATTTTATTGAATCCTGAAAAGAATTTATCCATGAAACCACCTAGGTGCAGACCTTTTGGCAGGAGGGAAAAGGGTCCTTTGAAAACTTTGCTTATTTTTCCCTTTATTATTTATCTTATTTTCCTTTAATAAGATCTGAAGTCTTTGTAAGTTGCCCATATCTTCCAGCTTTTTAAAATTATTAACATAGACTGGAAAATAAATGTGGAAACTAAATTTTTCTTTCCTTAGTCTCTTCTACATATATAAATTCCTTCTCTCAGTCTTAATTTGCCCTTATTCTTTTTTCCCTTGATTAATCTTTCTAGAACTATGTCTATCTCATTATTGTTTGCAAAGAAGCCAGTTCTTAGAATTATCAATTATGCAGTTTTTTCTGTGAAATGTATACGTTTCTGCATACCTTCCTCCAGTCTCCTTATTGAAGTTATTTTTCTACCATCTTGAGTTGAATATTTATTTACATTCATTTTTTATATATGTAATTAATTCATTTAAAACTATGCATCTTCCTGTGGTTACCGCCTTGACCATATCTTATATTTTGATACACACTGTATTTAATAGCCTTTTAAAATCTAAAATCACCTGCCAATTTCTTAATGTGTAGACAATATCAATTTTATTATTCTGACATTTCTTGATTTCTAATCCCCACAGTTTCAATGCAGGCTTAAAATACCATGTATTATAAGGCCCTTCATTCTTCTGCCTTGAGAGTAAAGCAGATTATGCTTCTCCTGTCTTCTTTCTCTTGCCTTTATTTTCATCGCATTACACTGATCATGTCTTGGTGTCCACTTCACCAGATTTTGGTTAGGAGTCATCATGCCCTCAATGTCCCAGCTCAGAGGTAAAACATCCTCTGTAGAGTAATGTCCAGACACACCTTTTTCTCATCAGTTGCTCTTAAAGTGTGCTGAAACCCATGATAAAAATAAGTACTTTTATTTTTTAAGGTTTCAATACTCAATATTCTAAGAATGAAGTGACATCAGGAGAGTAATTGCTATGGTGCAAGATGTTGAAAGGGTAAATAATAAAAATCAGATGGATTTCTTGGAAGGAAAATACGTTTACAGTTCAAACACAGGGCCTGGGTGGAGATACAGAACCAGGGGAAGAAATTAAAACATGTGAGAGTCAAGGGTAACGGTCAGAACAGCTCAGAATGTGGGAGTGATTGAGCATGAGAGTCCAGCAAGACTGGAGGGCCAGAAGGACAGAATTTCACTGTGTGGTAGGCCCATCCAAGGTCTTGTTCACCTGAAGATATTACAATAACTGAAATTGCATATTCATTGGACTTGCATATTAAGTCCAATTAAGCCTGTTTGCTTTATTCTATGTTTACTTATATTTGCATTACCATTTGGCAGCCTCTGGGTCTTCATGATGCATCCTTTGCTGCTGGATAAGCTGGAATCTATAAAAGTTGTGAATAAAAATTTCTCAAAAGAATGAGGGGATAGTCCTCAGCCAGTGGAATAGGTAGCCATGCCCTAATCCAGAAAACACTCATTCTTGGATACATTCTGCTAATTTGACATCTTATACTCTCCGTCTTTCTGGTAGTGCTCTCTAAAGTAGCCTTTGTCAATTCAGCCCATTCCCTTACATGCTTGCTGCTGCTTCAGTAAAAATGTGGATGCTGATTGCCCTCTCCTTGGCCTTAGTGACTTGCTTAACCCACAGAACGCAGTAGAAACGGGACTTCTATGACTTCCCAGGCTGAGTCAGAAGGAGTCTTGCAGTTTCCACTTGAGACTCTTGGATTGTTCACTCCTGTAAAACATCCACCATGACATAAGGAGGCTGTACCACATGAAAATGCCATGTGTATGTGTGCCTGTTCTCAACCTCGGCTGAATTCTCATCTGGCATCGACTGCCAGCCTTTGAGTGGGCCTTCTTGGCCGTTCAACTCAGTTGGACCTTCAGTTGAGGACAGCTTGATCTGATATTTGTCTGCAACCATGTAAGCGTCATCAAATGAGAAAGCAGCCAAACCCAATCAATGCATAGAACCATGAGAAATAATAATAAATATTTTATACCACACAGGTTTGAGGTAGTTTTTTGATATATATACAATACATAACCAGAATAATCATCTATGTTTCAACGACCCAAATAAGTACCTTTCTGAAGGATGCATACATATCTTACTTCTTTAGATATATAACTTATTCTTTCAGGTTTAAGTCAAATCATGCTTACTTGGAGCAATTATACCTTCAGTATTTCTGCTTTGATCCGTTATTATGCTATTTATTGCTTGAACAGTGGTATCATTTTTAGATTCTTATTGAAGATGAAGATACCTTATTTTCATTCCCATTGATCACCTAATGGTAATTATGGTGAAACTCCAGGCTCTGATTTTAGTGAACGGCTGAATTTACTGTTCAATTGAGTTGCTGCTCAACTCAATAGATATTTATTAACTGTCTTTTATGCTCTGTGATTGTGGCTATACGACTTGCAAAATGAATGTATTTCTGTTCTCAAGGACCTTTTAGTTCAGGAGAGAAGATAACTCAAATATAAAAGCATTGTAATTCAAGGAAGAATGTGATAGGTCCTAAGTACAAGGGGCACATGTAAAGTCACACTAGGGCTCAAGAGAGGAAGAAGGCAAGTATCATTCAGGATACTTGCAAAGGGGAGGAGAAAGTAGAGAAAGACCTAGTTTGAATCCTAGATCTGCCACTAACCTGAACAAGCTATTTAAACTTCCACATTTATAATACAGGGAAAATACATTAGCAAACATTCTTTTAGGGTTTTTGTTTTTGTTTTTTGAAAAACTACTTTACAGAATTGTGAGAATTAGATAAAATACAGGAAAGAAACTAGTAGTAATCTTAAAAAAAAGATATTTTATTGATGGTGGCTGGTGTTATCATCATTATTATCACCCCTTTCAATATTTAATTAGCATTTGAGAAAAGACTTAATGGAGAAATGGCATATGAGCTGAGACTTTAAAAATGTTCTTACCTCACACCATATACAAAAATCAACTCAAAATGGATCAAAGACCTAAAAGTAAGAGCCAAAACTATAAATTTATTAGAAAAAACAAAGTTTTTGTGATCTTTGTAAATCTTTGTGACCTTAGATTTGACAATGGATTCTCAGATGTGACACCAAAGGCACAAGCAACAAAAGAAAAAAATAGATATATTAAACTCGATCCAAATTAAAACTTTGCGATTCAGAGGGCACTGTAAAGAAAGTAAAAACAAAATCCTACAAAATAGAAGAAATTATTTTCAAATGATTTATATGATGAGATTCGTATTTAAAATATGAATAATTACAACTCAATAATAAAACAATAATTCAGCCAATTAAAAATAGGTAAAGTATCTGAATAAACATTTTTTCCAAAAATATATACATATGTCCAACAAGCACATTCAAAAATATTTACCATCATTGGTCTTCAGGAAAATGAAAATCAACTACAATGAGATACTACTTTACACCCACTGGGATGACTGTCATCAAAAAGTAAGGTGATAACAAATATTGATGAGGAAATTGGAACCCTCATACATGACTGATAGGAGCATAAAATGATGCAGATGTCTTAGAAAACAGACTTGCAGTTCCTCAAGTGGTTAAACAGAGTTACCATATGACCCAACAGTTCCATTCCTTGGGATATACCCAAAAGAACTGAAAACATGTATACAAATAAAAATTTGTACATGAATGTTTATAGCAGTGTTATTCACAATATTTAAAAGGTGGAAACAACCCAAATCCCATCAACTAATGAACGAATAAATAAAATGTGGTCTACCATACTATGGAATATCATTAGGCTACAAAAAAGAATGAGGTACTGACATATGAGATAATGTGGATATACCTTGAAAATATTACGTGAAGTGAAAGAAGCTAACCAAAAGACCATATATTATGTAATTCCATTTACAGAAAATGTCCAAAATAGGCAAATCTGTAGAGATAGAAATCAGGTTAGTGGTTTCCCAAAAGTGGAGGGAATCAGAAGTTCGGTGATACTTAAAGAATACAGGGTTTTTTTAACGAAGTGTTTAAAATGTTCTATAATTGATTATAGTGATGACTGCACAAGTCTGTGAACATACACAAAAAACATTGAATTGTACACTTTAGGTGTGAATCATACAGTTTAGAGGTGACTCATTTAGAGGTGAATCATACAGTGAGTTATATCTCAATAAAGCTGTAACCAAAAAATGATGTCAAATACCTCAATATGTGGGGGTAAGGAGTAGTGAGAGGAGGTGGAACACTAGGGATCCAGTTAGAGACCGTATGTGCAATGAGTAGTGGTGGGACATTATCAAGCAGAATATATTTGTCGGTGAAAAAGTTGGAAATTAGCCTCAGGCAAGACAATACGTTAGAACACTGTGAGAGCCACACACTCATTAAAAATTGAACCTACAACTGGCACAGCAAAAAAGCACTGGGGACCTGAAGGAGTGTAGTGACCATAGAAATGGAAAGGAGGGGACACACCTAGGAAATACTGACTGCCATTCTTGAATTAACAGGACATTAATTATGTCTGTTGAGTGGAGGCTAAAGTGTGTAGGAAACCCAGGTATGATTGTACAGTTTGGAATCTGAAAACAGGAAAAATGATATTTAATAGAATGCGAAAGTCAGGAGAAGATGCTGCTTTGGCAAAGTGGGGTGGTTAAGTCAGTTTGGACAGACAGACCGGAAGTGGAGAAAGTGAGAGAGAGATGAACACAGGCAGAACCTTGAAAACACTCACATGCCCAGTCTGTGAAATGGGCCAACAATACCTCATTCTCAAAGGGCTTTTTAAAGGTGTTGTTTGTTTTGGTAGGTGATTTGGGGGGTGGGTGGGGGTTGGAAGAGACTGGCATTTATTGTTTACCATGTGATATGGTTTGAATATTTTTCCCCTCCAAATTGCATGTTGAAATTTGATCTCCAGTGTTGGAAGTGGGGCCTTGTGGGAGGTGTTGGTTCATGTAGGCTGATCCCTCATGAATGACTTGGTGCTGTCCCAGTGGTACTGAATGAGTTTTCTCTCTGTTAGTTTCCATGAGAGCTGGTTGTTTTAAAAAGCCTGAAACCTCCTCCCCTCTCCTTGCTCCCTCTCTCACCATAAGACATACCCGCTCCCCTTCCCTTTCCGCCAGGATCAAAAGCTCCCAGAAACCCTCATCAGAAGAAGATGCTGGTGCCATGCTTCTTGTACAGCCTGCAGAATCATAAGCCAAATAAACCTCTTTTCTTTGTAAATTACCCAGCCTCAGGGATTCCTTTATACCAGTACAAAAGGAACTAATATACTACGCATCCAGCATTCCCCTATGTTGTTTAACTTTTTTTTTTTTTTAATATGGATTGTTTTACTTTCTCACAGCAGCCCCATGGAGCACATATTACTTTTGTTACCTTCTGATTTTGAAATCGGATCTATTTGGTTAATGATTATTTCTACTGTCCTTTGTTGTAAAACCAATGAGGCGGCATGTCTGAGAGCCTAGCCTAGGGTCTGGCAATCGTAGGTGCTCAAAAAACACTAACTTTCTTCCCTGTACCTGGATCAACCTGCCCTCCATTGTTGCTGATTTTGTATAAAAGCCAGGATTTACATTTACTAACCAGAATCTCCCTGCTCCCTCACCTCTGTCTTTGGCACAACGCAGCTGGTACCTCAAAGCTTCATTTCTCTGCATGGGTAACTTCCTTATCTCTGATCACTCCATTCCTTGTACATCTGCGCCTCCCCTGTTCCTTTCAGTCCCTCCTCCTGACTCCACCAATATCTCTTTCAGCTTTGGCTGAACCAGTGGGGTTTCATAAAGACAAATGTGTATCGGATTTGAGGCTACGGTTAAGTGCTTGTTGGGAATTTGGTGAGGCCCACCCACACTCCCATCTCCTTTATAACTAACGTCACTGGAATCAAGACTGCTAAAAACAGACAGATGATGATCCTCCACCACCCTCTCCAACTAATCTCAAACACAAGAGAGGAAATGGCAGAAGGCTCATCTCTGTGAGATTTTACAACAGTAAATTGTAGCTCATCAGAGCCAATTCCTCAAGCTATTTGCTGTAATCTAAACCAGAATTTCTCATCTCTCCTTTTATGATTCCATTTCGGGGCTCTGTGATGAAGCTGAGCAGCGTGTCCACATGTTATCGTCCTAATGAAAACAATCAGAGCCTGGTGATTATTAATCACTTGGCCTTATCATCCATTAAAGGAAAGTCTTATTAACCAAAAGGCATACACTTTGGTCAGAAATTCCAAAGATAAAAACCCAAAAGAGATGAGAGAAGTGAACAAAAAATTCAATTGCATTGAAATTTTTAAAATGAGCAGTATCGTGTCAATGACTTCTTTAACTAAACAGTCATGGAGTTCGAAATAAAATACTCAGCCCTAGATGTGGTTGTCTCAGTGTGTTTCTCTTTTTGTTCTTGTCATTCTCATAGTTTAACATGGGTTCTGGAATTCCAGAAAATGAAGTAGCTTTAACCAGCTTTGTAAAGAAATTATTAATCAGCTTTTTAAAGAAATTATAAGGCCTCATAGAAACCATTCATAAACACCTAGTTGTATTCAGTTTAAGTTTTTCATAAAAGGAAAACAATGTATAAACCATTTAAGAAACGTGCTTTGATTAGAAGCCTGGTAGATAAGTCATAGAATAATTGTAAGTGATTTTACAATTCTAATCGCCTTAGGTAAGGGCTGAAAGCAGGGCAAAATGATTTCATAGCAAGAAAACCTCTTGGTTAGAGACAAATTATCAGAGCAAAGACATGTACGCCGTGCACTTCTGTAATCTCTAGTTCACCACCAACTAAACTAGACAGTTAGGCAAAGGAAAGTTACATGGAAAATAATTGAGTACCCATATATTATTTTGTTTTGCTTGCT
>NW_012105143.1:681162-693304 GCF_000951045.1 Mandrillus leucophaeus
TTTTTTTTTTTTTTGTATTTTTAGTAGAGACGGGGTTTCATTGTGTTAGCCAGGATGGTCTCGATCTCCTGACCCCATGATCCACTCGCCTCAGCCTCCCCAAATGCTGTGATTATAGGTATGAGCCAAGTTTGAATTTTTACTCAAGTTCTCTGAAACTTATTTGACAGAGAAAATGTGTGTCCTTGTAACATCTATTAAAACGTTCTGGAAATAGTGTGTGTTCCATAAAGTCCAGTTAGGAAAACATCTGCCCTCCCAGCATGCTGTGATTGAAGAAAGCGTGCAGAACTTGTTCATGTACCCATAGCCAGGCACTGGTATTCATCCCATGACAGCGACCTAATTTTCAGGCACAGCAACTTAGGGAGGTACAATGATGGGCACATAGTAGGCACTTACTATTGGTTCCATGGGATAAAATTCAAGTTAATAAAGCTATTTAAATGATCCAGCCCAACTGCTGCTTTCATTGGGACACATGTAAACTGTATTCTAATTGGTGACCTGACTACCACCTGACACAAATGAGCTTTGTCCCCAAATCTCTGAGACACCAGCAATCTCAGTGAGCTCTACGTTAGGTTGAAGTCCTGGACAGCTAGACTAGAAGATAAACAAACCATAAAGCTAGAGGATGTTCGGTGCAACAACACTTAATCATGCTCAGTCTTGGGCATTGTCCTACATTTGGACACACGTTTGATCCCTTCCTGGCCCACTGCATAGTGGGGAAAGAGTCTGTGCTTAGGCACCAAACAAAACCTAACTCTGAGTTCAGGTTTTGCTATTTATAATCTTGCAAGCTCCGGCAAGTGACTTACACAATCTGAGCCTCACTCTCATCATCTGTAAAGTGGGAATAAAAACAGAACCTATGCCGGGCGCAGTGGCTCACACCTGTAATCCAGCACTTTGGGAGGCCGAGGCAGGTGGATCACCTGAGGTCAAGGGTTTGAGACAAGCCTGGCCAACATGGAGAAACCCCGATTCTACTAAAAATACAAAAATTAACTGGGCATGGTGGCAGGCACCTGTAATCCCAGCTACTCAGGAGGTTGAGGCAGGAGATTCACTTGAACCCGGGAGGCGGAGGTTGCAGTGAGCTGAGATCACGCTATTGCACTCCAGCCTGGGCGACGAGAGTGAAACTCTGTCTCAAAATTTAAAAATAAAATAAAATAAATTTAAAAAAAAAAACCAGAACCTACTTCATAAAGTTGTGAGGAATAAAAATTAAAAAGACCACATGTGTATGAAACAAAAAACAGTGCCCAGAAGACAAACGGCCAGGCAATTTTAGGTGATGCTGACCACAGTGAAGATGATGACCCTTTGGCTGGGAATACCATGAAATCAGAAGTTCACAGTGGCCTCTGAGATCTAGTGAGAATATTAACCAAACAGGCTATGCGGAATTTCCAGCCAGTATCACATGGCATTGCAAAAATTTCCACTCCTTCCATTGACAGGGACTACAAGATACACAGAGGCCCAGAGAAAGGGAGAATAGCAAGAGGAAAGTAAGTTAAGCAGTGCTCAGTCAGGCCTCCTGGGACTTCCAGATCATCTATGAGGGGGAAGCTTGAAGCTTTCACACTGAAACAAGAATTTGTCCCCAGGTACAGAAGTGTGCCGGGTTGTATAGCCTGAGCCCTGCCCCAAACAGTAAGGCTGGATTGGGTCACCTCTGGGCTGCTGAGCATAACAAGTAATGTCCGGGTGCATTTGAAGGGAGATATCTAAGGGTTAGCAAGACACAGAGCAGGGACTACCCTTCCCCAGTAGATCTGCAGGAACATGAAAATGTAACACATATTAGCTGGAACTTTGACCCAGATCCCTTTATGGAATCGAATGAACTGGGCTGGCCCCTCGGAGAGAGCTTTTAGCTAAGCGAGGTCAGTGTAAGAGGCCAAGAAGAAAGGGATGTCTGCCCTGAAAAGCAGAGTGTGTGAGAGTGAGAGTGTGAGAGTGAGCAGTGGAGCACCACGAAGCTCACACCAGTGGCAGAATAGGCACCCAGTGTGTGCTTCCTGGGACGGGGCAGAGTGGGGGCCGAGCTGCTTCCAGTCTCAGCTTATGTGGACATATTAGAGAAGGAGGAGTATCCGAAGGGGGGAAAAAAGAGAAAAACAGGACTAGGCCTTCCCCCAGAAGTAGCTGGCTCAGACTTTCACTTATTCATTGATTCATTCATTCATTTCCTCAACAAATATTTACTGAATACCACAAAACAGTTCTAGTCTCTGTGACTATATCAGTCGATACAACAATTACCTAAAACCCATCCTTTTGTAGAGCTTACATTCTGTTGGGTGTGGAAAATCAACAATAAACATAACAAACCCGTATATGTATATTATATATTGTATGTATATTATATTTTGCACTAGATGGTGACCCATGTTATGGAAAAACAAATAAGCATGGTAAGAGAGATTGAGAAATACAGTTAGCCTCTTTAAATAAGGTAGTAAGCATGGACCTCCCTGAAAGGCAATGTCTGAGCAAAGACTTGAAGGAGCTGACACAGCAGGCCATGTGAACATGGGGAAGAACATTCCTGGCATAGGGAACAAAGGACACAAAGACAAAAGTCTTGGGTCCGGAGAATCCCTAGAGGTTATAAGGATGCTCCATTATGAGGATGCTCTATGATATAACCTAGAGGTTATAGGGTGTTTCTCAATGCCTATTACATAGGATCCAGACTAAAGAAGGGAAGTCAGAGGAACAAGACGGATCACATCATCAGCTCCAATGAAATGTCCTGGCCTTGACCACGCCCATAGCACTCCTCCCAGGGCAGGGGTAGGGGTAGGGTGGTAAGGCGCAGTGAGGCTAGCCTCAAGCCCCTACAAAGTTCAGTAGCGAAGAGAGGAGAGCAAGCTGCACCTTGGAGAAACAAGAGTCCTTGATCCTGACCCTCCAGAACATGGGCACTTGAGTTTTCAATTGGATGTGCTACGTGGAGCTGAAACTAGCGACAGCAGTGGATGGAAACAGGCTGCATCTCAAGGCGGTTCCATCGGAAAGGTGCCAGCCCCAGATAGTAAACCTGCGGTTGTTTGGAGCTAGTTGCAAAGCTTTGCTCTCTCTTTGAATGAGGCAATCTAAGCCTCTGCTTAAAACCTGGGAATGTTTAAAACTCCTTCCCTGGTGATTTGATTCAATAATGCTGGGGTCAGGCCCAAGAGTCTTAATTTTTACAAAGGGAATTTAATGTGCCTTCAGGCATAGAGCTGTACGTCCACACCCTGTGGTCAGCTGCGTAAGGACCTCCAAAAAGGGTTGTCTCTAGCCTGCCACCAGCTTACCCCTTGATAGTATTATTCATGTCTCATTCTCCAATGAAAAGCTTTTGACCTTAGGGATGGAGGAATTTAATATAATCTAGAAGAGCCAAGGACTTTGTATTTTAGTTTCTTTGGCTCTAAATATTTCCCGTAAGTAAGACATCCAAATATTACGTTTTCCTGTGGTTTGCCCTTTATGTTTTAATTCACAACATCTCTCTGTAGCCCTCATTGAATATCTGGGTGACAATACATTTCTCAACACTTAGAAATAAGTCCTCCACAGCCATTACAACTATAAAGTACAGCTGCTAATAGCATACGATCCAAGTTCCCAAGGCTCTCAGAAAACATCAAAGTTTTCTGTTGCCAGAAACTTTGGGTGGAAGGAAAAGTGAAAAGGAGCCTTCTGATCCAACGTGTGAGCTGAGGAATGGTGAGTGGGTTAGATTTATGAACTGTTAGCCGTCGTCCTTGGATGCCTGGATGGCCAAGAGTGAGGTCATCAGAAAGCAGGTGCGCGGCTCCCTAACAGGTGTTTAAAAAGAGCCTTTTAGCCTTTTCTGGGCTGCTACCTGGAGTCAAGGGGTGCAGACATCGGGCACAGGAATTCTCAGCAATGGTGCTAAATCAACACAAATGTTCTCCTAAAGGAAATTGCTGAGACTTAAAATCGTGGTCATGTGATTGGAAAAGTTATTTCAGAAAACTGACATGAATTTGAGTGTGTGCCAAGAATGAAGTCTGAGAATGTTATAAAAATTAGGAGAGTTCTTCAAACTACAAAGAATACATTTCTAAAAACGTGTGGCTTTGTTGCTCTTGCCTTCTCTAGGGTTTGGGTATGAATGTGGAAGGGGATATAAAAGTCCAAAGTCATGGGTGTTCTACCCATGAAGAGGGTACATGTGGTTCAATCTGCCAAGCCTGTCTTTGAGCCATCCACTGTCTTTCTCCCATTCTCAGTCTGTAGGGTTTGAGAGAGCTGACTCTATACCTGTGCTCCAAGACTGCACGTACAACCTGCTATCCAACTGCAATCTGCAATCCCCTGAACATTTTGCAGAATTATTGGAAAAGGGCTCCTGAGCCACTTGGAAAGGAACCTGAATTAACTGGGCCTATCTCTGGTACCATGGGTAGAAGGCCACCTTGAGGGCAAAGCCAATACAGAGAACACTAGAGGTGACAGAGAGAGAGAGCAGCAGAATCCTGAAAGTACTGTTTCAGGCCCTGGTTCTGGCCATGCCTAATGATTCATCTCTGATTTGATTTTCATGAGATTCCTCTGTTGGCATAAGGCACCATTACTGACCAGAAGATCCAGACTTCATCATTTATCCCTCGAACAAAAAATCTGGGATGGAGCCCTGGCTTTTTGACTCCTGTGGCACTCTTGGCTAATCGTTTATAGTTTGAATGCATCAGGTGTCCTCATTTATTAAACCAGAGAGTAGATCAAGGTCAATTCTCAGTTCCTCAATTCTGTTATCTTACTATGAACTCCATGATCTTATAACCTAACACCATCTTTAAATTCATAATACAAATATAATTTCTTCTCTATACTTAATTGCCTGATGATATGGCTCACTTTAAATGTGTTCATTTATTGAAGGAATAAAAAACTTGACCTTGTAAGTTTTAGCAGCATTACTCTTTATTTACGATTAATTCTAATTCCTGACGGCTAGTAGGAGAAAAAACAAGGATACTTCCAACAAAATCCATTACTAGACACAGCTGTCTTGTCAAAGAGCAAGTAGGATGTATCTGGAGATGTTTGATTGGGGTTCCTTTTCCTATACCCACATTTAGAGCCTCTCTCTCATCCCTAGACTCAAATCTTAGCCGCATTCTTCACCTATCTTTGAGCCAAGCGGGACAAAAATTCTCTGCGAACAAATGAAGTAGTGCCAGGAAGCCTTTCTGCCTGTCTCTCACCCAGCTTCCGTGTTCAGAGCAAAAAGATATCTTTTCTGTTAACATCTTACAAAGTATTAATGTCTACTTGTTTCTTCACCTGCTGTCTCTAACCCTAGAATCCTGGAAGTATATCCTCATCGGATTAGTGGCAGCTAAATGTCTCAAAACTAATATAATTACCCTAGTAGGAATTGTTCATAGGTCATTTGTAAAATGAGGATGCCCTGACATCTTTTCCCTTGTCATTAGACAGCTGGAGAGACAGAGCCTGGCTTTTGTTTTAATAACAAACAAAGCTCCACGCAATTCCTCTAAACACCCTCACAGGAGGAACTAAACAAGCCTACAGACCAGCAATAAATGTGGACTCACCTCACTGAATAGGCCTTTTCCCACCTATAAATCAGAGATAATAAAATTTCAGGTTTCTACTTTAAGCTCCAAATGGGGGTGGAATTGAGGGTCGGAGAGTAAATTGCTATATAAATGCAATACATTGATTTGTGAGCATTTCACATTTGGTTTGGGAAAGGGAAAAAGGGGGCTAATTCAATTTGTACTAAGTGTTTTCTTTCTCCTTTAAGTTGATCACTGGAAATTCTGGCAGTTGCTAGGCAAAACTTTGGCTGTTCTGAAAAATCTACCAGGAGGCTAAGGTAAGGAATTGCCAAGTCCTGCGGGGGACAAGTTTGACAACTGAATGTGCAGCAAACACTTGAGGTCATGGCATTTATTCCCTGCTGGGCCGTGGTTTGCAATGGCTGTGTGCCTCTGCCCACGGCCATGTATCTATGATGTGGGTCCTTCCCATTAGCAGCAGCTCTCTCACTTTGCCCCTTTGCACGTGGAGCTGTTAATGACTTTCTGCTTCCGGTCATCCCTGATGTACTGCTCTCCTCTGTTAGTTCACCCTTCAACTCTTTCGGGATATTTGGACCACCACATAGAAATGGACACATATTAATGACATAGATAAAAATTGTGAGCCACAAAACCCAGAGGTAAGAAGTCAGAAGAGCTGTCACTAGTATATCCCTCACTATCTAAGTTGTAAATGGATCTCTTTTCACCTTCTATGTCTGTAACCTGCATCATCAAAGATAGTTTTCTCAATTCCATGTGGTTTCAGCCCCAGCACACCTGTGAGCACACATGCACACACCCACACATTTCTAATTTAAAGCTGTTTGCAAACACCAGGATGTTCAGTGACACTACCCACCTCCCCTACACCCTCCAACCCCACCAACATCAAAGAATAAACACTCTGTAAATTACCAATCTTCCCAAACTTTAGTTTAGGTAATCTACCCACAAGCCCCAGGTTGCCCCATGCTTCATCCTTTACCCAAAAAGACTGTGATCATTAATTTTATGTGTCAACTCCACCAGATCACGGGATGCTGGGATATCCACCTAAACATTATTTCTGGGTGAGTCTGTGAGGGTGTTTTCCTGAGAGATTATTAGCATTTGAATCAGTAGACTGAGCCAAGCAGTTTGCCCTCCCTAATGTGGGTGGACATTATAGAGCAAACGGGTAGAGGAAGAGAGGATTCACCCTCTCTCCCTGCCTGACTGCTTCTTCTTCTGCCCTTAGCACTCCTGGTTCTCAGGCCCTCAGGCTCAGACTGGAATCTCCACCATCAGTTCTCAAGCCTTCCATCTACACTGCTGGCCATGGGACTCCAGGTTGCAGAGAGCAGGTAGTGAGACCACTTAGCCTCCATAAGCTCAAAAGCCAACAATACCTT
Source organism: Mandrillus leucophaeus (assembly GCF_000951045.1). Taxonomy (NCBI): domain Eukaryota; kingdom Metazoa; phylum Chordata; class Mammalia; order Primates; family Cercopithecidae; genus Mandrillus; species Mandrillus leucophaeus. The sequence goes on from NW_012105143.1 coordinate 688,142, forward strand.
ATAACGAATGTATTTATATGTATTCTATTGGTTTTGGATCTCTGGAGGACTCTCACTAGCACAAAATGTGGATGTCTCAAGACCCAAAGGACCTGGAGAAGCAGACACAGTGGACTGTGGCACCATGCTATAATCACTGCACCAGAGAGCATGAACAGCTCCTGTCAGGGTACAGGAAGGTAAGTGAGGTGGGAGAATAGAGATAGGATAACATGAGACCAGTGGCCCAAAGAGCAGCCTCCATCAAAATTGCCTCTGTGTACTTGGCACCTAAGAGCCAAAGATAGGGTGAAGATAATGCCTTATTATAAAACCGGATGTCGGCTGGGTGTGTGGACTCACACCTGCAATCCTAGCATTTTGGGAGGCCGAGGCAGGCAGATTGCCTGAGCTCAGGAGTTTGAGCCCAGCCTGGGCAACACGGTGAAACTCCATCTCTACTAAATACAAAAAAATTAGCCAGGTATGGTGGTGTGTGCCTGTAGTCCCAGCTACTCGGGAGGCTGAGGCAGAAGAATTGCTTGAACCCGGGAGGCGGAGCTTGCAGTGAGCCGAGATCACATCACTGCACTCCAGCCTGTGCTTCAAAGCGAGACTATGGTGCCAAAATAAATAAATAAACAAACAAACAAATAAATAAATAAAATATTTTAAAAATAAAGTAAAATCCGACACCTGCGTAGACGTGCTGTGGGAAGCCAGGAAATCAGATGGCTAGCAGGAGCTGTGGTCTCCGAAAGAATAGATCGGGAAGAGGTGAAGAAAGGTGCCTGGAGAGAAGCACCAGAATCAGGAAACAGGGTGTGGGACTTAGGTAAGCCCTTAGCATTTTCAGGCTTGAAATCCAGTGCTTAGCAAGCTTGCCTACATGCACGTGGTAGTCTTTCTTTTCCCTTAGCCTCAATGACCCTTTCCTTTTAGAGCCAACTTTGACTACGCATTGAAACCATCCCAGTGGGGAGGCTTAAAAACACTGACACCGGAATCTCACTCCTCCTCCTCCTCTCAGATTTTAATCTATCTGTGATGCGGCTTTGGGTATTTGGATTTTTAAAAGTTTCTTCCAGTTGATCACAACATGCAGCCAAAGTTAAGCATCACTGTGTTAGAAATGTCAGCCAACTCACCTGTACTCAGGAAAGTTACAGAAAGGGCTTCTTAGCCATCTTTGCGTGGGTAAGAATAGCTGCTACTGACCGGGCGCGGTGGCTCACGCCTGTAATCCCAGCACTTTGGGAGGCCAAGGCGGGTGGATCACGAGGTCAGGAGATCAAGATCATCCTGGCTGACACGGTGAAATCCCATCTCTACTAAAAATACAAAACATTAGCTGGGCGTGGCGGCAGGCGCCCGTAGTCCCAGCTACCCGAGGAGGCTGAGGCAGGAGAATCGCTTGAACCCGGAAGGCGGAAGTTGCAGTGAGCCGAGTTTGCGCCACCGCAGTGCAGCCTGAGCGACAGAGCGAGGTTCCGTTAGGAAAAAAAAAAAAGAATAGGTACTACCATAATCCTTAAGCTGGACTTAGTGGCAAAGGGATCAAAATGAGACTATACCGCAGAGGAAATACAAAAGTAGCATCTGAAGAATGCCCAGTGCTGCTCTTTCCCCTCTGAGCAGATTATTTTCCTTTTGGGCAGTGGTTCTCAAATGTTGGCAGCATCCAAATCACCTGGAGGGCCAGGGCTTGTCAAAACACAGACTGCCGAGCTCCACCCCAGGAGTTTCTGATTCCGAGAGTTGGACAGGACCTTAGGCATTGCGAAGCTGCTGGTGCTGATGCAGGGCCACACTTTGAGAACCACTACTCTAGAGAAAGTTTCTTTCCATCCATCCCTTGCTCTTCCCTGTTTTACGCGGTTAAGGGAGCTCTTTCTTTACAGTTCCATGGGAGCCTTTCCACTCTGTGACCACACAGAGGGAAACATCCATCATCCTGGGCCAGAAAGGGCAGCAAAATCTTATCTATTCCCCATCAGGTGTTTGCATACACAGCTGCTCCGGGCCATGCAAACGCTCACTGGGAACTTGGGGTTTACGTGGCTGTCATTGAAAATCTTGGAGCCTACACAGCAAAGAACGCCCATGTGTCAGCAAGAACATTTCTTCCTATGATCACAAATGGTTTCCATTCCTGAAGAAAACCCAGGAGACATGTGGGAAGAAAAACTGCCAAGTCTTAGTCCATCCCAGAAATGAAACGGAAAGGAAAACTGTGGAAATATATTGGCTTTTCTCTACCCATTCTTGCACTTCTCTTTGGAATAAGTAGATTTTGCTTGTATGTCTCATTTTCAATATTTGCAAGGAAACAGTCCCTTGAGAAGTAGGTAGAGTATTTGGAGAAGATTCACATTTATTAATACCTGAGTAGCCCATTTTTTTTCCTTTCTCACAAACACAAACATCTTATTCTTTTTTAATTATTGAGTTTCTTTTCTTTGTATACATGGAAACACATTTTAGAGATAGAAAATACCAGTGGTGCTAATTTCACTAGCCTCTGTGGAAGAAAATGTAGCAGCTGAGATAAGGGCACGAACTCTACTGGACTCTTCCACAGTCACCTCTTTACAAAGGCTCAGCTTAGCCACCCTGACCCCCCAGCCCAGGTGAAGGTCACTGTGATGGTTAATATTGAGTATCAACTTGACTGGACCCAAGGATACAAAGTATTATTCCTGGGTGTGTCTGTGAGGGTGTTGCCAAAGGAGATTAACATTTGAGTCCGTGGACTGGGAGAGCCAGAACCACCCTCAGTCTGGGTGAGCACCCTCTAATCAGCTGCCAGTGCAGCTGGAATAAAGCAAGCAGGAGAAGATGGAAGAACAGACTTGTTGAGTCTTTCGGCCTCCGTCTTTCTCCCATGCTGGATACTTCCTGCCCTTGAACTTCAAACTCCAAGTTCTTCAGCTGTTGGACTCTTGAACTTACACTATGATTTCCCAGGGACTCTCAGGCCTTCAGCCACAGACTGAAGGCTGCACTGTCAGTTTCCCTACTTTTGAGGTTTAGGGACTCGAACTGGTTTCCTTGTTTTTCAGCTTGCAGACAACCTATCATAGGACTTCAGCTTGCGATCATGTGAGTCAGTTCTCCTATTAAACTCCCCTTCATATATACATTCATCCTACTACTTCTGCCCCACTGGAGAACCCTAATACAGCCATGATATCATGTTTCTTTTCATCTCAAACACATGCTGAAGTTGTGAGTTCACAGGGGTCTGAATCTAAAAGTTGTGACTTACAAATGGCAGGCTGCATCACTAGGTTCCTGAAGTTGCCACATATATGTGCCTAGGCCGCCGAGACCAGGGATAATGGACACTGAACCAGAATGAACATGGTTCTGCAGGCATGATGAATTAGCCCTGCGTAGCCTGAAATCTACTGCATGGAACACTGATTCCATGAATGTCAGCTGTCACTGGAAAAAAAAAAAAAAGGATGCCATGGACACAGAAGTTTGGGAAATACTCATTGAGTTAAAGAAAGTGAATCATACTGGTTTCTTTATTTTAGGACTCCTCAGGACTTTTAAGATATCAATGTGCATGATAAAGTTTCAAGAGGGGATTTATTTGACCACAGGAAATGTATGAGATCAGAGAGTGAAAAAGAGGGGGATTCTCTTGGGATATTTCTGAGGACTGCTTTGGGAAAAACAATATATTAGGTAATATCTACTTTGGGGCTGGACACGGTGGCTCATGCCTGTAATCTTAGCACTTTGGGAGGCCTAAGCGGATGGATCACTTGAGGTCAGGAGTTCAAGATCAGCTTGGCCAACATGGGGAAACAGTCTCCACTAACATTCAAAAATTAGCCAGGTGCAGTGGCATGTGCCTATAATCCCAGCTACTCGGGAGGCTGAGGCAGGAGAATCACTTGAGCCCAGGAGGTGGAGGTTGCAATGAGCTGAGATTGTGTAACTGAACTCCACCCTGGGTGACACAGTGAGACTCCATCTCAAAAAAAAAAAAAAAAAAAAAACCAAAATCTACTTTGGTCTTTTCTCATATAAATTCTGTGTTCCAAGTTCTATGTTTCTATGATGTGGAAATAAGTCTTAATGAACCAACAAAACTTAAAGGTGAGGTCTGAGCCAACCACAAGTCATGTACTTATGACCTAAGAAGCAAAGCGTGGTAAAACTTTCTCAGTGTTCCTCCTTCTCCCTTTCCATCTCCTCGCTGGGCTAAGAAAAGGATTCTGGTGAGAAAAAAAAAAAAAATCAAGAGAGAATTTTAAAATACTAAGTTTCAACTTTTATAGGCATATTTTAAACATTTTCTTTCACTATCTTACATATAAAATATTTGGGTGAGAATATTCTTTCCAAGAACTCTATGCTGCCTAGAGACCTTTATACAGGCCAATACATCTTGGTGGAAATCACTTTTTCTTCAAGAAATATGTAAATGAGTACTCAAATGCAAAGCCCGGAATCAGAGACTGAGCTATCTCTTCTTTACTAATTATCCTCGCTGACCTCTTGTGCTGTAGTAATACATCATTTAGTTTGACATCCGACCAAATCCATTAGTGTAAAATGTTTTTGCTAATTAGTTATATTGTTTTCTAACAGTTTAAATGCTTTCACGCGCCAAAATTCTATTATATCATGCTGTATTAATTACATCATGCTATATTAATTATATCATATTACCATAATGTTATTTAATTATATAATTATATCATGGAATTCACATAATATTATACGTATAAACTAAGCATCGTCAAAGTATTCTCCTTTTATAGGTAAGAAAACAAAGTCAGAACAAAGTTAAATAATTATCTCAGGTCTAACAATTAGTAATGGCTGCAGCCAGGACTTAGATCAAAATCCACCTGAAACCAAAGCCTGTGTTCTTCACCATCACCTCAAGTTCCCTTTCATAACTATTGGAATAAGACTGAGAAAGAAGAAAAATGGAATCTTTAAGATAACTTCTTAAAGTAAATATCAAAATGCCTTTAACTTAATTCATCATTAAAAATTGGAAATAAATAGATTCTCCTAACACCAGAGTATACAGTAACACACAAGAACAGATTGAAAAAATACAGTGTTTTATGATCTGCAAATAATTACATCTCACTGATAATAGATTTTATACCAAATAAATAAATAGCTCTATAGATAAAATCTTATACAATGGGG